>NC_080394.1:51617548-51952827 GCF_028751815.1 Salvia miltiorrhiza | reverse complement strand
GAAAATGGGAAGGCAATTATTGATAGGTCCGAATTTGCTAAGGGTAGCGTACCTGTCAACGAAGGTGAAGTATTAAGAACATGATAAAACATTTATTTTAAACTTAATTATGTCAATATATATTGTATTGTATCACTACATGACCTCCGTCACCTTTGTTGCATTATTGACGTGGTAGGTAGATGAATGAAATTACTTGTGATTGAATGTGAATTGTCTTTAAAGTGTTGTGAATTGGAATTATGTTACATCTCAATCCTATTATGATTCGTATTGTTAACACTAACATTCGGGTAAAAATTCTGGATTGTGTATATCTTGTAAGTATTTTATGTGTGAAATATTTTAGTATTTGTGCAATTAAATTACTAAAGTCTGCATTCACCTATAATTTTTATTCAATTCTTTCAAAGTGGTGGTGGATTAAATCTATAAATTCATATTTGTTAGAGTAGGATACTCTATTCTTGGATTGTCATTTATATAGTTTTGGCAACAAATACCAACTTTGATACCAAAAGAGATACCACGTTCCTTGCGAATTTTCTCTTAGAGATTTACTTGAAGTTGGAGATTGCCATGAAGTGTTCTACTTGATGAAGGACTCTATTTTTCATCTGGCTTGAAGGCTAGGGTTTCAAAGACGAAGTCTTGTCAAAGAAGGACTCTTTGCTAGCCTATATATTCATCCGTTCAGCCAAGAAAACGCAGCCGCTTTTTCAATACTTTTCACATATCTTTCTACAAGCAGTTGGTGTGCACAAATTCTGGAGCTTTTCTTGGTGTGAGTTCTTGTGCGTTTTCTTTGTTATCTTGCTTTTAATTATTGTCGATAGCAAGGTTAATTCAGTTATCTCCTTTGTGAGTTGATGTATTGTGGTTGTAAGGGAGTAAGTGTGTTTGTCGGGGCTCACACTTAGAGAGTTAGTGTTATCTAGCTTTCAACGGTTTATCGTGTGTTGGGGTTTTGGAAAATTATAGAGGCATTAGAAAGATTGAGTCTTTGTATAAGTCCTGCTGTAATTTAACCTCACATAGTGAATCGTTTTCCCTGGGCGAGGCCCCCCAGACGTAGGTGTTCTATCACCGAACTGGGTTACCATCTCGTGTGTTCGCGTTTATTCCTTTTCTGCAATCTGTTGTGTTTTGGTATTTCGTTTGGTACCATTTTTGGTTGCTACGAATTTTATGTTTATAAGAGCAGACGGATCTTTCAATATTTATCTTTTGTTTATTTATTTTTTTAGGATCGAGTATAAGAGTTTTCAAAAAAAGCCAGTTATTTTTTTTTTCGTATGTAAGTTATACATCTCATGAATCGTAGCTATGTTACATTTTATTCAATATATGCATGGAGAGGTTTAGATTGGTGATTTATGTATATATATGTATGCAACTAGTGTCAAGGGAAAGGGAAAAAAGGTTGCAAACTACGAAATGAATGTCAGTAGTCCGAGTCGATCCAGATTACTTGAAGGTTTGGGTACATTCTTAATTTTATATACGTCTACGAGTATTATGATGATGAAAGTTATGCTGAAATTGTATGTATACATGAATTATGTTTTACAGTACGTACGAAGCTTCGGAATGATCCAACTTTAACAGGGTTTTTGCGAGTGATGGTTGATGGTATGTCATATTAATTAAAAATTAATCCATAATATTTTGTTGGGGATGCGTGCAATTTCATTTAAATTTATGAGTGATTGTTGATTCGTGTTTATTGTTCAATTAGGTAAAAAAATTGAAGAGAAAGAACATGGATACATCTACAACAGGCCCTGTTGAAATTTCAGAACTCCCTGCAGTTGGTTTAGGGTCTCTAGTAGCTCCTGCGAAGAAGACAAGACATGACAAACGTAAACTTGCACTGAAAAACTACAAGCAGTTGGTGGTGAAAATATACGAGGATTACCCATCGCCTTTCACTAGGAGCACCTCCTACGTTATGTTCAAAGCGGTTAAACTGTTGAACGAAACCCAGAAGCAAGCTGTGGCAACTTTGGGATTCGATCACTGGATCGATCTTCCCATTCAGGATCTGCCTAGAAAGCTAGATTACTGGGTACTTGATTGCTTCAATGTCAGGAGGTCAGAGATCGTGCTTTCGTTTGGGATGTCAATAGAGATAACAGAAGAGGATGCGTACCGGGTGCTTGGGTTCCCTCGCGGTGATAAGAAGATTGATCTTCTGCAGAATGATGAGACTACTAATTTATATGTCGAGTGGGTTAGCTGTTTTCCAGAAAAACATTGGAAGAACATAAAGATCAGTGATGTCAAATATGCAATATTGGCCTATGTTGATGGTGGGCGATGGTTTAGGGTCCATTTTCTGGTGATGGTTATGCATTGCCTGATTGAGAGCACAACAAATGGAAGTGTTATACTTAGGGTAATGAAGACCTTTGAGGACCTAACGACATTTCGTGATTTCAACTTGTGCGAGTATGTTGTGGAATCTTTGATTTTTAGCAAGGGGAAGTGGGAAAAAGATACAAAACAAATGTTCATTAGACCTATAATGTTTCTTACAGTGAGACAACAACAGTTGTTGACATATATTTATTTATAATAATTTTTGTTGCATATGTTGTCCCTAAAAATTGTATTAATGCTCGACATATTCGACCACTGTGCAGTGGTCGAACATCAGTGTAAAATGAGGAGATACTAGCTATAAGTGGCTGAGCATTAATGCACTAAGTCACTAACGTTCAACTCACCTATACCATTAATAAAAGATGCAAGTTTTTTGAAGATCTAGAGAGAGAGATGCACGCATGTTATATGTCACCATTGAGAGATAGACGGCCAGAAAAAAAACAACACTAAATCATTACAAACGAAAAAAATAAAAATTCAGATACCGACGAATCTCGCACCATTGTTGATATCAGTGGCAACTATGTAGAAGAAATAAATCGACATAGTTATGAACGTCAAAGTTTTATAATCTTTCTCAATCTCTTCCCTTTAAATGCACACCAATTTCAATCTCCAACCATCACCTCCAAAACTCACACTATAATATTAATTAATTCATTCATTCATTCATCATATTCTTCAATGGCTTCGATTGCTTCCACCGTACAAGCTCCTCCGCCCGCCGCTGCCGCCCTCAGCCGCCGCTCCATTTCCGGCGCCAGACCCGTCTCCGCCGCGTTCAGCGCCTGGCCGAGGGCGGCGGGGCTGAGACTGGCGCCCAAAGCCCGTCAAATCCACGTGGCGAAGGCCGGAAAGTCGAGGATTTCGTGCGCCGCCGCGCAGCCGGAGACGCTGCAGGTGGTGCGGAACACGATCGCGAAGCAGCTGTCGGTGGAGGAGTGCACGGTCACGCCGCAGACCAAGTTCGCCGATCTCGGCGCCGACTCCTTGGACACGGTGGAGATCATGATGGCGCTGGAGGAGAAGTTCGGGGTTTCCGTCGGAGAGGGCGGCGCCGAGAGTATCGCCACCGTGCAGGACGCCGCCGACTTGATCGAGAAAGTCAAGGCTGCCGCAGCTTAATGCAATAACCACTGCTTTTTTTTTTCCTCGTCGTGTTTTTTTTTTTTAATCTATTCGTGGTTTAAAGTTTGAATGTCATCTTTAAACTAGAACGAAAAAGGTGAGTTTAATTACATAATTAATAACTAGCTCGATGCTTCTGCTTCCGTCTCGGAGAATAAAGAAAAGGATAAATCTATACGGATCAATTTGACCCGGATCAGTAGGGGTATAAAAGTCCAAAAAAAATAACTGAAAATGTGTTTTACCTTAAATGCCCCTTATAAAAGTTTATTATTTTAAAATACTAAATTTAATATATTGTGAATATAAATTGAATGTCTTTTCAATTTTCTAGGCCATAAATTAAGTTCATGAACATATGCACTTAAATCAATACATTGAACATATATAGGATACATAAAATTCGGTGCTATGTAAAATTGAACATTTCATTTAATTTTTTTATAAAAAATTAAACATTTCATAATTCGTAGCATTTTTTATTTAAGAAAATAATTACTAGTTTGGTATATATAAATAACTTGTTTTTTAATATGTTTTCATGTTTTATCTGACTTTTTTGTTTTTGTAACATTTTTTTATTTAAACACCCCTGATCACTATAAAAAGTATTTCAATTTAAAAATGTATATATTTATATATTATTATTATTATTATTATTATTATGTTGGATAATATATCTAAATTAAATTTCTTTACATAAATCATTAATGAGTATTGTAACATTTTTTTTATTATTATTTATCAAGTTTGTAACATTATTTATCAAGATTATAAAAGTTTGTAACATTTTTTTATAATATAAAATATAAAATATTTTTTTATAAAAGTTTGTAACCAAAAAAAATTGTAAATTTTTTTAGAATATAAAATATAAACTATTTTCACCCGTTAGATCATCAAGATCTACGATAGGTTCAATCTCACACACACTAAAATTAGTAAACTCAAATTCTTCGTAATTTATTCATGATTTCATTGGAGATTACAATAGGCTCAATCTCACACAATTTTTTTTTCATACTAAAAATAATTACTTGTACAAAATATTCTAATTTATTAAGTATGTGATATACATATACATATAAATACACACACACACACACACACACACATATATATATATATATATATATATATATATGTATATATATATATATAGGAGGGCTATCGTGAGAGCACCTCTTAAAATAAAAAATAACAACTAGAAATAATGTACTCCCTCCGTCCCAAACGAAATGTCCTCCTTCTTTTGGGCACGGTTATTAAGGATGCATTATCTACCTAATCTAGTAGAAATTGAAATAATGCCGTGAAATGTCATTGAATCTTATATGCTACCTAATCTAGTAGAAATTGAAATTTCCTTAATATTCTACTAGATTAGGTAGATAATGCATCCTTAATAAGCGTGCCCAAAAGAAGGAGGACATTTCGTTTGGGACGGAGGGAGTATGAATTTTATGTTGAACACATATCAATTCGCTGTATAAAGGTATGAATTGCGAAAAATAAATTTTTGCTACTTTTGGGATTCGAACTCAGGACCATGAATTCATCCAACAGGATGTTGAATCAACTGTAGATCTTGATGATCTAAGGGCTGAAAATGATTCTTATTTTATATTTTAAGAAGTGTACTTATTTTAGCCCGTCCTATACATACATACATACATACATACATACATACATACATATATATATATATATATATATATATATTTGTAAATAAATCATATCATATATATATGAAAGCTCAACCAATTACATAAATAGTGACATATTGCCTAAGTTTATAATATTATGAAAAAATTTCATATTTCATATTGATTTTTAATGGGTTTTCCAAAAGTGATACATGAAAAGAAACGCCAACAGCACGCGGTGACTTTTTGGTCTGCCTTTTCCAGCAGCCCACGCGGATGCGCCACCGCACGCCCCCTCCTCCAGTGAAACTTCCGCCACGCTTCTCCCCTGTCGCTCGGCCGGCAAGCAACAGCACGGCCATCGACGCCCCCGCGTCGACAGCAGCACAGCCCAGCCGCAGCATCCCTCCGCCCATCCGCCTCCTCTCTTCTTCCCTCGAAGTGGAGGAGGATTGATTCCGATCAGTGGTTCGCCCGAGCAGCGGAAAGCGTCAGCCTCTCAACTGCGGCGCCACGCCGCGCCACGCCGAGCGCCACCTCCTTCGCCGGAAACTGGCAGAAGGACCGCGCAGCTGCGCAAGAACCCATCTGGGCCACCTCTCCCCGCTGCCCAGTTCCCCTGCAGGCCGTTGTGCCTCCTCTCGGCAGTCCAATGACTACCTCATCGGCCGGAACTCAAGATAAGGGATTCCTAAATCTCCCCTCTGTTTCTGCGAATTTTGAACACCCTCAACCTCGATCTTCTTCCGCTCGGTCTATATCTGCCACGGTTGGTAACAGCGCGGTGAAGACTACTGAGGCCCAGGATGCCGCTGGGAAGACATCGGCCACAAATCCTTGTGGTGCTGATTGCACGACAGTTGATAGGAATTCTGTAAATCCTAGCGTGGCCGATAACGCTAGGATTTCTTATGCTAGTGCTACTGTTAAGCGACCTGTTAAACGGCAAGATTTAGCTGCTCATATTTTTCATGATTTGCGTCCAACGAAGGACGGAGATCAATTCTCTCTCAAAATTCCTAAGGCTTTATATTTAAAGGAGGTCCAAGCTTTTGAGCATGCACTAACAGGACGACTTCTGTTGGGGAAAGGCGATAAGCCACGTTCAACTATGGAGTTGAAGTCGGAGCTTCAACAGATTTGGGGTATAAATTATGACTGGCAACTGATTCCGCTGGGAAAGGGATTTTACACGCTCCGTTTTACTACAGCGACTGATAAAGCTACGGCAAAGGCAAAGGTGATCTGGGAGCTGTCAAAGGGTCTTCTTCGGCTCCGAGAGTGGACTCGCAACTTTGACCCATTCAAAGAAAACTCTCCCTTGGCGAATGTTTGGGTGCGAATTCATTATCTTCCTATCGAGTATTGGAATCCACAAATTATCTCTGGAATTGGTCGTTACTTGGGCCATCCTCTAAAGATTGATGGTGCTTCGGCAGGTAGAGATTTTGGACATTTCGCCCGTATTCTTGTTGAAATAGATATGTCTAACCCTCTTCCTAATACTCTTCTTATTGATATGGAGGATTTTTCTTTTCATATTGAGTTTGTTTTCGAAAACCTCCCTCTTTATTGTGGTCGTTGCAAGATTACGGGACACTCCCCCGATAGATGCCGCAAGTCGAAGTTTGGGGGGATGGGTGAGCAGAATGACACTGTGAATGAAAATGCTAAACTTACGCAAGTTCACAATGGGCCGCATTGGCAGGCGGCGATTACCTCGAATGAACAGGCTGCAAATATAAATGTCCAACAACAACTAACTTGGAAGCCGGTGCAGCCAGAGTTTGGGCAGCAGGAGGCTGCCCCTTTGAAGAAGCAGCAACAGGTTGCTCCGACGGAATCGACAGAGAAAGATTCTACTTTTGGGAAGACTCGTGATAAACCTGCTGCGGCTTGGTCAAAGGTCGCCGAACAGGCGGTAAAAAATCAGATTGTTGTTCCGGTTCTTCAAAAAGAGGCTGTCGAGACGCGAAATGCATTTCAGGCTCTGGACTTGGAGAATAATGCGGAGACTTGTTTGGATACGGGCGTGGATCCTATTTCTGGACCGTCTTTCGGGGTTCATTTATCTGAGCCGGATTTGTTGGAGAAAATACTGGTTCCGATTCAGGGGGATAAAGATGTAATTAAAGATAGTGACTTGGTCATTAACGAGGAGGACTCGGATGTGGATGAAACTTTGGAGATGGAGGCTCCGGATGGCACGGGTTTGAACACACCGATTATTGACGACACAGCTGTTGCTCTCGAACGTGACCCAACTTTGGACAAAAGCGGGGGTGTTTCGCATGAAGGTAACAAGGATTTGTCCACTCTTGGCCCGGACAATATTACTAGTCGCATTAGTCGGTTAGAGGAGCAGGTTAGTCAGGGGATGCAATTACTCTCGGACAAGACGACCAAGCGGGGACGTGGCCGCCCAAAGGGCACGGGAAAGGGCATGGTAAGTGAGCCGATGCAAGCAGTTCCGGAAGGTAGCATAAAAAGTCGCCTCAGGAATGCGGGGGAAATGGGCTACAATCCGAGGAACTTTGTGGTTGATTATAGCAATAGTGATAGCATGAATGCAATGAATAATATAGTTCATAGACGTTGGTCAGATGAGATGGACGACTATCCTGATTTATGGGATCACTAGTGTCTTCAGGTTTCTTTGTTTAACGATCTCTTTTCGAGTTTCGTGCCCTTAGTCTGCGTTTTGTGCTCTCAAGGGATTTTTTTACTTTTTCTTTTATAAAAAACCTCTATATTTGGATGAAAAAATTTCATATTGCGTAAATTAAATTATTAGTTAATTTTTTATCTTTTTAAAATTTATATTGGTAATATATATTATTAAAATAGAATTAAAATAGACTTTAAATGAAATAATAATACTATATTTTTGTATTAAATGATCACACATGTTCAGTAAATGTAAATAAAATATTTAGTAAGTATATGTATTAGAGATTTAACAAATGGTGGTGTTAATGATTGTTATGCATCTATCGATCTCCTTTAGTGTACATTGGCATTGCTTAATGCATCTAAAGTTTCAATAATAGACATCATTTCAAATGGTGGTGTTAATGATTGTTATGCATCTATCGATCTCCTTTAGTGTACATTGGCATTGTTTAATGCATCTAAAGTTTCAATAATAGACATCATTTCAAACATTTACACGTCCTATTCTAACGATCATTTCCGATCGTTTTTATTTTGATATAACGAGCAATAATTGTTCCTACCCGTTTCTTGTATAACATAAAATTTTAACATTCATATAATATTATTTTCATAATTTAAATATAAAATATACTTTAAAATAATATTTATTGTTGAATATAAAATGCTTCTCAAACAATCTTAAAGTCAGTGGATTGACTCATGTGTGCATGTGTTTTTGAAATTTAAAAAAAATGTATATATGCAAGGACGATGTACGAAATTGTAAACCCTCTACCCTTGATAAAATATTGAACTCTTTGTTTATAGTTAATGAATATTAAAATTTATGAATTAATTATATTTAATAAAGTATAGTTTATTTTCGTCAAGTTACCATACTAAAAGCTACAAAACTAATACAATCATTGTAGTTAAGCCGTTTTTTCGTATATATTAAGCAATAACTTTTTAATGCATTAAGATATTCACCGAAAAAGAATGAAAAGTACACAATATATTTTAAAATTATGTTGGCGATCACTAAAGCTAAAGTTGTTATTCATATATATTTGTGAGCAAGGAAAATATATACTTCAATTGTAGCAATTGGACAAGAGGTGACAATTTCATTTACATGTATTTATTTTTAAAATATAAAATTTCGACTCTTTATTTTTAGTTAATAAATATAAAAATTAATTATATTTCATACAATATATATAATTTATGAATTATGTGTATATTTAAATCACTTTACATATTATCAATCAAATGCGTACGAAAACTTTAGCTTAAAATGTATCCATTGAATTTAATCTTTACATTTTCATGTTGTACATCGTCGGAATTCATAAGACTATCATCATCGCTTAATCCCAATAACTTGTGCATAACATGTCCAATATTATCCATGTCACCCTTGTTTACACAAGTCACAAAAGAAGTTGTTGTAATATTTTGAGATTCGAAATGGAAATCAACAAATTAGAGAGATTATTAAGTTAGATTATAGATTCAATGAAATTATACAATTCTTTTAGCAAGAAACTTGAATAGTCTCATTAAAACTTTGAAAATATTGACCACTATAGCTTCATTTATGTTTTTAGTGACATGAAAGAGTGGTGACATTTTTTAATTACCATCATATATAATTTCGGTTTTTGCAAACATATATGGATCAAATATGTAAGTTAAATTTTGGCTTTAAAATAAAATAAACTAAAGCATGTTAATTAACAAAAAAAATATAACAGATTCATGCATGTCATGAAATAATAGATTCATGAACTTAATTTAATTTATACACTCAAAATTAAACATTTCTTTTCATGAATATTTTATGAAGATTTTAAGTTTTAACTAGGGGAATATAATTCTATCAAAAAAACTAGAGAACAATATTAATAGAGACGTATTTTTTTATTTTTATTTTTGGACATGGAATAGTACATACGTATTAATACAACTTTAGTATACTTACTTTGATATCTATGTTTTTATGTTTTGTTTCATATTTTTGTTTTTGTAATATTTTTTATTTAAATAAAGGGTGTGTTTACAAAAAAGAAAAGCATACATAACAAAAATAAAAGTAAAGAAACACTTCAGGAAAATAAAAGTAAAACATGTTAACAAAAAAAATAAAAAACGTCAGTTACATAAAGAATATCAAAGCATGATAACAAATGCATAATTGAGTAATTAAATACATTCATGTTGGTTTACAAAATATATTACTCCCTCCGTCCCAATAATGAAGACACACTTTCCTTATTGGGTTGTCCCAATAATAAAGACACACTTCTAAATAAGGAAATAATTAGGGCACTTCAATATCTAATTAATTGTGGCTTAATTACGGTATAAATAAGAAAAAAAAACCTTATTCTCCTCAAACCCTCTCCGCCTCTCTCATTCTCTCTTCTCGAATGTTCTCTCTTCTCACTCTCTCCACCGCCGCCTGCTTCTTCTTCTTCCCCCGACGGAATCTGGTCTAGTTTGTAGGCGCGGCGGATTTGGTTCTGGTTCTAGGGGCTAGGGATTGCAGGGCGGCGGATTTGGGGGCGGGCTAGGGTTTGCAAGGTGGCGGCGCCATCGCGTCTGTGAAGAGAAAAGCAGAGGCGAAGGGAAAGGGGGTGGGGGGACAGCGACGATGGCTGACTTCCAGTGCCTGCCTCCTCAGCTTCTTCCGGTGAAGAGCGCCGCTGCTGAATTCCGTTTCACCGCCGCCGCTTCCTTCCAAATCTCCGGCGAGCAGCAGGAAGTCACGACTGCCGCCGCTTTCTTCCAATTTTTGGGTTTTCTTTTGGATTCGATTGTGAGTTCGATTATGAGAATTTAATTTAAGTAATCTGTTGGTTCCATTTATGAATTTGTTCGATTTAATGAATTTTTTCCATTTTGGTTCCATTTATGAATTTTTGGTTCCATTTTCGTTTTCTTTTGGGATTCCATTTTAATATCAACATTCAAGGCAACTGAATCCAGCTTTCATTTTAGAATCACATTGAATTGTTGACAGTAGAAGAATAAAAAAAAATCGCATAACAGTAAATTAAAAAATACTAATAATTTTATTTAATTAATTAAAAAATTCAAATTTTATTAATTTAAATATTTATTTTTCCAGAATGTTTTTAAAATAAAAGTAAATACAACTCCTAATCAATTCCTTAATCAAATACACTAATGAGGTGGACCACAACACTTTATCACTTAAACTACCTCTCCTTAACCTCCGTGCCCAAATGAAGTGTGTCTTCATTATTGGGACGGAGGGAGTATAAATTAGTCAAACTTCTCATTGAAAATACAAACGTATTTATTGAAAATAATGTTCTCAATAATATATATACATATTTCATTAATATTAAAATGAAAAATACATAAAGGGTAAATATGTCTTTTTATGTTGAACATTAATTATTTTTTGGATTTGATCCGGATCAAATTGATCCAAATAGCAAGATCCTAAAGAAAAAACACATAAATTTTGAGATATATAGAGAAAGATGTGGGCGGAGCTAGGATTTGTCAGGAGAACTATAAATTTGTTGAAGCATGATGTCTAAAAGTATTTGCACCAAGTTCAGGAGCGGGAACTCTAGAACTATTTTTCTTTTAACATTATAACTAAAATTTTAATGAACTTTGGATTACAATTCAATTACTCCTTGATATAATAAATAGTTATTTGCACTTTATTAATTTAACTAGTACTACTACATTAAAGGTATATAAAAACATAACCCTATGCATTTTTTTAAACCAAAAAATGTTTCATCTTTTAAAAAAAAGAAACTAATTTTCATTGTTAATACTAGGAATAGTTTATAACTTTACTTTAACTTCAGAATTGACTCAAATTCAATATTAAAAATTAACTAAGAGAAAGAAATAGGATAAAAATAACATAAATTTAACAAATCGTTGTAAATTGTTTAGCAATTACATGAATACTACAATTATTAAAATAATGTATTAATGTATAATATTCTCTTTTATATTTCTGTTATATATATATATATATATATATATATATATATAACTCAAAAATTGGAAGGGGCCCCCTGGATCCGCCACTGGGTAGAGCCGCCGTAGACAGCGGAGGAGGATTGGCGGTGCTGACGTGGCGGAGGACGGTTATATTAATATATGGTGGTTTTCCAATATTTATGAATATTCAAGAGATTTCTTGCACTATACAATCGACAAGCTGTAAAGTTGTTCCACGCTTGCAAAATCAAAACAAAACTATCCAAGAAAAAGAATCAAACAAACAAATAAATAATTAAAATATTGCAAAATCCGGTGGAGACAAAATTTATTTTGCATGCGTGAAAATTAGTATTTCAATGGTACAAAAAATGTTTGACTCTTGACTCCGTGATTCTGTTTCCACGAGTTGATGTACAGCCTCATTCTTTATGAATGATCCTTGCAATTATCTGTTAATTGATAAAATTATCTGACTTTATAATTTTTTGAGTTGGATAAAATTATTTGACTTTAATTTGAGAGAGAATGGTCTAATTCTTATTCTTCACGTATAAAAGGTAAAACAGTCTCTCATTCTTTGTTTGGTACATTCAAACAAAATATTTATCTAATGTGTAATTACTTGTGGCTGTTTATAATTATAGGAGATTCACTATCTATCAGGATGAGATCCAAACCACGTAAATCCAACTCGAGCTGAACTCAACTAAGACTTCAAAAAAAGATCGAGCAAATAATTATAGGAGCATCATGCATGTTACAATTTAGAATTACATAAAACTAGCACTTATCTGGTTTGATCATTGACCAGTCTTTCGAAAGAAATGCTCAATCTGCAAGACTCCTTGTGCCCCCAACTTGCTTGGTTTGCCACTTTGCTTGGATTTAGTATCCTGGACGACGATAAAATCAGCTCAATGATTCATGATTTACTAAGTGGGAGATGTGAGTTATGAAGAGTTGTATTTTCAGATTGAGGAAACTAAGTAGTGGTGAGTAATGTTATTATGTTAAGACTCTCACCAGTGATGGTTGATGAAGAGGTCTCATAACCTTGATTCGGCCACCTCTGCCATCAGCTCCAACTGCGATTAAGTCGCCTGCTCTTGCATTTGATCCTTGGTTCTGAGCTTTCTTGCACCATTTCCCCAAGTGCCAATTGGTTCCATCAGGGCCGAGTAAACCACCAGTGAAGCAATGGGTATCTTGAAATTTGGCAGAGGTTGTTGAAGTGATGTGAATTGCTAAATCAAGATGTATAGTGTTTTAAGCAAGAATGGACTAAGAATTGATAGGTTTGGATTTACCAGGTTCAGAAACTGGAGTGGATGAACTAGTCTCTTTTCCATTATGTACTGAGGTTTGAACTGGATTAGTGTCCCCAAAGCATATCACCTCATCATCTATGTTGGATGGAACTTCATCGGCCCGATGCCTCTTTCTACTCTTTTTCAAAGACAAAGAGAAAGATACTCCAACTTTGTTGTCAGAGTTTACCAATTCTACATCATCTTTCCCACCATCAAAGCATGGGACTGGTCTTGGATCACGGCATTCTTCAACAATTACATTGTCATCAGCACATGGTATTGAATTTTTGTACGAGGATCCTTGTATTGAAGTAGAGGAGCACAGTCTATCCTTATCTTCATTTGGTGAGGGAGGGCCTCTGACTTGTTCATTCCGGTCATGAGTAAATCCAGGTACCTTATTGTTGATTGTGCATTTTCCACTCATAGGCTTGGGGAATTCTTCTTTCTCCAAACTAAATGATATGTCTAGGATATCATCTAAACCAGTCTGATTTACAGGTCTCTTCATTTGATTATCATGTGAATTCCTCTTGAGTTTAATATTTTGATCTTTTAGCACTCTCAGAGCAGCATTCTCCTTCATTTCAACAACAGTCGCAAGTTCTCGGACCCTCAGCTGAATAATACTGGGTATTAGCTTATCCTTAACATGAATGAACAAATTTATCTGTTGGGATCAGACTTACCTTCAGCTTCTTAATCTTTTTATTAGCATTCTCAAGTTCTTCACTGCACCGAGCCTCTCGTCTTCCTAAATCATTGCACTTCGCCAACAGTTCCTTGTAACTCCTGCATGGAGAAGTTAGATGATGATCAGAAGGGAGAAACAAAAAGATGAGAAACAGAATATAGAAGTTGGTTGTGAAAAGCTCCAGTTGGAAATGGCTAAGCAGCACTTAGACACTACTTTTACGTTCAAACCTGTGGAATGAGGTTGCTAGTTTGGTATGTGAAATAAATAAATTATCAACCTTCAATTAGTACGCACTCTGAAACTAAAAACATCTTGCCTCACTCAATAACTGAGTCGTGTTTCAAGACTTCTGAAAATTCCATTCATGGCTAGAGGTCTTTCAGTGAAATAAAAGGCAATCGATCCATGAAAATAACCGATTATTAATATATTATTCAGGAAAAGATCTAATCGAACAACTGATTGTGAGAACTGAAATTGGCTAGTGCTTCATTCTAAGAGTAGAATTAAGAGCAGCCACGTATAAGAAGATAACAATTTTATTCCTGCCACAATCAGACATCCAATCACTTCAGTAATTGAAGACGATAGGGTGTCTAAAAGAAAGAAACTTGTATATTGGCCGCCAAATCTGTTGGATAGAGGGCATTGCTCCGAATATACATACTCTTACTTTTTATGAGTGTCCAAAGATTTTATTAGAAGATAATTTCCTTCTCTGCTGCCACCATCATTTCCTAGTGAAGCAAGTTTCATGGCATCATCTTCTTTCAAGTCCATATCATAGGCCCTGTAACAAAACAAAAAAAGATCCAGTGAGCAACAAAAAGTTATATTGTAATCAAACATGAAAAATTTGTGAACCCAACACTAGCTTTTCATACAGTCTATATGTTGCAAGTTCCCTTGCCAAAGCCATATTTCTCTCTTTAAATCTCATGCACTCCAAAGTTGATCTGTCAAGCTCCTGCAAAATGATCCACTAGCTTAATGAACTCATATTACACTATGAAACTAAACCAAAAAGTGATAGTCCAGTGTAAGAGAAATCTTAGTAAGTTCCTAGAAGTCCATAACATCTCAATGATGCAGAAACATAATGCTTACCTCAGATTTCACACGAAGCAACTGCTGACTGGTTGCTGTCTGACTTAAAGCTTCATGTTTCAGAGCCACCTCAGTTTTCAATTGCTCACTGCACATAAGGAGCTATAGAAAAGTTCACCATTAGATGGGCAACAATTTCACTTTATATCCTTGACAGGAAAGTAAAGAGGAAAAAAATAGATTCCACATTGCATGAATATTAGCACCACCTGTTGTGAAAATGGGGATTAAATATTTAAGATATGTTCAATCTTTTGTGTCTGAATTTTAAATTTTGTTTAGAGTTGTTGCAAATGTAGTAGATGATCAATCCAAGCTGCTAAAGAATGACCATCACTACTCCAAGCTTGTGTAAGATTCCCACTAATGAAGCTAACCAAAAAGAAAAGCTCAATGAATTACCTCCTCTTTAACTTCCTTAAAGTCTTTCTGTTGCTGCTCCAAGGACGAAGAAAGACCTGCAACTTTTCCCTCCAATCTATTGACCTCTCTCTGCAATTCCTTAGGATTCCCCTCGCAATCATGTGGCTTTTGAGAACTACAATCATCTGAATCACCAATTGACTGGAAATAAAGGCGTCCAACATTTGCATTTGTGCAGGCTTGTTTGCATATAGGACAACTCCTCTTCTTCACATTGGGACAGTACTCAAACCATTGTTGTAGGCTATGTTTTTCAGTAAATACAAAATGTCAGGTTCACTACTATTTCAAATAGAAGATCTAATTCTCATTTACTGGTGGAATGCCTTCAGTAACCATCAATATGCCCCACGCATTCACATGCATCAATTCATGGCTCCCCAAATCAAGAAAAGAGAAGAGATTCTCCCAAGATTTTAAGGTGCAAGTGAAACTAATACATCAAAAGTACAGTAAGATACATGTAGCATATAAAAATCAAAATGAGTTTTAAAGGTTCTATTCTTACACTGTTACAATACACACACTGCACTCTTTGTATAAGTTCTTTATATCCAAGATATAGAATGCATCATTTCAAGTAAAACATCTACATCAAACACCAGGACAACTCCGCAAAACCTGCTCAATCTATCGCATCTCCTAAGTGACATATAAAAATCTACTCACTTAACCCATTCCAAAGTTTCTCCACCAAAAACAACTGAAACAAAGATCAATTCCACTTTCTTCAACATCCCGAGAATCAAAGTCGGAATCAATCAAGAAACAAATGAGGAATTCAAATGCAACTGACCAGAGCTCGTGAAAGACGTGGCCGCAAACAGAGATTGATTGAAGATCTTCTACTAAGGGTTTCAGATCTTCGAAGCAAATTGAGCATATAGTTTTCGCGAACGAATTGCTGTTGGAGTCGACATTGCTAGCCCGAGCCATAGCCCCGGCATTCTGGCCATAATCTCTTCGATTTTCTCCGATTTATTGCTTTTGGACAAATTTTTTGAAATTTTGAGAAAAGAGGAATTTGGCGCGGAAGAAGCGGAAGTAGAAAGGTTCGCGGAAAACAATTTCCCTCAATTTCACAAGTATTTGGGCTTACAATTTTAGGGTTTGCAATTTCATAAATAAGGTAAATGGGCTTAACACTTTGGCCCAATTTAAGTTGGGCTAGTTTTGGGCCGCTTGCATAAGTGTGTTGGGGAAATTCTATATGCAGCCTCTTTTCCTCATTGAAATCCACTTTCCTACTTGATGAGAACGTGTGGGCCTCCAATAAAGTAAGTAGAAGTTAGTAATTTAATAATTAGAATTTATTAATATACAATTAAAACTTAATACTCCATTCATTTCACTAAAAGTGTGGTCTGTATCTGTTGGCCTAGCGGTGGGTGGTTAATATCCAAGGTCTGAGGTCCTGGATTTGAGTTCACTATCGTGTGGTCTAATTTTTATTTATTTATTTATTTATATATATAATTTATTAAAAATAAATAAAAATGTGGTCTTTTTACTTGTCATTTTGGTTGATCCACAATAAGTCTGGTGTTTTTATTTTGGTACATATAATTTTATATTTTCAACTTCATTCTCACTCAATATTCACAAAAAAAAAAATTACCTAACAAATCATTTAAAAATTACCTAATAAATTAACTTTAGTGAATCTCTCGTTTTTTTTAATCTATACACATCTATTAACTATTTATTAAAATTTAAACCCCCAAACTACACTACACCTATGGTGGATCGATGGAGTGATTTATGGTTTGAATTTATTTAAATTCTAATTGAAATATCCCTCTTCCGACACGACGGCAATAGCATGATGAGCCATCACAAGAGTCGAGCGAAATGTAAGGCTTTTTTGAATGACAAAAGGAGCAAGTAAGCTAGTGATGGGGAAATATTGGAGATGCATATTTTACCTCTTAGTATGTTAGATTAATAATGCATGAAAAAAAAGATAAGAAATCGATGGGATTGATTTGATTGAGTAATTCAAGAGTGCCCCTAATAGTGGAGGAAAGTGGAATTTATCTAATCCATCTAACCAAAAAGTCGATAACAATGACAATTCTTAACCTAACTATGTCTATCTCTATCAATAACTTTAATTTTGGTTTTCTAATCATTTTTTCAATTGCAAATTTTGTCAAGTACTTCTTAACACGGCTCTTGCACATAATCGTCCATCTACTACGATACATTCCTCACACAACAAATTTAATTACTTGAAATTTTTTTGAATGTATGTATTTCATACCATATTTCACTTTGTTATATGGTAGAGAACATGAGTTTCGAAATAGTTACTTGTAATGAGGTTGGTGAAGCCATGAAAAATGAGGTTAGAGGTGTTTATGGTGATATAATTAATTGCAAAAATAGTCACATTATATATCTTGCGACGAGAATAAAATAAATAAATGCAATGACACGAAAATAGACTTTGGAAAAGCAAATTAAGAAACAAATGACCCGCATCGAAACAAATTAAGTACACACGTGATTCTCATGATATAGTATTAAAAAAATGTTTCTCGTGAACTTCAATATAATTCCACTACATTTATCGAATTTTCAAGACCCCCATTTAGTTCTCCAAATGCAAGTATATATGCAAATAAAAGTGTATATGTATTTTGGTCGTATATACATGTATCGTATTTAGTAGCATGTATTAAAATATTTGTGATATGTAATCTATTGTTTAGTAAAATATAGTATTAAAATTATATACAATTAATATTTGTAATAATATGATTTGTATTAGAGCATCCACATTCGTTGAGTCAATTATTAGATCATCCATATCCAGGATCACTTATGAGTCAATGCCTCTACATTGGTATGGCTCATCCTGTTGACTCATATCTTTTACTCCTTCCGTCCCAATAAGCTTGTCCCCTTTCTTTTGGGCACGGAGATTAAGGAGAGTTGTATTAGAGGTTAAGTTGTATGACCCACATGTTTAATTATATTATTAATTGATTTAAGTATGGTTCACAAAGCAATAACTAATTCTTCAAAATTATGCTGCCGTCGTCGCTCTCAACTCCGGCAAGCCGGCGCCGGCGCCGACGCCTCCTTCCCTTATACACCATCATTCCAACAACCAACTGATAAATTTAACACACATCATTTCCCCCAAATTGAAGAAGTGTTTATAGAAATTCAAGAAATTAAAGAAACACACCATTTCTGTAAACCCCAACCCCCAAATTGCTAACCCTCATTTCTATAGGTGGCGGCGGCGGTGGCTCCGGCCGTTCAGCCGAAGAAGATGAAGCAGGAAAGGTGGCGACACGGCGGCGCGGGAAAGGGAGAACATGGCGCGCTGGTCGTGGAGGTGGGAGAAGGGTGAAGGCAGCGCATGGGTGGAGGCGAGAGGGCGAAGGAGCTCGAAAGGGTGGAGGTGGGAGAGCGCCGGATGTGGCGCTCAGATTCAGGTGGGAGGGCGGCAGGTGCATTGAGGCTCCTCTACGGTGCCGATTAGGGTTCCGTCGACCTCTCATGGGCTTTTCACCACAACGGTTTTACAGATCTCCCCTCCCTTGGCTTAGATCTGAGCACAGTGGCGCGATGGAGAAGATGAAGCATGAGGGGTGACGAGTCTGACGACGGCACGGCGTGGGCCATGTCCGTGTGTGTCAGAGAGAGATAGAGAAGATAGGACAGAAGGCGCCGGCCGTGGTGTTGAGGCGGCGGCCGTGAGGATGGAGGAGAGGCGGCGGCCGTGAGTTTCCGGCAAAGAGAGAGAGTCCAGAGGGTGGGTAGGAGAGAGGGGTTTAGAGAGAGAGAGCTATGAAAGAGATGTGAGTGTGTTAATTAGGAGAGAGATAGAATGCTAAACATTTTTTAATTATTACCAAAAAAGAAAATGAGACAAGATTATTGGGACAACCCAAAAAGAAAAGTGGGACAAGATTATTGGGACGGAGGGAGTAATTTTTTAAATTTTCTTTTGTAAAAGTGGCGCGTGCATTCCACGCACGTGTATAAAATAATGGATGAATTCGGCTCATCTATATGAGCCACAACTGGAGTCGGCATGCCCTGCACCAGTTGGCTCATCGCCAACATCGACTCGAGCCGGGGCGATGAGCCAACCGATGTCAATATGCTTATAATATATATTATATGTGACGTGATATAAAAAATTACATAAATGTGTTTAATTTTTATAGATTTTTGGTATTTCAAAACGTTATTTTATACCCTCTTATAAGTATTCTATGTGTGTTTAAAAAAATTAACAAGTAAAAAATAAAAAAAAAATTAAAAATCGTGCTATAATAGACTTGAATTCAGAATTTTTGATCTTAAACATTAATCATACAGTATTATTATTAGGCCAGCACATACGCACAATATTATACGTATATTATACTACCCTACCCGAACTGTACCATTAAATTACAAAATCATATTAAAGAAAAAATTGTTCTCTTGCTAAATAAATAATCACCGTAATTGAGTATTTATACAACGTAACTGCAAATATAAAGGATCGGCGCAATTGACTTGGTATTTTGTCAGCGCAATAATTACAAATACAACAAATCAACGTCAATATAATGTCCTTATCTTAAGGTTCTCAAAAATAAAAGTAAAAGTTCTTACAAAAATAAAATAATTTTACAACCGTCGTAGCAACTTGATTAACAATATGCACTTTTTTTTTTTTCAATATTTCACGTTCCCAATCAAAATATCTACCAATTTAATACTCCTTCGATCCTAAATTCCTAATGATATGCGTTTGTTTCATTTTTCAGAATGTCTTAAATATATAAAAATGATTTTGATAAAAATTAATATTTTCAGTTCATCTATATAATATATAATAACAACCCTGTATGCTATATATATAGTAAGTTCCCTTCAGCCCAAACAATAATTTTCAGATCAGGAAAATACAAATTATAGGAGATGATTGAGATAATTAAGCTGTAAAAAACGTTTCTGCCTCATTTCTAAGTAAGCTAAGTTTTATCATATTTCTGCAAGTCAAACTTTAATTTAGTATAATTGTAATTGAAATGCTGCAGAGCTCAATTAATGGCTACTAATAGCCGAAAAGTCATTATAAATAATTGTGCTTTCTGAAAAAATTTAAGCATTCTTTTATTTTCACTATTTGCATCAAATTTTTACCATTATTTTACGTGCATCCAAAAAATATGGCTCATTTCTATAGCTTAATCAAACATATACAAAACACGGGGGAAAGTAGAGCGGATTTGGTTTTAAAGCTACGAGTTGTTCGGTCGTATACGTTATCTTCCTACGGGAAGACCAATAATTTTACATCACACGAGTTAGTGTTTCATGATCGAAGCAGTAATCGGATCCATGGATTGATTAAACCCGTTGATCATAAAAGACTTGATTTTATTGTTGGTAATATTTACGCTTTTCAATTTGTTAAAGTACAAGACAATAACATGCGTTTCAAAACTACCACAAACATTTTTAAATTTACGTCCACTTCAAAGACTCGTGCGGTTGAGGTATTCGATGATACTTTTCCATCGAATTCATTCATTTTCCGTGAATTTTCTACTCTAACAGATATTGCACAATTGGATGCCAATAGTTTATTTGGTAACATTTTTATATCTTTTTTTTATTAAAATATTACTCAACAAGTTGCTCTTTTTTAAAATTTGTAATTTGCAGATGTTATAAGTAAAGTTGATCATGTTCTAGAAGCACAAAGGAAAAAGATCAATGATCGTGATTCTATTTTGGTGGATGTATATCTCAAAAATATCGAGTAAGTTCACTATTTTTTTTAAATATATTTGTGATTTACTGCAATTTAATATTATTTGTTACTATATTGACGACTGACAATGATGTTAGTGATTTTACATTGATCACAAATTTTAAATCCTCCACTAATCACGTGGATGAGGATTTAAAAAGTGGACAAAGCACGTTGGTCACTATACAATCGTTGAATGAAAGAAATCAGGTTAATTATATTTATTTGAAATTAGGAAATATTAATTTTAATATAATTTATATATAGTTATATGAGGTAATATATAAAAGTGGCCACTTTGATATTGTAAAATTAAATTTAAGCCTATGAAATTAAAAGATTAAAAAATGGCCAGTTTTTGTGTAAAAGTACAAAATTACCCCTAACAATAAAAAATTAAAAAGTAGCCATTTTTCTCACCCTCTCTCTTCTCTCTCTATTGTACACTCATTTTCTCTCTCTTCTCTCTCTTCTCTCCCTCTCCGGCACTCCCTCTCCCTCTCGTCCTCGCCGCCGGCCACCGCCTCCGCCGCACAGCGAACCACCACCACCGCGACGCACAGCGGCAGCGGATCTCTGGAGGCGCGCGGTGGAGGATTTCGACGATTTTTCTCTCCCTCTCCCTCTCGTCCTCGCCGCCGCTCCACAGTCGCCGGCCATCGCCTCCGCCTCCGCCGCACAGCGAACCACCACCACCGCGACGCACAGCGGCAACGGATCTCTGGAGGCGGTGGAGGATTTCGACGATTTTTCTGTCCCTCTCTCTTCTCTCCCTCTCCGGCTCTCCCTCTCGTCCTCGCCGTCGCTCCACAGTCGCCGGCCTCCACCTCCGCCACACAGCGAACCACCACCACCGCGACGCACAGCGACAGCGGATCTATGGAGGCGGTGGTGGATTTCGACGATCTCTCTCTCTCTAGGGTTTTGTTTGGTCCTCTTCCTCTCTAAGAGATCGTTTCTTCTTCACCGAAGAATTTTCCAGCGTCCGAGGAGGATTGAAGAATTTCCAGCGTTCGACAAATGTGTTCAAAGCTGTAAATAGGCACATCATTGAAGAATTTCGATCTACTTTTCCTTCACAATTTTTGTCGAGATTTTTGTTTTTAGCTTGATGAATGAGAAATAGATGTGAAAAAACAGAGGAAATTTATTTCACTGATGTATAGTCGATTGATGGTAGATTGAGTTGTTGTATTTTGGTGTTATTCACCAATTTGATTGAGCTGTATAATTATTTTTTTAATGTTCTTAAATTGACAACCAAATTTATGAATTCACAATTTAATGTTCTTGAATTCACGACCACATTTATGAATTCACAACTAGATTTAAGAATTCACAACCAGGTCGATGAATTCACAACTTAATGTTCTTGAATTCACAACTAGCTCGATGAATTCACAACTTAATATTCTTGAATTTACAACCAAATCTATAAATTCACAATCAAAATAAATTACAGTTTTAATTGTGAATTCAAACTTTAAAAACTCAAATTCACAACTACTTGAATTAACAACCAAAATAAATTCTAGTTGTGAATTAAATTCAGGTTGTGAATTCGACTGATTGTGAATTCACAACCAACATAAATCTGGTTGTGAATTAAATTTTGGTTGTGAATTCGTTTGTTGTGAATTCACAAGCAAAAAATTCTAGTTGTGAATTAATTTTTGGTTGTGAATTCGACTGGTTGTGAATTAAATTTTGGCTGTGAATTCGACTAGTTGTGAATTCACAAACAAAAAATTCTGGTTGTGAATTCTCAATTCACAACCAGTGTGAATTCACAACCAAAAAATTTTGGTTGTGAATTCACACTGGTTGTGAATTGCGGGATTTTTTAAAGGGGTGATGTAAAGTGGCCATTTTTTTAATTTTTAATGTGGAAGGGCATTTTGGTAACAGTGGCCATTTTTTAATATTTTTATCTTAGTGGACAATTTTTAATTTTACAATATGAAAGTGGCCATTTTAAAAATCCACTCTAGTTATATCTCCATTTTTCATCTATGACTAACTACAATTATACATATCTTAGGTTGGTACTGTTTGAGTCTATGGAAGGATTGATTCAATTACTTCAAGAGGAAGTTGGTTTTATCTATCATGCACACGTTGTTCAAGAAAAGTTTCCAAGGTTGGGGATAAATTGTTTTGTGGTAAGTGCAATTTATCCAATGCAATTGGAACTCTAAAGTACAAATTAATAGTGAACATTTTCGATGAGACTGGAGATGCATCATTGTTATTATAGAACAAAGAGTGTGTACAATATTGATAGGAAAAACAACAACCGAATTAAGAGCTGCACATGTTATTGTAAGTTCGTACTAAAATATAAGCACTAAAATATTTTTTAATATTTTTTTATTTTTAATACTTTCTGAAAAATTATTAACTAATTTATTATATGTATGTAGGGTGATCAAAGCTATGAATTGCCCAATAAAATTACATCAATGGTTGATCGAGAGGTTATGTTCAAAATACATATTAAAGCCGGTCACATATTTGGACAATCATTCAATGTTGTCGCAATTAATTTGGATACTGATGTCATTTCAAAATATGGTGGCATGAAGAACTCTACCAATGAGGTTGAATTTGAATAATGCAATTAAAAAAATCATATATTATAGGAATTTGCATAATTACATTAATTTGTCTATCATTCTATTTCAAATAGGGAACCGAGCCGGATTTGATTTCAATTCTCGCTAGCTCGAAATTTGTTGATGAAATGCATGGATCTTCAGAGCAACCAATTGAATGTTCACCAAACACAACTCCAACCACAGAGTGGACCATTGAGGAAAATGATTGCAATTCGATAAAGAAATTTGAATGATCAATTTTCTTCGACCATCAATGCGAAGAAGATCAAAACGATGGTCAAATTGGAGAAATAGTGGAATTGTGTAGTACTATACGTCGCTTTATTTATTTCATACTTAATTTTCCAAACAATTTGAACTTGATATTTGGTATTCTGCACAATATGAAGTTTTTATGTTTTGATCATGAAAGTTTTTATCTTTTATTTATTTATTAATCGATGTTATCAGAATACATATTAGTTTAATAGGTAGTGTTGAGCTATAATTTAAAAAAATTATACGATTTCTGTAATACCCCGTTTCCCCGAGATAAATTTAGAATTTATTTTGAACTTAGAAGTCAGGATGATTCACGTCGGATGTAAAGAAAATAAATTTATTTTTAATTCCAACAAAAATAATTTACAAAAACATTTGTAAATTTAGTTATTAAATTTATGTGCGTCGCATATTTATTTAATTTAGCATTCAAAGCATTTTTGCGAGCATTTAGTCAGCAAACCCTGAAGAATTATTACAGTTTTCATAGTACAACCCGGAAGATTTTTATTTTATTTTATTTTATTACTCCCATCTACTCCTACACCCACCTACTCCATCAGCCACCATATGCCACAACTTTATAACTTTTGTTGAGACACCTCATTCACCACCATACCTTTCAATCATACCATTCTCTGCAATCATACCATACACCTCATTCATCACCATACCTTTCTCTACAAAGTCATTTCACTTCAATAAAGGATCTATCTTTTCCCTCACTTAGCATTTTCGATCAATCTCATTTCTCCCTCAACAAACCCAAAGAAATCCAAGTACAGAGCTCAGCCATATTGCGAATGGATCAAATTGCCACAAAACTCAGATTTCAGCAACTCAAACCAGAGGTTTCATCTTTGAATCTCTCTATCTATTTTATACTTGCTCATTCAGTTATGACACTGCAATTGTAACACATCAAACCTTCACATACTTTCATCTCATCATTTCGGTGCATATGTATACACATTCATAAAGAACAACAATTTCTTAAAATCACCAAGTGTTCAGACATACAATTTATGTGCATATAGATACATATATGAAGCATGCCAATTTTGATGTATTTTTGAAAAATGGAGTCGAGAGGGAGGCTAGGCGCTGCGGCTCTGCCGTTGCTGCCTAGCCACGGTGAAGAGTGGAGAAGGAGTCGGCGGACGGCGGTGGTGGCCGTCTGTTTTGCTCGCTGGAGACCGAAGAGGGGTGACGGCCGGCGGCCTTGCTGCCGTCGATCTGAGGAGGGAGAACCGAGTGTCGTCAGCGGCTGTCGCTGCTCCCCGGCGAGCTTCCACGGCGGTGCGGCTGGTTGTTGCTGTCGGCAGCAACCTCGTCGTTTGTCGCTGGGAGTTTGATGGGGGCGGCTGGTCATTGTAGGTGTCGGGTAGGAACAGGAGGCGGCTGCTCACGGCCGGCAACGGCGCGGCGGCAGGCGGCGCTCAGTCCCTGTTCTGCCAGAAAACAAGAGAGGAGAGGAGAGAGTTTAGGATTTCAGTTTTCAAATAAAAAAAAAAGAGAGAGAAAGGGGAGGACAGAGAGAAAAGGGGGAGAAACTTACCTATTTCCGGTGGCGACGCGGCGGCAGAAGCACCACGGCTGCTGCTGTCGGCCAAAGGAGAAAGAGAGGCAGGGCAGTGGTGGCGCCGGATCCGGAAAAGGAGGGCGCGGCCGCTGCTGCCCGGCCACGGCTGGAGAGAGAGAGAGGCCGGAGATTCGAGGGAGAGGGGCGGACCGGCAGTAGCTTCTCGCTGCTGACTCGCCGGGGTTCCAGAGAGGAATCGTGGCGGCACGATTTGGTTAGGTCGAGTGAGATGGGTGGCCGGCGATAACTCTTCGCCGGAGAAGAGGGCGGCACCGCACCAATCTCTGGTGTGTGCGTGCGCCGATGTGTGAGTGTGTGCGTGTGTTTCAGATGTGTGTGTGTGAGATTAAAAGAGGGGGAGGATAAATGGGAGTGTTGGGCTAGGGCTTAGTTTGGGGTTGTTGGGCTTGGGTTGGGCTTAGAGGTTTGGGCTTGAGGGACTTGGGCCGAGTTTTGGGCCTATTTTTAAATAGTTTTGGGCTGCGATTTTTTTTTAAAAGCTTGGGCCGATTTTTTTTAATTTTATTTAGCTGGGCCCGATTCATTTTATTCAGTTTGGGCCATTCCTATTTTATTGAGTTGGGCCTCATCTTTTAAATTTATATGGACTATTATTTATTTAAGCATGGGCTCTATTTCATCTATATAAATGGCTTCCCTATTTTATTTAATTAGACTATTAATTAGTTTGATTAATTATTTTTAAAGACTTTGGATTGCCTTCAATTAATTAAATTGGGCTTTCTTATTTTTAATTAATTGAACTATTACTAGTTTGATTAATTTATTTAAAGGATAATTTTCATAATAATATCATATTATTATTATGTGCATATTTTAAGTAAATTACTTATTATATGCTAAGCATGACATGAAGTTGCATTTATTTTGCAATAAAAGTATTTAATTGGTTTTAATTATAATTCCAATTATTAAAGAAAGATGAGTAAGAATATTGTTGGTGTTCTTAACTCAAGAAAAATGTTTTCAATTATTTATTCATTAAATTTTGAAAACCCGGCTAAGTGAATCATAGAATATTAAGCACTTCACCGTGACTTAAGATTAGATTTAAGGAGACCTATTGAGAATAGATTTCTTGTAGGCTTTGAGCATCATGAGGATTAGCACTGCTATTCCGAATCAGAGATAACGTTAAACGACAGGCATTGCCTATACAGGTGGGCATTACTTTTACTATATGTATATAGAGATCCCCTGCGTGTCGTAGGCCTCTTATACGAATATATGCATGAGATGATTTTAACTGTTAATTTCAGTTTATTATTATGCCCAAAATGATAAATGAAATGTTTATGAAAATGAAAATGTTTATGAAATGAAATGAAATGAAATGTTTATGAAATGATTGACTGCCAAAAATGTTTATGTTTTACGTATGTATCCTATCTGTGTTGGTTCGCCAACTTTAAAAGGAAATCCAATTGGGATCCTATGCTAGACAAAGGTCGCTAGCTAGGGTTAACGTGTACACTTATGGAGACCGCGAGTCGCTTGCGACCGGTCTTGGCGTCCGTGGTAAGGAGGCCTCCTTCCCGGCGCGTGATAGAAAGGAACAGATATGGATCATATGAAGGAAAATGATCGGCCGATCGACTTTATGAAAATGAAAGAAATATTTTAGTAAGCGCAGGTCATTTAAGAAAACACCTGTGTGTTACTGTTATGGCAGTTCAATTTATATATGTATGCATGTTGTATTTTCGGCTATGCCCACTGAGTATTTTTATACTCAGCCCTGCATGTATTTCTAAATGTGCAGGTTGAGCAGCTGATGGAATGGAATGATGTTGAGCGGGTGTTCCTTTGACATTTCAAGAAATGTAACCTTGAGTATACATCTTCATATGTATATCTCACACGTTTTCCGCTGCAAAACACTTTGATTAGGATAACTTTATGTTATGAAATTGTGATACGTGTTATTGGGTAACCCACCTTAATCAGTTCTCATTTATGTGTATGTTTTATAAGTATCCAAATAATCATATATGATCCTAGCATTTTATCTATGAGTGACATTTCCATATACTTTAATGTTAAGTAATTGTCCATTTCCATTTCTTATTGTTCACCCCAAGTCATAACCCCTGTTAACCCGTCATTGGGATAGTGGGCTGTGACAGAGTGGTATCAGAGCGGTTCGTTCGCTCTGGCCCTAGAAACCTTATTCTAAAGAGTCGAGTTTAGTTTGATTCTTTATACTTACATGGGTTCATATGGCACCGCTCAACACTCCATTGCATCGTGCTCAATCAAGGAAAGAAGGTAACTGCAGTTTCAACGTTTTAAAGATGTTAATGTTCTAAAATGCTTCATGAATATGTTTATGTGAAGAGCATGTTATGATGAAATGTTGAATGTTTTGCCTTTCATGGCATATTTTCGCAGTCTATGATGTTATGATCAGATGAATGATAGAAAAGTGACATATGTTTTCCCAGAGAACATAGATTGCTATAAGATGCATGATCACAATTTCAAAAGAACATAGACTACTAGATTAGTAGGATATCTCTACAATCTAGATTCTTAAGGTAATGATTTAGAAGAATGAAAGAGAACTTAGAACGTCTCAGCTCCCTTAAGAAAATGATGGTTCTTTTGAACTACAAAGAGGAATGAAAAGATATGTACGAGGTAAAGGAAAAGCACAGAATGAAAATACGAGACGAATTCAAGGTAAACGTTGCATCAAAGGTTGAACCATAGTCTCTACGTTCGAATGTTCAAGTGCGACGGAACATCGAATCGACTTTTGCTACACGATAGATTTTAAGAATAGTGTGTTTTGCCTGTGTACGTATGTCTGTGTATATATGTCTTAAGAGAGGTTTGGGGTTTGAGATCAATAGGATAGAGAACCTTAAGATAAGTTTAGTTGTCATAATGAGCTTATGTTTTGTTATGTATAATATGTTCATGGCTCTTCAAGTTCGGGACGATGTTTTCCCGTGTGACTGGGAGGTGATGATGTTGGACCTGGCCAGTCCACATGATCCAAATCTCAGTAGACGTCTTTTGGGTTGAAAACCCATGTGTTTCAACTTTCGGTTGAAAAGCCAGATAGGTTCTTACTCGAGGTCATTTTGTTCGACCTAGTAGTTAATCATTTCATACCCTCTGGTCATTCTTTTGATTCTCTTGAACAATTTCTACAACACCTTGCTTTGATGTTGTGTTGAGTTTGAGCCGTGCAACTCGTGAGTTGTCATAATAGATTCCCTTGTTTGATAAGACCAAGAAGTGTTAGTCTACCGATGTAGTATACTATCCAAATTATGACTTCGTATAATTGTGTCTCATTGTAATTAGTTGAGATTATTAGTCTTTGTCCTATAAATGATATCGACCACTCATTATGATAGAAATTCAGAGTTCAAGCTAAGACCGTAATATAGTGTTCGAGTACGAGGACTTAAGTTAATTGGTCTATGATAGTTTTAAGATAAATTCATAGGAAAGTGTTATTCATGTGATAGGTAACAAGAAATGGGTTGATGACTATTTTAGTCTTTGGAAAAAAAAGAATACCCCGTAGATGAGCCCTAGGAATGAGGTAGGAGCAAAATGAACCGCCGAAAAAGGACGAGGGAACTTATTCTCAAGTAAATCTCGTATATATAAATTGGAATTAGGAATCCAATTGATATGAGGAGAGACCCGAATCTATTCTAGATCGGAAAGTTAAAGTACTAAGGAATAAGTCGATACCCTTAGTAATAGTTCTTTGGAAGCACTATGATCAAGAAAAGGCGATGTGGGAACTCGATTCTAGCATGAATGAGAAGTACCCAGAATTATTTTCTGTGGTACAAATTTCGTGACGAAATTTCTTTTAAAGTGGATAGTATGTCATACCCTGACTTTTAATCCCTGATTAAGGGCTTAATTATTAATAATTAGGATTCGGCATCCATTTATAATAAAAACTGGTTTGATTTATCTGATGTGATTTGATCGTTATATATGTGTTTTAATGTGCTTAGTTAAAGAAAATTTTTATAAATGTGGTGCATAAGTTTTAATTGGTGAGTTAAGTGTATTTATATGAGCCACATGAATTTTAAATTATGCATGAAGTCATGAATTTTATCTAAATTTGATAGTACATGTAACACCCCGTACTTTTCCCTATGTTGTGAGATAGTGTCTTAACACTATTGAGAATACTGAGATGTCAGAGAGATTGACTGTCCTATTAAGAAAATAGGAATAATGAGTTGGAAATAGAGTCGAGAAAGAAAGAGTGAAAAACCTTGATAAAAAAAAAAAAAAAAAAAAATCGGTCGGAGAGACGTCTAGTTTGTCTGTGTTTGCCGACTGCTTTGACGTGATATTATGTGAAATTACGTGACTGATTGATTATGTGAGTTTTGTTACGTATGTCATTGTGAGCAAGTTATTATGATTTTTTGAGGATATTAGCACTTGAAATTTTAATTAAGTTTCTAAAGCAAGTGCAGTTTATTTTTACCGAGAAATCAAAGAATGCTGGTTAATGAAAATATTTCCAAGCATATATTTTGTTTTAAAATTATTTTTCCTATGAGAGGAATATTATAATTGAGTGGGTGCACTAATATTAGTGCTATAATTATTTTATGTGGTCACATGAATAATTATGTATTGGTATTTTATTAATTAGTACATTTCCATAGTTTTTGTGATTTATTTTTGATCACCCTTCTCACCCTATTACTTTAATTTCCCTACCATGTGTCTAAATACCACAATTTGCCAAGTGTAGAGATTATTGAAGAGAGTGTAGAGATTAGAGAGATAGTGTAGAGATTAGAGAGAGAGAGATCAAGGCATTAATTGCCAATATTTCCTTAAGATTACAAAATCCTCTTTAAAGATCACAAGATCATTTACAATCTTGCAAAATCCTCTCTCACTACTCACTCATCATTTTCGACCAACACCTCTCTCCCTCTTTCTCTCACTTTCCTCCATTTTCCTCCATTGAAGAGACCTTCGGAGCTTTCAAAAAAAAATTTTTGCAAAACACTTTGATTAGGATAACTTTATGTTATGAAATTGTGATACGTGTTATTGGGTAACCCACCTTAATCAGTTCTCATTTATGTGTATGTTTTATAAGTATCCAAATAATCATATATGATCCTAGCATTTTATCTATGAGTGACATTTCCATATACTTTAATGTTAAGTAATTGTCCATTTCCATTTCTTATTGTTCACCCCAAGTCATAACCCCTGTTAACCCGTCATTGGGATAGTGGGCTGTGACAGAGTGGTATCAAAACACCTCAATCCACTCTAAAATCTTCCATAAACACATCCTAGCTACTTATATTCAAGAGAATCATTGAAGAAAGGCTTCCAAGCTAGAGTGAGAAAATGTGAGTTTTGGTGAGAAATTTGGGTAAGTGGTCATGTATTCCATAAATCTTGCTTGAATGATGTTGTATGAAGAAAGAAAATCACCTCTCCCTTGTTCTTAAAATTTTCAAAAAAAATGGGTCTTTACCCTTCAAAAATTTTCTTTTTCTTTCCTTGATTTGGGGGGAAAAAAAAATGAGACCTATGTGGTGTTTGTTGATGATTGATGTGTGTTGTGAAAGTATGTGCTTTGAGATGTGAAAGTCGATTGAGTTTAGTTTACAAAAAAAATTGGGAAATTGTGAGTCGATGATTTATATGATGATTGATGATTATTGAGTTAATATATATGAATATCTTGATGATTAGCCATGAGATATAGATTTTTCTATTAGGTTAGTTTACCTAAAATTGGGATGTTGAGATCCTATGAATCAATTGATGTATTGATGATGGATTTGAGTTTATGAGATGATCTAGATGATTAATGATGGATGAGATTGAAGTTTGAGGTTGAGAGGTGAAAAATGAAAAGTGTTAGTTTGAGGAAGAAGATGACATACATGTGTATCTATATGTGATCTTGTTTTATGATGTTCAATTGTGCTAATTGGTAACCTAGGATGTTAGATCTATGATTTGATCAATAGGTTATACATGATTAGTGATATTTTCAAAAGAGCTTAGTTTAATAAAAATTAGGACTTTTGCCTATGTGTTATTAAAGTGATTTTGGCTTAAGATATATGTATTTGAGCATGATATTAGTGTATAATTATGTTTGAGTAAGTCTTTTGTTGGCTAAGAAAATTTTTGACTTAGTTTAGTTTATATGAATTTTTGAATTTTCATATTTTGAGAAGTCGATGATTGATAAAATGAGGTTTAATTGCTTTATGACCATTATGTGAAAGTTTGTCATGTTTTATTAAGAGTTTTATGATGATACATGAAGTTTCATTAGAGTTTAGTACATGATAAAAGGGAATCTATATGTGTATAATGATTTATATGATGAATGAGATCATGTTTGAATAATTGAGTAATTTTGTGCATGAAAATGAAAAGAGAATTTTAATGATGCGTTCATTGAAACGTTTTACTAGAGATTTGAGGTTATGATGTAAGAAGAGAGTTAAGATTTGAGTATGATGAGCATTATAATGTGCTTGAATGTTTGTGAGTGTTATATGTGTTTAAAATAAGCTTTGATGAGTTTCCTTGAAGGAATATTGAGTTGAGTATTTCAAGAGTTTGAGATGAGATTTTGGTGAATTTCGTAGGCCTACTGACCTACTGTGATCGACGGTTTTTCAATGTCAAAAAGCTTTGAAAATTTTATACCAAGTCTCTACATGAGTCTTGAGAACATCGGTAAAATTTCAAGTCATTTGGACTTCGTTTACTATTTTTATAAAATACAAAACCGAAACTGCACATTACTACCAAGAGTTTCAGATAGCAGGGGAAAGAGTCATTCATTTCAGTAGCTTCCTGTGTGATCTAGCTTTCCAAAATTTTATGGTATTAACCTTATTGTGTTAGCTAGATATCCACAAAATTTGAGCTCAGTTTGACAACATTTACTATTTTTCAAAAATCCAAGTTTTCGATTGCTCAAAACTGCCGAATATGGTAAACTGTAGTAAAACAGTCATATCTCCTACAATACTTGGAGTTTTGACTCTATTTTTTTTTATATGAAAATAGACTCGAAGACCTTTCTTTTGGTATGAGTCTCGAGTCCAGGAGGTGTCGAAGTAAGAACAGGATAGATTTTGAAGTTGAGTCAGTGTAAAAACAGAGCATGTTTTGATAATGTTTGATTGTGTTTTCTTATATGCTTTATGTGATTGTGTTGTCTATGTGTTGAATGAGATTGGACGAGCCTTATATGAGAGATAAATCGAGACTTAGTACCATGATCTTCTTGAAACTTATCCTTGAACTTAAGGATTTGAGATGAGTGGAGAGTTATATAGAGATGAGTAAAGAGATAGAATATGAGATAGAGCATGAGTTAAGGCTTTATGAGTATGGATTTTAAAAGGATTAAAATGTTTTAAATCAATTCCTTTTTAATGGAGTTTAAAATGCTTATTTAAGTCATTTATAAATGAATAATGAGAAATGCGTAAAGGAGTTCGTAAATGAATCGCGGCATGAGATTTTCAATTTCCTAATAAACTAGGGAGATATTATGAAGGAACAAGCAATGAACGAGACTCTCACTACCGAGTCACTACAACAAATGGAGAAGTAAAAAGTTCACGCACAAACAAGATATGTACACCACCTCAAGATGGAGGTAAAGAAAAAGGAAATGGAAGGAAAGCACTAGAACTAAACTTAAGGTATAACCCAAACCCAAGGCTAGTAGGCTCTAGCTAAGAGAGTGAATGCTTTGGCTAAAGTGCCAGAAGCTACAACAAGAATAAAGTTGGAACGCCACCACAATGGAAACTTAGAAACCTCATTAAATAATCATTTGGAAATGAGAAAATGAGTTTACATGGCAGAAGGGAGTGCCATTAATCTTTAAGTGAAAGTTACCAAGATGATGAGAAAAGTTTGATGTTAGAATTTCCTAGTCAAATCTGAGAAGGTGACTTAGGACGAAGGAAACAATTAAGGTAGTTCACCACTTTACTAAGATGAAGTGGGTGAAAGAATGTTGTTAGGTCCTAAACTGGTCCAACAGATGATTGAGAAAGTCGACCACATCAAGCAAAGAATCAAAGAAACCCAAGATAGACAAAAGTCTTACGCCAATAAACGCCGATCGAAATTAGAATTTAATGTTGGGGATCGAGTTTTCCTCAAAGTCTCTCCCTCAAAGGGAGTTATACGTTTCGGAAAGAGGGGCAAGTCACGACCCCGTTATATAGGACCTTTTGAGATCCTAGATAAGTTAGGTCTTTGTAGCCTATAAGTTGGCTCTGCCACCAAGCATTGTGGATGTATACAATACGTATAGCATCTCGCAATTAAGAAAGCATGTGATTAAGCAAGATAAAGTAGTCCTAGCCAGGACTTAAGTTGTGAAGAGAAATCAGTCCAGATACTTGATCGCAAGATTCAAGTTTTACGAGGCAATGATATTGTTCTCGTCATGTAGTGGAACCAACACAGGATGGAAAGGGCCACAAAAGAGAAGGGTTAAATGAATGACTAGTATCACAAGCTAGAATACCAGATATGCAATTCCGAGGACGGAATTTTTTTTAAGGAGGGAGGGATGTAATACCCCGTTTCCCCGAGATAAATTTAGAATTTATTTTGAACTTAGAAGTCAGGATGATTCACGTCGGATGTAAAGAAAATAAATTTATTTTTAATTCCAACAAAAATAATTTACAAAAACATTTGTAAATTTAGTTATTAAATTTATGTGCGTCGCATATTTATTTAATTTAGCATTCAAAGCATTTTTGCGAGCATTTAGTCAGCAAACCCTGAAGAATTATTACAGTTTTCATAGTACAACCCGGAAGATTTTTATTTTATTTTATTTTATTACTCCCATCTACTCCTACACCCACCTACTCCATCAGCCACCATATGCCACAACTTTATAACTTTTGTTGAGACACCTCATTCACCACCATACCTTTCAATCATACCATTCTCTGCAATCATACCATACACCTCATTCATCACCATACCTTTCTCTACAAAGTCATTTCACTTCAATAAAGGATCTATCTTTTCCCTCACTTAGCATTTTCGATCAATCTCATTTCTCCCTCAACAAACCCAAAGAAATCCAAGTACAGAGCTCAGCCATATTGCGAATGGATCAAATTGCCACAAAACTCAGATTTCAGCAACTCAAACCAGAGGTTTCATCTTTGAATCTCTCTATCTATTTTATACTTGCTCATTCAGTTATGACACTGCAATTGTAACACATCAAACCTTCACATACTTTCATCTCATCATTTCGGTGCATATGTATACACATTCATAAAGAACAACAATTTCTTAAAATCACCAAGTGTTCAGACATACAATTTATGTGCATATAGATACATATATGAAGCATGCCAATTTTGATGTATTTTTGAAAAATGGAGTCGAGAGGGAGGCTAGGCGCTGCGGCTCTGCCGTTGCTGCCTAGCCACGGTGAAGAGTGGAGAAGGAGTCGGCGGACGGCGGTGGTGGCCGTCTGTTTTGCTCGCTGGAGACCGAAGAGGGGTGACGGCCGGCGGCCTTGCTGCCGTCGATCTGAGGAGGGAGAACCGAGTGTCGTCAGCGGCTGTCGCTGCTCCCCGGCGAGCTTCCACGGCGGTGCGGCTGGTTGTTGCTGTCGGCAGCAACCTCGTCGTTTGTCGCTGGGAGTTTGATGGGGGCGGCTGGTCATTGTAGGTGTCGGGTAGGAACAGGAGGCGGCTGCTCACGGCCGGCAACGGCGCGGCGGCAGGCGGCGCTCAGTCCCTGTTCTGCCAGAAAACAAGAGAGGAGAGGAGAGAGTTTAGGATTTCAGTTTTCAAATAAAAAAAAAGGAGAGAGAAAGGGGAGGACAGAGAGAAAAGGGGGAGAAACTTACCTATTTCCGGTGGCGACGCGGCGGCAGAAGCACCACGGCTGCTGCTGTCGGCCAAAGGAGAAAGAGAGGCAGGGCAGTGGTGGCGCCGGATCCGGAAAAGGAGGGCGCGGCCGCTGCTGCCCGGCCACGGCTGGAGAGAGAGAGAGGCCGGAGATTCGAGGGAGAGGGGCGGACCGGCAGTAGCTTCTCGCTGCTGACTCGCCGGGGTTCCAGAGAGGAATCGTGGCGGCACGATTTGGTTAGGTCGAGTGAGATGGGTGGCCGGCGATAACTCTTCGCCGGAGAAGAGGGCGGCACCGCACCAATCTCTGGTGTGTGCGTGCGCCGATGTGTGAGTGTGTGCGTGTGTTTCAGATGTGTGTGTGTGAGATTAAAAGAGGGGGAGGATAAATGGGAGTGTTGGGCTAGGGCTTAGTTTGGGGTTGTTGGGCTTGGGTTGGGCTTAGAGGTTTGGGCTTGAGGGACTTGGGCCGAGTTTTGGGCCTATTTTTAAATAGTTTTGGGCTGCGATTTTTTTTTAAAAGCTTGGGCCGATTTTTTTTAATTTTATTTAGCTGGGCCCGATTCATTTTATTCAGTTTGGGCCATTCCTATTTTATTGAGTTGGGCCTCATCTTTTAAATTTATATGGACTATTATTTATTTAAGCATGGGCTCTATTTCATCTATATAAATGGCTTCCCTATTTTATTTAATTAGACTATTAATTAGTTTGATTAATTATTTTTAAAGACTTTGGATTGCCTTCAATTAATTAAATTGGGCTTTCTTATTTTTAATTAATTGAACTATTACTAGTTTGATTAATTTATTTAAAGGATAATTTTCATAATAATATCATATTATTATTATGTGCATATTTTAAGTAAATTACTTATTATATGCTAAGCATGACATGAAGTTGCATTTATTTTGCAATAAAAGTATTTAATTGGTTTTAATTATAATTCCAATTATTAAAGAAAGATGAGTAAGAATATTGTTGGTGTTCTTAACTCAAGAAAAATGTTTTCAATTATTTATTCATTAAATTTTGAAAACCCGGCTAAGTGAATCATAGAATATTAAGCACTTCACCGTGACTTAAGATTAGATTTAAGGAGACCTATTGAGAATAGATTTCTTGTAGGCTTTGAGCATCATGAGGATTAGCACTGCTATTCCGAATCAGAGATAACGTTAAACGACAGGCATTGCCTATACAGGTGGGCATTACTTTTACTATATGTATATAGAGATCCCCTGCGTGTCGTAGGCCTCTTATACGAATATATGCATGAGATGATTTTAACTGTTAATTTCAGTTTATTATTATGCCCAAAATGATAAATGAAATGTTTATGAAAATGAAAATGTTTATGAAATGAAATGAAATGAAATGTTTATGAAATGATTGACTGCCAAAAATGTTTATGTTTTACGTATGTATCCTATCTGTGTTGGTTCGCCAACTTTAAAAGGAAATCCAATTGGGATCCTATGCTAGACAAAGGTCGCTAGCTAGGGTTAACGTGTACACTTATGGAGACCGCGAGTCGCTTGCGACCGGTCTTGGCGTCCGTGGTAAGGAGGCCTCCTTCCCGGCGCGTGATAGAAAGGAACAGATATGGATCATATGAAGGAAAATGATCGGCCGATCGACTTTATGAAAATGAAAGAAATATTTTAGTAAGCGCAGGTCATTTAAGAAAACACCTGTGTGTTACTGTTATGGCAGTTCAATTTATATATGTATGCATGTTGTATTTTCGGCTATGCCCACTGAGTATTTTTATACTCAGCCCTGCATGTATTTCTAAATGTGCAGGTTGAGCAGCTGATGGAATGGAATGATGTTGAGCGGGTGTTCCTTTGACATTTCAAGAAATGTAACCTTGAGTATACATCTTCATATGTATATCTCACACGTTTTCCGCTGCAAAACACTTTGATTAGGATAACTTTATGTTATGAAATTGTGATACGTGTTATTGGGTAACCCACCTTAATCAGTTCTCATTTATGTGTATGTTTTATAAGTATCCAAATAATCATATATGATCCTAGCATTTTATCTATGAGTGACATTTCCATATACTTTAATGTTAAGTAATTGTCCATTTCCATTTCTTATTGTTCACCCCAAGTCATAACCCCTGTTAACCCGTCATTGGGATAGTGGGCTGTGACAATTTCTCTCCGTGGACGTAGATCTTAACGATCAAACCATGTTAAATACTTTGTGTTATTTTTATATTATTTATGTTGAGATTAATTTCACATTCATTAGTTATATTATTATTATTATTATTATTGCACTCATATTTGTAATAGTATAATTTAAAAAATAAATTATTTGCTTAGTTAAATGTTATGCATTTTTTTTCAATATAACACAATAATTTTTGTTTATTATTTTAACACAATACAATGTTAATTAATATATAATTAACGTTATACAAAAAAGACTACAACAATTTACCCCGTGCGTATGCACGGGTGGAATACTAGTTTACTAATATAAGTTACTCTCTTCGTCCCGCGAATCTTGACACATTTTCAAATAAGGTAATAATTAGTCCAAAAATATTATATTTTCTCTCCAACTTTATTACTTTATTATATTCTCTCTCCTACTTTTATCACTTTATTACCTTCTATCTCATATTTTATCACTTGTATACTAATTTATTACCTACACACTTAAACACTAATCTACAACTCCTTAATTCTCGTGCCGAAACCAAACGTGTCAAGATTCGTGGGACGAAGAGAGTATATAACCATTTTTTAATATTTTAAGCATTAATTTAATATTAAAGAATCTAGAGTTAATTGGCTATAAATTCACAAAATTTCAATTTTTCATATATTTTCCATGATTTTATAATTTTTGCATAATAATCCACCACCTATAAATTTCATCTTAATATTTTTGCGGTGATAAAATTCAGCCAAATTACATGACAATCATTTATGATTGGACATTCATTTATTCAGCAACAAATAATCTAATGTACTTCAATTTATTAATTTATGGTTGAGGATTCTTTTTTATTGATATTTGTAATCTTGGAGTGGCTTGAAAAGATGAAATTTGTCCGAATTTTTTCATCGCTGAAACATTAAAAAAAATTACAAGTGATGGATTATTATGCAAAATTAAAAAATCGTGAAAAACATTTGAAATAAAATAAAACTTCATGAATTTTCAGGCAATTAATCCAAAATCTATATAAGCATATAAATAGAAAGTTATATAAATTTTAATCAATTTATATATTCCATCCATCTCATTATTATTGGTATATTCCTTTTGTTGGGGGGGGGGGGTATTTAGAAGAATAAGATTGTAATCTGAAAGTGCGTAAAAATGTGTAAGATTATATTATTTGTAGTGTAAAATTATTATTAAAAATAAAAATATACCAAGATTAATGGGACACTTTAAAAAGGGGTTCAAGTTTTTAAATACCACCTTTTAATAGTAAAGTGTTTAATAACCCCTCTTTAAAACTAATTCTTTTGAATACCAAAATGAATTAAAAGACTAAAATACCATTTACGATCCCCATCATTTTGACTTCCGCGCAACATGACACGTGCCCACAATCGTGGACAAGATCGTGCCCATCGTGTCTACGATTGTGGGCACGTGTCATGTTGCGCAAAGATTAAAGTGACGGGGACCGTAAGAGGTATTTTAGTCCTTTCGCTGAATTTGGTATACAAAAGAATTAGTTTTAAATAGGGGCTAAAAAATACTATATTTTTAAAAGAGGTAATTGCCCCTAAATACATAAATTTTTCTCATTTTCTGGAATTGCACATCATCTTTAAAATTCGTCTTATAATACATCACTTTTTTGGGAATTTCCCACCCCTCACAATACATATTCTCGTGACATTTTTCGACGTCCACGTTATTTTCACGTTGGGTGGTTGGATGGCCGTGAGAAATTCTAGAATAAAAAGAAAAATGATATACTATGAGGTGAATTTTAAAGATGACGTGCAATTTTAAAAAATGAAAAAAGTTTATGCATTTAGGGACCATTAACCTTTTTTAAAAGGTGGTTTTTTTTTTTTTTTTTTAGGTTTCGACCTTAAAAAAATTGCCAATAACAATGAGAAGAAGGAATGAATAAAAAAGGAAGGAGTAATAAAATAGGTCAACATATGCGACCTCAAGTATTAACTAAAGAAAATTGACGTATTGGGAGAAAACGAGTCGTAAATTTTTGAGATAATTAAGCATTATTGAAAAAAAAAAGGGGTAGATGAGGAGAGGCGTAAGATGTTGAGGTAATGTGAAGCAGAGGCGTTGGATATACAATACGATGCAGTGCAGTAGAAACAGGCTTTTCAAAGTATTGGTATTTAAGACTACGGCGCACGCTTGTCGCTCTACCCCTTGCGGGGTCCACCATATCTCGCTCTACCCCACGCGCCGATCTTCCCACGCGCCCTATCTCAGGTGTGAACTCGCCTCAGATGTAGAAGTGGAAAAAGTCAGCCTTCCAGTTCAGTCCAGTCGCGCGGATACAAATTGAAACCAAAAAATAAAAATGAATAAACTCACAAGTTTTCTAAATAAATACCTCCTCTCAACTAATTTGATTAATATTTTTATTTTATTATCTTAATTAACTTGATCAATTTTTTATATAAAATAAATTTAAACCCAAAAAAATCGATCATATATTGACTTTATTATCAAATATATTTAAAATATTGATTTATTAAATTTCGTGCGAAAAGAAATTGATCAAGTTAGCTGGAATAGATGATGTATATATTAAGATTAATTATCTATAAATATATGAAGTATATTTCAATTTTATTTTTTAATTAATAGGAGTATTAAAGATCACTTTTATGTTAATAATTTTTTCATTTGAATAACGCATTACATAATTCACAATTTTGAGCACCATAATATTACAAATATACATCTTTATGATTATTAATAATAATAATCATACTTTTTATTATTATTATTATTATTATTATTATTATTATTATTATTATTATTATTATTATTATTATTATTATTATTATTATTATTATTATTATTATCTTTTTGGGTCCTTTTTAGGACGAATAATTCACGTAAAATGTATTGATAAAATCGAGGATGAGTGATACGTGATTTATTAAAAAAATAATGATACCATGTCACAGTTGTTTTTTCTAACAGTTGAGGTATAATTTTGACAAATAAAAATAGTACTCTATTGCTTTAATTTTGACAAATAAAAATAGTATTGTATTACTTTATTAACATGGATTGATATTTTGATATATTTTAATTTTTTTGATAACTTTTAAATTTTGGACTATAGTTAATTAATTTCCAATTAAAAAATAAAATTAATAATAAAAATATAGATATTAAACTATATATAAAATTCATCATGACAAATAAACCCCTTTTAGTGCAATTACACAAAGTTATGACTCTAAAATTATTTATTCCACATTTAAAAAATAGCATTCGTCTCCTAAGAAAATAGATAATAGTCGTCTCAACTATTAAGGATCCATTTATTTTAATGGAAAAGAAGAGAATACATATATTCCCACTACTTTTTTCATCATCTTCACATATTTATTATAATATAATTTTTTTTAGAGTATGGTGGAATATTTCATTGAACAACTCATTTCCACTCATTTTATCTTTAATGTTAGATAATACTCCCCCAACCATGAAAATGACGACACAATTTTCTTTTTCGTCCATCCACATAAAATTTGTCTCATCCATATCATTCCACTCACATTTAAAGTAGGCCCCTTACAACACCACCAACTCCACTCACATTATCAAAATTCATGTAAAAAGCAATGTGACTTATAGGGGTGGCACAGTACGGTATACCTTATTAAATCGACCATACCTTATACCTTACATTTACCTCCGGTATGGATAAAATTCATACCTTTACCTTACCTTTACCTACGGTATACCTTAGTTCGGTATACCTTAAGTACGGTATGAAGAATATACAAAACCTTTACCGTACCTTTATTTCGGTATACCTTACCGAATTTCGGTATACCGTACTTTCACGGTATACCGCACTTTAACGGTATACCAAAATAATCGGTATTATCAAAATCGAAAAAATTCTATTGGTATACCGTACTTTATATTCGCATACTTGTATGCATTCATGTAATATATAATAAATTATATAAATGTTATAAGTTACATATAATTTATATGTTAGAAGTAATATTATTTATAATATAATACTAATATTATAACTATGCTATTATATATGTAACTATTATAAGTTAGATGTACAATTTATTGTAAAACAATAATTTTAGTTATATATTATAACTATACTATAATATCAAAATAAATAATTTTATTTTATTGTATAACTTATACTATATATTATATTTTATTTGTTTTTGTATCATTTGATGATATTTATAAATTTATAAGTTATATAGTATATACTATATACTATATAGATGTTATAAGTTATATAGTATATACTATATACTATATAGATGTTATAAGTTATATGAGATTTATAAGTTAGATGTAATCTAAGTTATAATATAATATCAATATTAATTATAGCTATGCTATTATATACATAGATGTTACACGTCAGATGTATAATTTATTTTAGAACAATAATCTTAGTTATATAATATAGAATATTATATTATAACTGTGTTATGATATCAATATAAATAATTCAGTTATATTAAATTATATAACTTACATACTATATTATATTTTATTCACTTTTATATCATTTGATGATATTTATATTCGCATACTTGTATGCATTCATGTAATATATAGTAAATTATATAGATGTTATAAGTTACATATAATTTATATGTTAGACGTAATATTATTTATAATATAATACTAATAATATATGTAACTATTATAAGTTAGATGTATAATCTATTGTAAAACAATATTTTAGTTATATATTATAACTATACTATAATATCAAAATAAACAATTTTATTTTATTGTATGACTTATACTATATACTATATTTTATTTATTTTTGTATCATTTGATGATATTTATAAATTCATGTACAATTGTATATATTCACATAATATAGATTATATACATCATTTTATAAAATTTATAAATATTTTTAAAAATATAGACATAAAAATAAATATTATATATTTTAAAAATATAGATTTTGATACGATATATACCGCGATTTTCGGTATACCAATATATACGGACAACTACGGTATATCAGAATAAGGTATTGTACCTTGTTACCGGTATATACCGAATATTAAGGTATACCAGAATAAGGTATGATACCGCATCACCGGTATATGCAGTAATATTCGGTATACCAGTAATACGGTATCATACTGTATTCTGGTATATACCTTTAATACGGTATTTATTGATTTTTTCGGTATATACCGCGGTATCGGTATACACCGATATACCCCGGTATTTGGAAAATCCATACCTTTACCTTATCGTAAATCTCCGGTACGGTATCATACCTTACCAAAAAAACCGGTATACCTTAAATTCGGTATTTTGCGGTATTTTATGGTACGGTATGACCGGTATACCGAGTTTTCGGTATATTTTTCCAGCCCTAGTGACTTATTTATCGTGGACGAAGGAAGTACTCCCTCCGTCCACGAAATAAACTCCCACTTACTCTTAAATATTTGTCCATGAAATAAACTCATACTCTACTTTTTGGACAATTATACCCTCTTTTATTTCCTAAATTTACTATCCTTCACTATTCATGGGCCCACCACACAACACCTTTATCATTTTTATATTCTATATTTACTTCTCTTTACCACTCATGGCCCCACCTCATAATACTTTATCATTTTTATATTCTATATTTACTACTCTCTATCACTGGCCCACCTCACAATACCTTTATCACTTTTGGTCAACTACTCTTTTATTTCAATCACAACACCTTTATCAATTTTCTTAGTCTTCGTGCCGAGCATCAAATGAGAGTTTATTTTGTGGACGGAGGGAGTATTATTTTTGGATAATGGTGTGAAAATATTTTTCAATATTCTATCCACCCATTAATAATTTTTTCACTAATTTTCAACCAAGTAAATAAGTGTATAAGATAAATGTAGTACTATATAATAGTCTTTTTTCAATCTATAATAAATATATGATAAAAATAGAGAAATCTAAAATATTTTCTTATATTTTTCGTTTATTATTTTTTAATAAAAATTTTACAATTAAAATAAAAGTAACCTAATTATTAAACATTTGTAAAATAAAATGGAAATTAAGCTCGATTTTACGAACATGAGGATTGAGCCCCCATCACGTAGTTGAAGTTGTGAAGAAACGAGGTGGTGGCCTCCACCACCACGTGGCTTGCCTCTCTTTGTTTCCGTCGGCAGGTGCCCCCCACCACCCCCCCCACCCACATAAACTCTCTCACGAGCCGAATGAATACAAAACCGCGTGGACCTCTTCTCTTTTCTAATCTCCCTTTGACAATCACCAAAGTCAACTCACAAAATATTAAATCACCATTATTTATTTTAAAGAAAAAAGAGGGCTACAAGATAAGCGAGAAGCGAGAAAACTTCCGTGAGCCTTTGAGAATGCCCATCAACCCCCTCTCTCTCTCTCTCGACTTTTTTAGTGAGAGAAAGACAGAGGCATCCTCAGCCGCGCATCCCCTCTCTCTCTCTCTATAAATAAATTTGCTTTCTTTTCCACTCATTTCATTTACATATCCCACCACTTCTCTCTCTCTAAAAAAGTCAGCGCCTCCTTTTGTCCCTGCTTCATAACTCACAAGAGCAAAGGAATGGAAGATGACTGGGATCTCCACGCCGTCGTCAGAGGCTGCGCCGCCGCCACGAGCAACACCAGATCCCTTCAAGCTCTCTACGGTCATCAGCAGGCTTGCAGCAGCTTCTCCGCCTCCAGCTTCCAAGATCTGCTCGAGCCCAGACGAAACGGCGGCGTTCGAGAAGGCCTGATTGATCTCTACAATTACAAACCCCTTTTCCCCAACTCGGAAATCCCATTCTCTTTGCCGGTTTCAACCATCTCCGCCCTCGTAGGATCGCAGGATCCGCCACCGCCGCAAACGCAGCTCCGCCCAAAGCACCACTCTTTCTCTGTTTCTAATGCCTCGAAAACTAGTGCCTCTCACTCTCCCACCCCAAGGTCCAAAAGAAGGTATATTTTTGGATTTAAACTTCAAGATTGGATTTTTTTTCAATTTTTTTGCAGTTTTTTACTAATTTTTTTTTACAGAAAGACCCACACCAAGAAGGTTTGCCACGTGGCTGCCGAGAATTTATCTTCCGACGTGTGGTCGTGGAGGAAATACGGCCAGAAGCCCATTAAAGGCTCTCCATATCCAAGGTGTGTGTTTTTTTAGAGAGAGAGAGATTTTTGTCAAATTTTTTTCTTGTAAAAGTTTGTTTATTTTTTTATTTTATTTTTATTTTTTAGGGGTTATTACAGATGCAGCACCTCAAAAGGTTGTATGGCGAGGAAGCAAGTGGAGCGGAATAGATCCGACCCGGGAATGTTCATCGTGACCTACACGGCCGAGCACAACCACCCCATGCCCACCCACCGGAACTCCCTCGCCGGCAGCACCCGCAACAAGCCGGCGGACCCCATCGGCACTTCTTTCTCGCCGGAGGTTTCGCCGGCGACAAGCCTCTCGCCGGCGGCGGAGAAGCTGGAGAGCAGCAGGGAGGAGGAATTGGCGGAGGACGACGACGACGGCGTGTTCAGCGTCTCGGAGATGGCGTTGGACGACGATTTCTTCGCCGGTTTGGAGGACTTCACGGCGGCGGATCCTGACTGCGCCTCCGGCCACTTGCAGTTCCCCTGGCTGTCGACTAGCGCAACCACTACCACCACCGCCGGCGGCGGTTGACCGGCAGAGGAGAAGTGATAAGATAGTTAGATGCTTTTCTTCTCACTCACTTTTCTTCATTTTTGTATTTTGTAGTACAAGTCAACATTTTTTTTTATCTTTTTCTTTTTTGTTGTTTGTGGGTAGAGTTGTAAAGAATCTAGAGATCACAATGTCTTTTTTTTTGGGTAAAATAAATTAGTTTCTTTTTTTTTGAGGGAAATAAATTAGTTTCTTCAATCATGTATATATGAGAAAAGGGGTTATTTATTGTTATGCAAGATGGCATATAACAAGGTATAGGCTTTATGCTTAATGAAATCATGATTAATATTATGCTTAAATGAATACCTTTTAACATTCCTTTAAATGGGGTTTCGATCATTGCTTGTTTGGTGTTGCTACTTCTGTCACCCAATTTTTATTCCCACTCCAAAATGGAATCTATGGTACAAATACATTCAATGTGGCCTTATTCCTTATAGGGACAGATTCCGAATCGGATCTCTTCTATTACAAATCATGTTTCACTTTCTATTAGCGAGGCTTCGGAATTTTCTAGAAGCTTTGGTGTTATTAATCAAGAATCAAGATTCCCATTGCCAAATACTATCAAGGTTTTTCATAGTGATTCTCCAAAACTCAAATTACATGAAAATGCAGGTTTTCAAGAGAGCTCAAATTCTCCCACCTCCACCAAGAAACTAAACAATGCTACAACAAAGGCAGAGGCGCATCATCCCTCGATTCACCTCTCACTGTGAAGCTCTACACAGTCGGATCAGAAGCCCGGTAGGCCCGGACGAACTCTTTCAACTTCTCCGTCTCGCCAGCTGCAGAGAGCCACTCGGTGAGGATCTCCATCGTCGAATAATCCGGCACACATTCTTGCTCAATCATCTGCTTCATAAACTGCAGAGCCTTTTCAGACCAATTCCTCTGCTGCAGGCCTTTAAACAGAGCATTATACGTGGTGGTGCTTGGCTTCACCCCACGGTCCCTCATCTCATCCATTAACGAAAGAGCAGTGTCCACGTGGTCCCCCTTGCAATGTGAGTCGATCAAGATGTTGTAAATCACAGTGTTGGGAGGCACCTTCGATGTGGATTTCATGTCTCTGAATATCTTCATCGCTGATCCGAGCTTCTTCTTCGAGCAATACCCTTGAATCAAAGCACCATAGGTAACAACAGTAGGTGTTAATCCATCACCCACCATCCTCTTCATCACTCTCCGTGCATGCTTGAAATCCCCCTTGTCACAGAAATACGAAAGCAGAGTGTTGTAAGTGACGCGATCCGGCCTCAATCCGACACTCTCCATCTCTTTCAGAAGCTCAGAGACTTCATCGATCCTGTCCTTTCTACAAAATCCACCAGTCATGATATTGTAGCCAACGATGTCCAATCGGAAACCGGCTTCCTCCATCCTCAACTTGATACTCATAGCATCATCCATTTTTCCAGCCCGTGTAAGGCCCGAGATCAAGGTGTAGTACACGATAGCATCCGGGGTGCATCCGTTTTCTTTCATTTCATCGAACAAATCCATTGCCTTCTCAATATTGTTTGCACCACAGAAAGCAGTTATCAACACGGTATATGTAACTGCATTCCCTTCCAAACCCTTCTCCTTGCGCATTCTGTTAAAGAGTTCCATCGCAGAGCTAACTCTACCAACCCTACACATCCCTCCCAGCATTGCATTAAGTGAAACGACATTGATTCCCGCCTCAAGATCGCTCATTTGCTCAAAAAGCTCGCGCCCCTTATCAACGTCGCCTACTTTACAAAATCCATCGATCAAGCAATTGTAAGTGCCAGTGTTTGGCTCACACTTGCTATCAGACAACCTCATCCACTCCATCAACTTCAGCCCCTCTTCTTGCCTCCCAACTTTGCACAATCCATCAATCAACGTGTTGAAAATGACAACATCCGGTTCAATGCCAGCTTCCCCGTCTCTCATCTTCTCGAGCACCTCCAACGCCTCATCCAACCTTCGAATCTTGCACAAGCTCTTGATCATGATCCCATAGGTCACAACAGTCGGTGTGATCCCCTTTTCCTTCATCTGTTGCATCAACAAGTTCATTCTAGCATAATCGCGTTGGTGCCCTAAGCTTGACAGCAGGAAATTGCAAGAGTACACCTCCACATCAGACCCCGAATTCATTGCTTTTTGCATAGCATTCCAAGCCTTGTCGCAGTCGCAATTCCTACATAACCTAGAAATCAGGCGCGTCAACCGAAATCCGCTCAGGCAAAGACCACGCTCACCAAAACGCGAAAAAATATCGTAAATTTCCTCATCCGTCACGCTACTACCTACGCAATTTCTTCCCAAAATCGACGAAAAGACAATGCTCAAGGTGTAGCCATTGGGAGGATTACAAGCATCTGGTTGAAGCATTTCGTCGACCAGCTTCAATGCATCATCGAAACGGCCCAATTTGAACAACCCAGAAACAACAAAATTCACCACGTATGTATTCCTCACCTGTCCATCGATGGAGCCGAACACCGTGAACATCTCCTCCAGCATATTCGCGCGACTAAAGCACTTGATCAGTAGGGTTCCCGCGTTGACGGAGAGAGGGGTATTTTGCTCCTTCGACATTGCGAAGAGCTCGTACAGCTTACCGGGGGAATTAGGGTTTTCGCGCATGGCGAGCTCGAGAACCGCTTGGAACGCGAGGGGGGCTGAATCGGATAGGTGGGGGCTGGCTTTGAGGTACTCGAAAAAATTGAGGGCACTTCGGGAATCCGGGAGCTGGCGGGTGATTTTTAGGACGGACGGCGGAGAGACGGCGGATAGGAGATCGGCGAGCTTAGGATTGGCTGGCCAGGAAATGGGATCGGAGGTTTGTAGGAGGGAGAGCGTCTCCGAGATGTGGCAGGACGGGTCTGGTGGCGTGGAGTGGGGATCGGCGGAGAAGCGACGGAGAGTGGCGGCAGCGGCGGCGGCTGCCGGAGGTTTTAGGGAAAGCCTCATCATGGCTATGAACGGAGGAACAGAGTGGAAATAAATTTAATACACTCTTAATTTTGTGAAATAGGCAAAATAAGGTGAACAGTGGGTAATATTATCGTGGAAAAGTAGCATGAGTACTATTTAAAGATGAAAAATACAAGTATAAAACTGGTACATTTTTTTAATGCATTTTTCCACACTCTGTTTCGACTACAAATAATCGAACATCTAGGAAGTATTCAACTAATATCGATTTATTGTTTTTCGAAGACGTTAAACTTTAGTGTGCATTCTCATTTCTCATCGATGAAAAATAGTGAAATACATATACTTTTTCAATTTTTTCACTCTTTTTACACGTTCTATTTGTTAGAAAATTTTCTTCGAATAAAAGATAATATTTTATCACAAGTTATAGGTGTGATAATATTTTCCTACATTGTATATCTTTAATATTTTTCAATTTTACCATCAAAACTTATAATTTAAATGTGATAAAATTTCCTGTATTTTCTAATGATAAACTTACATTCAAAGAGAACACAACCTTATTTAAAAAAAAAGAGTTAGAAATAACATAATACATGAATGATAATCCATATTAAGATATTAGGTTGTCCATTACTCTTTCATTGCAAATAAAATTAGAGAGGGAAATCAACACCACGACGCCGGAGGGACCGAGGAAGGGAGCGACGCCGGACCGAGCCACAAGCAAGCGAAGCGAGTGCCAAGCGAGTGGGTCTGGACCAGAGGGAGTACGCGAAATGCATACGACGCCGGAGAGAGGAGGATGACGAACGCCAAACGCCGGACCAAGAGAACGAGAGAGACAAAGTTGAGAGCGGCTGTGCTTGTGTAGATTCAAAATTCTAATTAGTTTAGGGTTTATGGGAAAAATAAAACATTCATTGAAATTATAAATGGAAATAAAAATATATTTACTTATTAAATATAATCGGTTCGGTTCGGTTTTGGGCGAGTTTGGGCTACCCAGAATCAAAACCGAACCGACAATTTTTCGGTCCTAGGTTTTGGAATCGGCCCGGATCGATTTTCATTATCAAACCGACCGGTTCGGTTCAGCGATTCTGATCCGGTTCTGCTCACCCCTAATATTATCCATGTTGCAAACACTCTTATTTCATCAAGCGTAGCATCTACCCACCATACCTCGTATAAAGTATGTCGATCAAGGCTTTGATCACGAAATATCAAATTACCTCTTTTGCTGCCTTTAATTTAGAACAAGAATGTTGTTTCTAAAGCATAATTCCCTATTCAAACCGTGAGATTTCCGGAGCCCGACGGAGCAGATCTCCAGCGCGCATCTTCGGAAACTCCAGTTTATTAAGCCAACCCTAGAGGAAAACCTACCTTTTAGCACGTCTTCCATCACTTCATTTGGGCTTCCATCTTTGCAGCTGCGTCAGCCGCTGCAGACGCTGCGTCTCCCAAACCTAGCTTCTCCAACGCTTGCAGGAAGCCGTCAGTGTCAGCAGCTCCGATCTTGTAAGTGCTGTGAGCCGCGCCAGGAAAGGCACCGCTCGTTACTTCCTCCCGGTATTCTGAAAGAGCCTTGCCGATGGCCTCTCCTACATGGGCATACTGTTTACAGAACTTGGGAGTGACCTGTAGAGAAGAGACGAAGCCAGTTTCGGCTTTAGCAGATAATAAGAAGACTCGAGCAAATTCGAGATATTGGCAGCACTAACCTTGGCATGGTGAGGGTGTTGTAGCATTCCAAGCAGATCATGGTAAACTAGAACCTGCACAAGAAGTTCAAATTGTGTATCTGTTACTCCCTCCGTCCCACTCTAATAGGCTTATTTTCTGTTTTGGGACGTTCCACTAGAATAGGCTCGTTTTCCATTCTAAGTAAAAAAAAAAATACTATAATTAATTGGTGTGGACCACACCACTTTCCTTCTAAAAAGTAAGTTTCTTAACCTCCGTGCCTAAAAGAAATGAGCCTATTAGAGTGAGACGGAGAGAGTATAAGCAACTATGCATAACAAGAACGCGGTATGTTTCCAGAAGCCGTCTATACTTGAACAATGAGACACGAAATAGCAAGCTAGTCATTGATCAAGAACCCGAGGCATGGCTAGGAGTGGAAGCTTTCTTAGTCTAACTAGCATGAAAAGAGTGTCTAATCCATGCCTAAAAAGATTTGGAAACATAAGCATGACACAAAGAAATAGTACATGAAAGTAGAGATAACTCAAAAGCTTCCACAGCTTCCCACCAAATTGAGTTTGACATTAGATGACAATTGTTACTCCTACAAAGTATTTGGTAGTATAAACAATCTGGGCAATTGCGACTCTCAATTTATCTGTACACATAGACGAGAAAATAGCTGATCTCTTTAGCTAAAACTAAGTGCATATCTCCAAAGAGAAGTAGACTCAGTCATGCTAGTGGAAAAACTTGAAGTATGACAGAACAAAAGTCAATCATGGATTACTACGATGTCGAGAAAAAGGGCATAAAGATCGTATAACAAAAATATAGCATCCTCTTCCGATAAAAATGCAAGGAGGTTTATACTTACTTGACCACTACAAAAGGGTCCGGCCCCAATGCCGATGGTGGGGATCTGAAGCGCTGATGTTGCTGCGGCCGCCACAGGTGGAGGAACACATTCCAAGACTACTGCAAAGCACCCTGATTCTTGCAACGCCATTGAAGTCTCCACAACCTGCAAAATCAAGAGAATCATTCGAGAATGTCCAGTGCTGCCCTCAGTGAATCTTCGGAAGCAGTACCTTGACTGCACTGTCGATGTTTCTGCCTTGAGGTCTGAACCCTCCAAGAACACTGATTGCCTGCGGTGTGAGCCCCACATGCCCGATCACAGCTATACCAGCTTCAACTATACCTTTAGCTGCTGTGATTCTTGAAGGTGCCCCGCCTTCCAATTTGATTGCATCCATTCCTCCCTCCTTCAATACCCTCACAGCTGTATCAACTGCCTGCTCATAATTCAAACTGCAAATCAACAACCATATATTCACAACCGACAGTGAAAAGCAAAAAGGAATAGTGATTACAGACATTAAAAATACAAATCTTCCACTCCAATCTGAGTCATAACTATGAGCATAGATTCTAGGCATACACACAATGAAACTCACTTCTTATTTGAACTTTTCATTCAGTGATTCAGATCAGTCCAAGAATGTGAATTTTTTGCTAATACCGAAATCAGAGAAATAGTAAGGAAAAACTCTCTTTAGATTGCTCCTCACATGCTAATCATACATAAGTAATGAAAAAATCAGATCTTGCTGCAAAATTTCAATATAGACAACAGCTAAAGCATAAAGAATACAACATAGAGATATGATATATGCTGCAATGCTAAAACATAACTCTGATTATGGATATTAAGCACTTGTAATGAAATAGCATAAACGCATAGAGCATTTCAATGACCAAAATACACATTTTCCACTGTCATTTTCACAAACCCCTAGGGTTCACAAAAATAGCCTTAACCTGTTGAGTGCTGGACTCGTAGGTTCCAAACGGCAAGTCCCCGACAAGCAGCGGGCGCCTGGCGCCACGCGCCACCGCGCGGCAGTGGACGAGCATCTCATCCAGCGTGATCGGCAGGGTGGTGTCGTGGCCGTGGACGACCATGGCGGCGGAGTCTCCCACCAAGCAAATGTCGATGCCGGCGGTGTCCAGATGCACCGCCGACGGGTAGTCGTACGCCGTGACCATGGTTATGGGCTCGCGCCTCCTGTGCTTCTGGCGGATGTTAGTGAGCGTGACGCGCTGGTTAGGGTTCTGCGGCTTCGGGCCGCCGTAGACGGTGTTTTCCGGCACGTTACTCAGCCACCGGAAAATGGACTTCGCAGAACTGAGGCGGTTGGTGACGGAGGTGCGGCGGAGGGTTTTGAAGAGTGAAGAAGACATTTTGGTGGCAGCGGTGGAGGGTGGCGGCGCCGCCGGGAAAGGAAAATGATGGGTAGTTGGAGGAGTAGGAATGTACCAAGTTTTTATATTGTTTTGTTAAATTCCATTCAACGGAGGCACAACTTGCAACACAAGTATTAAATTAATTGATACAGCATCGGTAATGCCGAGCCAACATACCGGTCTAGCAGGTAGGCCCCTCCATTGATGAGCCTCATCTTCTTTATTGTCGGACTCGCAACAGATTTAAATCGAATTATTATTATTATTATTAGTATTAATTATTAGGGTTAAATTGCACAAAATATCACCAATTTTCCATGAATTTCACTTTTCCCATAATTTTAAAAAAAAATCAATTTTTTTTATTATCACAGATTGAATTAGTCGTTCATTTTTTTCACGATTTTTTAGCTCCGGTGACCGAAAAGTTGACATAGCGCTGATGCATATTTAAATTTACACACAACATTGATGTGGAATATATATTAATTTAGGGTTAATTGCACCAAATATCACCAACTTTGCTTGAATTTCATTTTTCCCATAATTTTTAAAAAAATTATTTTTTTATCACAGATTGAATTAGTCGTTCATTTTACCTACGATCTTTTGCTCCTCTCAGATTGGAGATGACGTGGCGCTGATGTGGCTCACCGGCACACATTCCACTCCAGCAATTAAAAAAATTGTATTTTTTTATTATACCAAATATCACGAACTTTGCCCGAATTCTATTTTTCCCATAATTTTTCATTTTTGTTCATTCTTCCCCTAATTCCTCTCTACCTTACAAAATAGCTCAATCAAAAAGAGTATTATCAGTAGCTCAATCATAAATTTCATCCAAGCCTTAATTACATTAGTTTCTCCAATAACATTACTTCCACAACTACTTCGCTTGGCTTTCTTAAGTTGATAAGTCTTTTGTGGTTGATGCTCGATCACTTATATTTCCAGACCTTCCAGCACCTCTAGGCCCTCCACCTCTTGGTCTGCCCCTTTATCTAGGCGGCACAAAGTTCACCCTATTTGCATCACCCACACGAAATCCATAAAATAAAACAAACAATTAAGGAATATGTTCAAAGTAGTTCAAGATCTTTTTCAACCAAAGCATTGTATAGTATTCACATGTAAATATATGTTTCCAGTTACTTCACTTTGTAGTACACCAACTTCATTCTTAGCTAGTGATCTCTCCTTCCTTATCTGAGCTTTGGATGATGAAGATCCACCAACTATTGTAGCTAAATCAAATATAATAATGGCACACATACCATAAGGTCTATTGCAAAAGGATCAGAAAAATAGAAAAGTAATCATAAGCGGCTACTTGAGAATTGAGACAGGTTAGAAGACAAAGCTATAGCAAAACGCATTCCAAAAATAAATCATGCATGCGTATAAACTACCACGGCAACAACTATTGGGTAATTAAGCTTCTAAATGCTAGCTAAAAGTTAAACTACTTTTGCTAGCTTCTGCTACTTTTCTTTATTGTTAAAAGATGTCTAGCCTTAAGGACTCTATGCTGCAACAAGCAAAGAATATAATAGACAGTGAAATTTCTAGCAACATATCAGCTACATGCAATGTTTTAAAGTACGTTTTATGAGGTGAAACGTTTTTCCTCCACCTCACTAAGCGTAAGTTTCGAAACGGGGCGAGGCGTAAAAAAATGAAATTCATATAAAAACACATAAATTATACTATCTAATATGAGTGGATTTTTAAAATGGCCATTTCATATTGTTAAATTAAAAATTGTCCACTAAGATAAAAATATTAAAAAATGGCCACTGTTACCAAAATACCCTTCCACATTAAAAATTAAAAAAATGTCACCCCTTTAAAAAATCCCGCAATTCACAACCAGTGTGAATTCACAACCAGAATTTTTTGTTTGTGAATTCACAACCAGTCGAATTCACAGTCAAAATTTAATTCACAACCAGATTTTTTTTATTTTGAATTCACAACTGAATTGAACTGAAACCCTAAACCCTAAACCCTGAACCTAAACCCTAGTTGTGAATTATTACGATTGTGAATTCACAACTGAACTGAACTGAAACACTAAACCCTAAACCTAAATCCTAGTTGTGAATTATTACAATTGTGAATTCACAACTGAACTGAAACGGTAAATTCACAACTGAACTGAACTGAAACACTAAACCCTAGTTGTGAATTATTACAATTGTGAATTCACAACTGAACTGAAATGAAACCCTAAACCTAAACCCTAGTTGTGAATTATTACGATCGTGAATTCACAACTGAACTGAAACAGTAAATTCACAACTGAACTGAAAACCTAAACTCTAAACCCTAACCTAAACCTAAACCCTAGTTGTGAATTATTACGATTGTGAATTCACAACTGAACTAAACCCTAGTTGTGAATTATTACAATTGTGAATTTACAACTGAACTGAAACAGTAAATTCACAACTAAACTGAACTGAAACCCTAAACCCTAAATCCTAAACCTAAACCCTAGTTGTGAATTATTATGATTGTGAATTCACAACTGAACTGAAACAGTAAATTCACAACTGAACTGAATTGAAACCGTAAACCCTAGTTGTGAACCCTAAACCCTAAACCTAAACACTAAACACTAAATCCTAAATTCACTCTAAACCCTAAACCCTAAACCCACTCTAAACCCTAAACCCTAAACCCTCAAACCTAAAATTTATAACCAGTCGAATTCACAACTAGAATTTAATTCACTACCAGAATTATTTGGTTGTGAATTCACAACCTGTCGAATTCACAACCAAAATTTAATTCACAACTAAAATTTTTTGGTTGTGAATTCACAATCAGAATTTAATTTACAACCAGAATTTATTTTGGTTATGAATTTGAGTTTTTAAAGTTTGAATTCACTAAAACTAGAATTTATTTTGGCTGTGAATTCGAATTTTAGTTGTAAATTCATAGATCTGATTGTGAATTCAAGAATATTAAGTTGTGAATTCACCGAGCTGGTTGTGAATTCAAGAACATTAAGCTGTGACTTCATCGAGCCGGTTGTGAATTCATAAATCTAGTTGTGAATTTAAAAACATTAAGTTGTGAATTCATAGATCTGGTTGTGAATTCATAGATGTGGTCGTGAATTCAAAAACATTAAGTTGTAAATTCATAGATCTGATAGTGAATTTAAGAAAATATAAAATTTCATACTACAAATTAAGAAACACATAGACTATTAATTAATTCCCTTCGCAAAATAAGCATCAAAAGCCTCCATTTTGTCCTTGGGCAAAGACAAGCAAATCTTGAATCCTCCCACAAAATCCTGAAATTCGCCACCCGACTACAACTATTGAGAAGAATGACTCCTGCAACGCCTCGCGGATCTCGCCCGACCATTTCTCCACATTCTCTAGAATCTTCTTACCCCCGTCCTCTTTTCTATCGCTGCTGCTGCCGCCTCCGCCGTCAGAAACAGCCCCTCCTCTCCGGACAGTTCCCACCGCCCGATCCTCGGCAGCGTGAAGGACATGCAGTTCCCGAAGTAGTTCCCCGGAACTGGCGGATCCAAGCGCGGCCGTAAATCGATCGGAATTAGGAAAAACGCATCGCCGTCGTTGTCGGCTTCAGATCTGAGTGATTTCGCCATGGTAGTTCAGATATAAGCTGCGATCGAATGCGGTTCGTCCGCAGGGAAGGGTGGCGCGACTGCAAGGGGATTCTCTTAGCATTTTTCCAGTAAATCGAGTCCAATTTCAGAGGGTAATTGATCAAGGATCCCACGCCAGATCTGCCGTTCAGTGGGCAGCTCACGGCCGCGCCAAATCTGCCCAATCGCTGCAATGACTCCGGCGAGGCAAACGGAGGGGGAGGCTTCCGAGGGAGCGTCGAACCAGGGAGGCGGCGTGTCGGATCGGGGAAGGCGGAGCATCAGACCCGGGGAGGCGGCGCGGCGGAGTCAATGGTGCCGAGCCAGAAGAGCGTCTTCTTCCCCGGCGAGTTAGCAGTGGCGGAGCACTGCTGCCGCGTGCGCGGCTCCCTCCGTCTTAGAACAACAGTGTAGCGGTGGTGGTGGGCGGCAACTGTGCAGCGGCGGCGGACGAGAATGAGAGGAATAGGGAGAGAGAGAGAGAGAGAGAAAGAGAGAGAAAGAGAGAAATGAGTGGCCATTTTTTTAAATTTTTAAGTGGGGGGTAATTTTGTACTTTTACACAAAAACTGGTCATATTTTAATGTTTTTATTTCATAGGCTAGATTTTAATTTTACAATATGAAAGTGGATACTTTTATATATTAACTCATCTAATCTAATATCATAAAGCACTTAAAAACATAGCAACTATTGCAAAACACATAAAAACATAACAAATATTCCAAAATCATAAGTTTTTAACTATTAATAAATAATAAGTCTTTAATAAGTTCCGAAACTGCTGGCAGCTGCTCCTCGAGACTGCTGCTGTGAGTTCGAGAGAATAGGAGAGGAGAGAGAAGTTGGGTCGGTGGTGCGTTGACTGCGTTGTGCTGCTGCTAGGTTTTTTTTTTAGTTTTTATAATCTTAGTCTTTTATTTTAATTAAAACTCTAATTACTGCTAAATTATTAAAGCTCATTTAAATTAGGGCTAAAATTCATAAAACCCATGAATTTTCGCAGCACATATGTATAGAAATTCCATAAATCAGTTAGTTTGGATACACGCTCGCCTCGCGATGTGAGGCGCCGCCTCACCACCTCGGACCGCCTCAACGGGGTGGAGGCGCGCGTTCAGGGGGAAGGAGGTAAACGCCGCCTGCCAAACAAGAACCTACCGCATCGCTTCAAGGCGGCGTTTAAGCGTTGTTTCTAATCGTTTTTTAAAACATTGGCTACATGAACAATGTAGTAGGAGTTGTCCACTTTCCAATATCAGGCAACAACAAGTAAATTTAAAATAAGTTCAAAAATTACAAAGTTACCTTTTGCTGATCAGAAATAAAAGTAACTCCTAGACCATCCTCCATTCCTAACTCTTCAAGCAATATCTTTAGAAACCATCTCCAACAGCTTTCATTTTCAACTTCTACCACAACCCAAGCAATTGGAAACATTTGGTTGTTTCCATCATTGGCAATTGCACACAAAAGCTGCCCTCCTAGATGTGTCTTCAAGAAACAGCCATCTAACCTAATTATTCTTCTACAACCTTCCATAAACCCCTTCTTTAAAGCACTAAACCCTATATAATGCCTTAAAGATTGTGTCCTCAGTTAGTAGCTCATATCTTCTCTCTCTATCCACTCTCATCAATTCACTGATGTAAGATCTCAACATTCCATAATGATGAGTTACAATCCCCCTCAACATGCGAAGTGCCTTCTCCTTGGCTCTATACAATCCTCATTTAGATGGCTGAATTGCATACTTCAAATTAATGTCATCCTGCAGCTAAATCACATTCATTTTGAGGCATGAACCTAAACATGTTCATGTACTATTTAGCAATCCACTTATAGTTGGCAAGTGATAACACTCATATTTCCATGGTTTTTAATGTTCTTATGATGTTAATTTTATAGGGAATTGAGTGTTTGATTATTGTTTTGTGCTTAAATTGTTTTATCTTGTGAAATATGATACTTGCTCGTACTTTGGTGATTTTTACAGATATATGAAGTTCAAATTTGGACTATTGGTCTTGATGAAAGTTGTATATCATCGCGATACGAGTTCGTAGGCGCAAACGGTTCGCAAATCCGAGTTTGGACGAGAAAGATATGGCCAGAAAAAAAAGTCGCGTGCAACAATAAATAGTGTCCGACGGGAATTTTTCGAATTTTCGGAAATTTTCAGGATTTCCGGATTTTATCAGTATTTTCGAGTTCTGTACTGTATTTATCCATTGTGCCTATATATAGGTCCTTTTCCTGACCTATTAGACACATCTCTTCACCCATTTTCTTTCCATTTTCATATTTTTCAGTTCTAGCTTAGAATTTTATAGCTTTCATAGATTACATATATTTTCTGCAAGATTCAAGATTGCAGTTGTTCTTCCTGAATTCTTTCCGGATTTTATCTATTTTATTTATTTATATTATTTTCTTTTATTTATGCTTTTGATTTATTTTCTGATGTTTGGCTAGTTCTTTTATCTGAACCTAGGGTTTGTACATAGTTGATTGAATATGTATGCTTGATTTATTGATATCAATTTCAGTGGCGGAGCTACCGCTTAAGCAAGTGGGGCAATTGCCCCCCTCAGTTTTTTTAATATAGCTAATATATTCGTATATATATGTGTATAATTATAAAAAAAAAATTAATTCTTGACCCACCAAAATTTTGACAAAAAAGGGGCAAAGTTTTTGCCCCCAATCTTTAGGGGCCTGGCTCCGCCCCTGATCAATTTGCCCTCCAGCTTGTGATTCATGATTCCTGGTGCTTGATTTCTAGTGAATTACCTTATCAATAATTTACATGTGTAACTATTCAGTTTGAGTCTTGAATGTGATGATTGTTCAGCTGATTCAAGAATGCATGATATAGTGTTAGCCTTGAGTCTTGAATGCGACAGGTGAAGCTATAAGAAGCTATTCTTTGTATGTTGTTGGGAGTTAATTTATTCATTTGAGTCTTGAATGTGATAAGGGATTTATTAATCTACGTTTATAGGTGTTCGTTAGAGAAGCTTATGAATAGTGTTGTGATCTTTCATCAGGGCTAGATTAAATTGATAATTGAATTAATAGGTTGAATGCAGGTGTTTGATTAATGGCAGTACATCCCTAGGGTGTGTGTATATATTTATACAATTTCAAAACCTGGCTATCTTCTTCGAGCGGTTCTCGATCAAAGGCGCGACGATGTGTGGAAAAGAGAAGAGGGTTGGCGTGCAGCGGTTGGGGCGGTGACTGGCGATGCCGCAGCGTGGAAAAGAGGGATGGCGTGCAGTGGTTGGGGCGGCGACTGGTGACGCCGCAGTGTGGAGAGAGGAGGGGTGGCGTGCAGCGGTTGGGGCGGCGATTGGCGACGCCGCGGCGTGGAGAGAAGAGGGGTGGCGTGCAGCGGTTGGGGTGGCGACTGGCGACGCCGCGGCGTGGAGAGAAGAGGGGTGGCGTGGATGACACAGGGGTGGCATGCAACGGATTTTTGGTGAAGAAGAAGACAGCTACAACGATTTTTTTCTAATTGATATTAGGGCTTTTTGTGTGATTTTGTTATTTGAGTAATTTTAAATTAATATATATTCCACATCAATATTATGTGTAAATTTAAATTCACATCAGCGCCACGTCAACTTTCCGGTCACCGGAGCTAAAAATCGTGGAAAAATGAACGACTAGTTCAATTTGTGATAAAAATGAAATTTTTTAAAATTATGGGAAAAGTGAAAGTCGGGCAAAGTTGGTGATATTTGGTGCAATTAACCCATTAATTTTAAACTACTCAAATAACAAAATCACACAAAAAAGCCCTAATATCACTTGAATTAGAAAAAAAATCCCTAAGAATCGGCTGTCTTTTTCTTCAACAAAAATCGACCGTCTTCTTTTCCTCCATCCCAATCTCGTCGGCCGCCACTCATCAAGCAGCCACCCATCTCGTCGTCGGGGCGCTGTGGGCCATCGACACCCACCGCCGCCTGTCTTCCATCGCGCCGCCAGCCGTTGGTCTTCATTCTCGCCACCCACCCGCTGTGGGACGGCTAACTCCGCCGCCGACGGCTGAAATCGCCAAAGCTCCGCCGTCCTCCGTCCCCAAGCTCGGAAATATATAATTCTGGGTGCGTGGGTGAGAATAAAAAACATTAAAATAAATTATGGGCAAAAATAAGAATTTCGGGCAAAGTTCGTATATTTGGTGTAATAAAAAAAAAACGTAACTTTTTCAATCGCCGGAGTGGAACATGTGTGGCGTTTGCCGGTGAGGCCAAATCATCATCGCCACGTCAACTCCCGATATGAGAGAAAAAAAATCGTGGGAAAAATGAACGACTAATTCAAATGTGACAAAAAAGGAAATTTTAAAAAATTATGGGAAAAATGGAATTCGGGCAAAGGGTGAGATTGTGGTGCAATAACCAGTATTATTATTATTCTTAGGATTAGTATTAGTATGATTATATTATGATTATATATTATGATTGATAGATTCGAGACGATAGTACTACTATGACGTATTACTATGACGATATATACTATCTATAGACGATGATATTACTATTATTACTATTATTATTATTATTACTATTACTATTACTATTACTATTACTATTACTATTACTATTACTATTACTATTACTATTACTATTTATTATTATTATTATTATCATCATCATCATCATCATCATCATCATCATCATCATCATCATCATCGTCATCGTCATCATCATCATCATCATTATTATCAGCAATATTTTTATTGGATTGTGCACTGCACACGTCCATTGCTCTCTCCTTCTAAGTCCGGAGCGAGTCTTGAAGGCGCGATATAGGAGAGGCTCGGCCAAGTTCGGTACGCATTGCTCTACGAGCCTCCCACTACGGATGCTCTGATAATACAAAATGCTCCATTCATCGTCGGAAAATAATTCTATAAAAGGACAACACATATTTTAATAAAAATAATTGTGTTATAGGTGGAGAAAAAATCTCATTTAAAAATTAGTGTTAATAATGATAATTAATTGTATTTAGTTCTATTGTGAATTAAGAAAAAAGTCTCAGTATATAATAAAAAGTTTTAAAAAATACTCCCTTCGTCCAAGTTTAATAGTACACGGAGTGTTGACTAGTTCTATTGTGAATGGCACTACTCGAAGGATGGTCGGTATTCTGTCAAGACTGCTTATAACTTGGCTAGTTCTCTAGTCCTTGATGATACTCATAAGGTCGATGGGCGGTGGCGACAACTTTGGAGTGTTGACGTACCGCCAAAGGTTCGTCATTTTCTTTGGCGAGCAACCCGGAATAATCTCCCCACTAAGGAGAAACTTCTTACTCGCGGTGTTTCGGTTGGAGGTGAGTGCGCAATTTGTAAGAGTGGGTACGAGAATCGGTGGCACACCTTCTTCGGTTGTCCCTTTGCCGAAGATTGCTGGCGTGAGAGTCACCTTTCTGATGTTTTGGGTGTGATTTTGGGTAGAAGTGATTCCTTTGTGCAAGCTCTTTTCTCGATTTTAGAGGAGTTGACGGGAGATCAACGGGTGCATACCTGTATGTTGCTTTGGCAGTTCTGGAGGGATAGAAACTCCATGGTTTGGAAGAATATTATTCCTACCTCTTCGCGCTCCGTGGGGGCTGCTTTGTCCTACAGACAAGAGTGGCTGATTGCGCGGAAAGTTGTTGGGATGAAGAGCAGTCCTCGTTCACAGCAGCCTTCCTGCTTAGGCTGGCACCCTCTTCCGAGTGGCTCGGTTCACTATGGTGTGGATGCGGCTTTCTTCAGTGATTTGGACTCGGTAGGTATTGGGATGGTACTTCGTGATCATGTTGGTGGTTTTATCAGAGGTATCTCACTAAGGTTGGCTGGTATGAGAAGTGTTGAAGAAGGTGAACTCATTGGCATCAAAGAAGCGTTGTCATGGGTTAAAGGCCTCAGTTTTGCTCATGGAGTTCTGGAATCTGATTGCAAAAGCGCCGTTGATATGATCAGCACGGGGGTGAGAAATATTTCAGAGGTGGGGGCTATTGCTAGTTTTGTCGTGGCGAGCTGTTATCTATTCCTGATTTTAGTATTATGCATGTCAATCGTGATAAGAATGCTATCGCTCATTGTTTAGCGAAAGCTGCGAGAGATTTTTCTACACGTTATGTTTGGAATGAACCTCCGACCTTTGTGGTGGGTCATCTCCATATACCATGTTCATGTGAATAATATTATCTCTCTCGTTCCCTCAAAAAAAAAAAAATAGTACACGGAGCCTAAGCATTAAGAAATTTGAAGAAATTAATACTCCTTATAATAAAAATAGGAGAGAAAAAGTAAATTTGTGAATAAGTATGAGAGAAAAATGAAGATATTATTTTGTAAGTGAAAGAACATATAATTTTACTTTTTATTTATATTTGTATATAAAAATATATATTTTTTAAAATATATTTTATATTTATTTATATTTAAAATTAATTTAATATTTATATCTATTTATTCATTTAAATATTTCGTTTAATTTCGATGTTCGTCAAGCATCCACAAATGGACGTACTAGTTTGAGATAAATAATGCGTTGTGTGGAAATATTTATTATATACTCCCTCCGTCATTATAAAAAGTATCAATTTGATAGCACGAGTTTTAATAAAATAGTTGAATGTTGTGAGTGAAGTAAGAGTCTCACTTTATTGTGAGTGGAAAATTTATGAAAGTATATTTGATATATTTTATGAGGACAGACAAAAATGACAAATTAAATACATTTTATAAGGACGAATAAAGTATATTTTTCCATTTTAAGAAGTGATCAATTCAATAAGGATGTCCAAATAAGAAAATATAAACTAGTAAATTGGGACCCAGAGAGTAGAACTGTAGAAACTAGAAAGTGATTGATTTTTATAGAATATATTTTGAAATAAATTACTCCCTCCATCCCAACGAAAGCGGTGCGTATTCCTTTTTGAGCTGTCCCAACGAAAGTGGTGCATTTCCTTTTTTAGTAATAATTTTACACTACAGATATTGTGGCCTCACACACCTTTACACACTTTTACATTACAATCTTATTCTCCTTAAATCTCGTGCCGAAAAGAAGCGTGAGACCAAGGAAGTAAAATTTAAAATCATTTTAGCAATTAACCTTAAATTTTGAAGAGTTAATTGCCTATAAATACACGAACTATACTCAAATTTTGGTTTTTGACCAAATCTATTTTTTTGGTAAAAAAAAGGGAAAATTGCACCTAAATACACAAACTTTGCCGAAAATCCATATTTGACGCGAAGTTAGGAATTTATATTTTAATACACCAATTTAAGAAGTTGTTCAATTTTGACATATTTTTCAATTCCGGCGACCGGCATTCTGACGTGAACACCGGAATGCCACATCATCACCACGTCACACACACACACACACTCCACTCTCTCTCTCTCACACCCCACTCTCTCTCTCTATACACGTCACCTTTCACTCCCGTTCCCCCGTCGGACCCTCCCCCCCCTCCCCAGAACTGCGTCGCACTGCCGCCGTCGAGCCCCACAGGGCCTCAGCCGCAAACCCTCCCTCCCCCCGTCGGACCCTCCCCCTCCCCAGAACCGCATCGCACCCGCCGCCACTTCCCCCACCACCCGCAGCCCAAAATCGACTCCGCTCTCTCTGACCTCCGACATCAACAGCAGATCCTCGCTGCCTCCGTGCTTGTACTCCCTCGATCCTGAGTCACGCTGCCGCCGCCGCTGCTCACGGCCAAGCACAGACCCTAGATCTGCAAATCTGTGCAAACCAAAAAAAACGATGGTGGTGGAGATTTGGTGACGGTGGATATGACGTTTTTGGTGGTTATGGTGGAGGTGAGGGAAAACGGTGGTGGTGGGAAATCCGGTTGGTTTGGTTGGTGGAGGTGGCGGGTGCGCCGCGATTCTGGGGAGGGGGAAGTGGCTGACGGCGGGAGGGAGGGTTTGTGGCTGTGGGGCTCGACGGCGGTGGTGCGACGCGGTTCTGGGGAGGGGGAAGTGGCTGACGGCGGGAGGCTGGGCTCGGCGGCGGTGGTGCGACGCGGTTCTGGGGAGGGGGAGGGTCCGACGGGGGGAGGGGTGAGGTGACGTGTAGAGAGTGAGAGAGTGGGTGTGTGACGTGGCTGCGACATTGGCATTTCGGCGTCCACGTCAGAATGCCGGTCGCCGGAATTGAAAAATGTGTCAAAATTGAACAACTTCTTAAATTGGTGTATTAAAATGTAAATTCATACTTCACGTCAAATATGGATTTTCGACAAAGTTTGTGTATTTAGGTGCAATTTTCCCTAAAAAAAATACATAAATTTTTATATTTTTGGAATTTGACCGGAGCTGAAAGTTTGTCGGCTAATAAATTGATTATCTGAATTCTGATGGGCAATCCGAAGGTACCATTGGAAAGCTCTTAATGTTATCTTTCTAATGATACTTATATTGTTGGGTTTTTATAATCGGAAGTAGTAAAAAAAATGGCATGAAAGTCGAGGTCACAAAATTCTATATTTTTTCCTTTTTTTAATCACTTTCGGTTACCAAAACCCAACAATATAAAATCATTAGAAAGACAACGTCAATAGCTTTTCAATTGTACCTTCAGATTGACCATCAGAATTCAGACAATCAAGTTATTGGCCAACGAACTTTTAGGGTCATGTCAAATTTCAAAAAATTAAAAGTTTATGTATTTTTTTGACCAAAAAAATAGATTTGGTTAAAAATTAAAATTTGGGTATAGTTTGTGTATTTATAGCAATTAATTCAATTTTGAATAATCTTTTAATCACGATTTGCCGAAAATAATCCCAACGACCTTATCCTGCACACCTCCACACTCAGCAACTCCCCCTTCTATCTCTCTCAGTCTCAAGTCAAACGTCAGTCAGTCATCACGAATCCACGAGCTATAAAACTAAAAGGATGCGAGCACTCGGGGCACCCCTATTATTGCTAGCGCCACTCCACTACTTTCGTATTTCCCCGTCTCCTCCATATTTGCGCACGCTCTCGCCATCTCCACCCCGGCCTCTGGTCAATTTTTTCTACTTCTACTCCTCAGCAAGACCGATCGCCGGAATCGTATCATCAATGGCCGCCGCCGGCGAACGCGTCACGAGCGAGTGGTTCTCGGTGCCGGACCTCCGGCTCCGGAACCACAGATTCACCGTGCCTCTCGATTACTCTCTCAGTGAACCTGCATCGCCGAAGATCTCCGTCTTTGTCCGCGAAGTCGTTGGTGGTAATTACTGATTCTACTGCTAGAGAACTGAATATCGCTGCTGCCGCTGTGTGTTGTTATTGTTGTTTGTTGCGGTGAAGTGGATTTGTTGATTGAATTTTGTTGCTTTGACTTGTTTGTTTCGGATTACTTTTCCCCTAGGAATTGCGGCATTTGTGTTTTTTTATTTTATTTTATGTCAATTCGTTTTGCAAGTGTTTGAAGAAATGAGGCGATCAGCTGTATGTGTTCATCTGCATTGCATATACTGAATAGTTTACTGTTAATGTACTTCAAGCAGACAAAAAAAAAACGTAAATAGTGGATTGGCTTTGATTATTGGAAATATTTATTTAAACTTTTAATCTTCATTTGAATTAAAATTCAAATGATTATGACTTATGAGTAAAGCTAATTTTGGCCAAAACCAGAACTGAAGTAAGAACATTTTCCTTGCTTCTTTAATTCCCAAGTGCAATTACTTAATTCAATACTCCTAAGAAGTACTAGTTCAATATCTCAAAAGGAAAAGGTTCTAGTTCAAATATGTTTTATGTAAAATCAATCTACGTGAAGAGTTTTTGTTATGTGCAGTATTCCAAAATGGATCAATGAGATATATTATGTGTCATGACTGCATTGCATGATGGATGTGGGAGTCGTGTACATATATAGTTGAGAGTTTTGGTGTATTGGGTTGATACAAATCAGAGAGTACAATAGCTGTTAGATGTTAGCTTCATCTTTCCATGTTTTCATGAAAATCTGCCACGGACCAGGATTTAGGTTTCACATGTTTATTGTGTTTCCAGCTGAATATTTATTTTCTACCTTAAGATTAGTTCAGCCTCTTCAAGAGATGGATCGTTGAACATTCACTTTCTCCTCCCTCCCACTTATGAACTTTTTTTGGACATTACCCAAGTCTCCAATATGGAAGTATAATTGACCAATGCTTTTTACATGCTTCTCCTCATTGGCCATTCAATACTGGTGATTGATGATCATTGCACTCACAGTTGGGAAGGAAGAACTAGACCTCCCCTTTTTACTGTACTTGCAGGGAGGGCCGGGTTTTGAGTGCATGCGACCATCTGAAGCCGGTGGATGGATAAGCAAAGCATGTGAAGAGTATCGCGTTGTTCTACTGGACCAGGCATGTTTTGAAGCACCTGTTAGATTCCTGGTGTGTGTGCTTGGTACGTTCTGTCTTATGTTCTGCTGAAATGTTTAAATTTCAGCGAGGAACGGGCTTATCGACACCTTTAACAACATCATCGATGTCTCAATTTAAATCTGCTGAGAAGTTGGCTGACTACTTGAAACATTTCCGAGCTGACAACATAGTGAGAGATGCTGAATTTGTACGCAAAAGGCTTGTCCCTGATTCTAGGCCATGGACAGTGTTGGGACAGGTAAGAAAGTGCCTTCTTTTTAATTAGAATAGGCTTATCAACAAAAGCATGTATATGCGTAATCAGACACTTTTTTTATCACACTTCATTTACTAGAAAACTAAAATCTTGTTATACCTGTGTCAATCCACAAGAGAAAGATGCCCATACAAAGTACTGCCACAAATTTTTAGAGAAAGATAACCCTTTTATTCTTCCGGTTAGTTTTTATTGAATGAATATTTTGGTGTGATGCAAATATCTTATTTTGTATTAATATGTACCTTTTAACTTTTCATCATGACAGTCGTCCCTGTCTCCCTGCAGAGTTATGGCGGCTTTTGTGCAGTAACTTACCTGAGTTTTGCTCCACAAGGACTGAAACAAGTCCTTTTGACTGGTGGAATCCCTCCGATAGGAAGTGGATGCACTGCAGATGCTGTTTACAGAGCTTGTTTTGATCAGATTGTGAAGCAAAATGAGAAGTATTACCAGAGGTTTCCTCAAGATATACATATTGTTCAAGAAATTGTAAAATATTTAGCAGAATCTGAAGGTGGTGGGGTGAGAAGATTTCTGAACTTTATCCTTTCCCTTCAGAAAATTTCCGTCTCTTATCCTCACCCTTTCCCTTGTGTTTGCATAAAGGTACCTCTTCCATCTGGTGGCATCTTAACACCACGAGGGCTTCAGCTTCTGGGTTTGTCGGGTTTAGGATCAAGTACTGGTTTTGAACGTTTGCATTATATGTAAGTCTGCCCTCAATACCTTAATTCCTAAACCTCTTGATGTGCTTTTTGGAATATTAATTGCTTCTTTTTCACTGTTGCCCATAGGTTTGAGAGGGTATGGGATCCTACATTAATTCCAGGTGCCCCAAAGAGAATTAGCTACGTCTTTCTAAATGCAGTAAGTTCAGAAAAGCAACTAAAACATCTGACAGCTGTGTGCTTAAGTGTGATTGTGATATTGGTCTGTGTAATATTATTGAATCAATATATTAACTTATTAATTTGTTCATATGCAGTATGAGAAGTGGTTGGATTTTGACTGTAATCCTCTATATGCTCTCATGCATGAGTCCATTTACTGTCAGGTAAAGGCGTTTCTTGTTGGGAATATTTGGCTTTTATCCAAAATATACAGGCGTTCTTTATGTTGTTCAATATAGTATTATTTTTTTAACTATGCACTTACAATAAGAAAATTCCTTTGCCGCTTTTGATTATGCATCCTTTATGATCAAATTTAATTCTGGGATGTTTTTAAGGGTGCTTCTTCAAGTTGGTCTGCTCACAGAATAAGAGCTGAAAATGAGAGTCGGTTTGATGCAATGAAGGCCGTCAAAGAAGGACGTCCAGTGCTGTTTACTGGAGAGGTACGAAACAGAAGCATTTTCACTAACCACTATTCAAAAGTTCAAACATAAAACAGTGATCCACACTCCTCATTTTTCAAAGGATAATTCCTGTTAACACCTTTCTTCCCCCTCTTTCAAGCATATGGATTGAGTAGATTTAGCCTTTGGTTCTTGCGTCTCTGCAGATGATTTTTCCATGGATGTTCGATGAGATGCATGCCTTGAAGCCTCTCAAAGACGTTGCTCATTTATTGGCAGAGAAAAAGGACTGGCCTCCTTTGTACGACGTTGCCACATTGAAAAATAACAAGGTCTGCTGCCCTGCATTTTACTTTTGATAGTTAGGGCTGTTTTGTGATATCGTCTCCTTGTACCATGAGCGATGAGACAGGCAGTGCTGAGATGTGTTTTGGTCGAATGCAGGTCCCCGTTGCTGCTGCTGTTTACTACGAAGACATGTACGTAAACTTCAAGCTTGTGATGGAAACAACTCCTCAGATAGCAGGGATCAGATTGTGGATCACAAATGAATACATGCATTCTGGTCTCAGAGATGGAGGTGGCCACGTTTTGGATCATCTACTAGGTTTGCTCAAAGGGAAAAAGCCTCTATTTTAGTTTCTTTTTCTTTTTCTAAATCTTTGACATTTTTACATACTTTGAAAATAATAAAAACTAGAACGCGAGATTTTCTTGTTACACTTAGTGTTTCAATCGCAAAATTAAGTAGTTTTTTTCTCGTAATAAATTCGGTTGTGATTTTGGAATTCCACCGTACATGAACTATGAACATCTATTTATTAATAGGATAAATATTGAAGAGCCCACAACCATTACCAATCCAACGTGGCACCCTCACAATTAAGCTTTTTCTTCATCCTCGATTCTACCTTATACGCCTTCAAATTCAGCTGTTATGTTCTCTCGCTTTGCATTTTCTTTCATCGTCAATCTCTCAGCGGATCTCACGAAGCTCAGAGATTTTCCTCGCCCTTGATCTCAGCATTCAAATTCGTTGATCACTGAAACAATCTTCGTCGCCATGTCCATCTACAGATTCACGAACTAGTTTGTGATATGAGCACGTAAATGGAGCACAAGGTTTGATAAAAACGAATTTAGAAGCGAATTTCTGTAATTATTATGATTTTTTATAGCTTAGTGGATTGAATTCAGCAGTCGTGCTGTTAGTGGATTGGATGTGAAGTCCGTATTGTCATGTGACTTTTGGTATTGAGTCTTATAGACTACTCCCTCCGTCCCACTAGAATTGACACTTTTGAAGTGGACACGGAAATTAAGAACAAATGGTTAAGAGTGTAAAGTAGGTACGGTCCACTTATTTTATGTGTGTAGAGAATATAAGGACCACATACCATTTTATGAAAGTGTCAATTCTAGTGGGACAAACAAAAAAGGTAAGTGTGCCAATTTTTAATTTAATCGCAATTATATCCGGTCCACCGCCAATAAGCCCAACAATTAAAGAGTATAACAATTAAACTACAACAATAAAAGACCAAAAAAAAGAATACCTAATTTAAACTATTCACGCCCAAATTTTAGGCGGTGCCGCTGTTCTTCATCTTCACTCTTCACACCCATTTCGCCGTTCTTCATTGATCTTATTTTCCTTAAGTCCATTTCGCAGAACTATTGCAGCCATCTCGCCGCCGCACGGCCAGCTCCGTCCCTTTCTTCTTTTGCAGCAACTGCAGGCACGACACGTCTCCCTCTTTCCTTGTTCTCTCCGCCTTTCTTTCACTCTTTGTCTCTCTTGTAGCCTCGCATCTCTCTCGCCTATCACTCATTGCCGTACGTACTATCCTGCCTTCTACAGCAGTAGCAACGACACCGCTCAGGCATACCATGGCTCCACCTCAGGCTCAGCTCTTCCATGCGGCCTTAAAATCAGCAGCCGACACGTAATTTATGCCTTCAAACATCCTTTTTCCTTCTAATTCTCTTTCTCCATCCACGAATTTTGAATACTTCAAAGCTGTAAAAAATTTAGAAGCGTGTAATTTTTTCAGAAAAGAAGTGCAGAGAAAATTGTGAAATAGTAGATGAACGTTATTAGTATTTATAAATTGTAAATCTGATGCCCTATAACAGTTTGTTACCGTTTTGAGTAATGGGTTGTTGTAGTTCATTTGCTAACTAGCGTAGTGGGTTGTTCATTGGTAGTCCTCGAATGCAAAATAAAGAAAATATGGGGTGTGGAAAAACTGAATAAGAGAGAAAATTTGGTGTCAAAAAATGTAAGTTAGAATTATTTTATAAATAGATAAATAGATTTAATATATATGTGGATACTGGATCGTGGGTTAATTTGAAATTGCTACTTTGTTATGGACTGAATCGGTTTTTGCTCTAAAGTGCCTGCCTTCTTGTTCTTGCTCTTCCTTTGTGCTGGAACCATCTCTGTGAATGGGAAAATCCCAATTTTACCATGAAACAACACACTCCCATCTGGTGCAAAGATGGGTCTGCACACAGCGCACATGAACATCACTTTTGTGATGAATTTTTTCGATTTGCAAGTTCTGTGCGGTTCAGCCTCGTCGGGTGTTAAACCTTTGAGAAGTTTTGGTTATATAAAACCACTTCTCATCGATATGCATTGTGTTGTGCATGCTTTTGAATTGAAGAATCTTGAGGATTCTATCATATTCAATGGCTTCGAGAGAGAATCTCAAACGTAACAGCTTGTTAGGAGCAGTTAAGTCAGGTTTAATTGCACTAGTGTGAGCTCTGATCAAACCTTTGTTAACCCATCTCCCGACTGTACTTTTACTGCAATTTATTCCAACAACAAGCCTTCTAATTGTGCTTCTCTTGCTAAACTCCAAGCTTGATATGAGCTCTAAGTCAATTTGCACTCTTTTTCTTCTTGGTTTTTGAATTTTTGTGCTTATTGAATTAATATGCTCACCATTGTCATGTTGTTTCCTTGCTGCAGCCCATAGCCGACTCACGGTCTGTCGAGAGCACCCAAACTTGATGATAGCTTCTTGGATCTTCCCTCGTTTCGGCTTCCCGTTGTTGGAATTGTGAAGAAGGCACTGCATAATCGTGTTTCTCTCGACCGTAGTTAAATCGGGCCTTCTCATTTTTTAAAGTTTTGGAAGTTGTATCTTTTGGTTTGATAGCTTTTGTAAATTTTCAGACTTGAAAATCCTAATCTCAGCCAATTAAAGGCTTTTATAGAAGCCTTAGGAAGATATTAGAGGGAAATTTGAACTTTTGGTAAAAGTGTTATGAAAAGTTGGTCACTTTTTTAGCTTTGCCACAACTTACCTTTGTTTCATCATTTATGTTTCATTATTTATTTTGTTAAACTGTTCTCCAGGATTTTGAAATTTAGGAAACAAAAAAAAATAAACATGTTTTTTATTTAATTAAATTAATTTTAGATTAATTAATTAATTAATTTATTGTAAGTCAACATTTAATTTAAAGTCAACAATAATTAGTAATATTAACAACATCCTTAAACATGTCCTATTTATCCATCTACTTTAACTCTCATTAGTTCCCGTGCCGAAAAGAAACAGGCCATGAATAGCGGGAGGGAGGGAGTAATAGTTTGTTTCAAAAAAATAAAATAATCTTTTCTCACAACAAATTATGGGCTCCACCACTTTGTATCAGTTTTCTGTGTCAATTTTATCTTTTAATATTTTTTTTAATAATTGTCGAACAATAATGAGCCATTATCAATTGGACAAAATGAGTAATATATTTTAAAAAAATATAAATATAAATATCCCAATTGTAAATAACACATGAAGACGAGTTCAAACTAATTAAAGCAAATATATGGACATTTAGATTTTGAAAAAGTTTTCATAATTTTTTTAAAATGAAAAAAAAAAAGTTTTCATAATTAAACGAAAAGGTTGAGGAGCATCCGAAGCCGGTTGCCGGTAAAACCCTCACCTCATCTTCCTCCACCCGTTAGGGTTTTAGAATCTCGCCCTTTTCAGCTTGAAATTCTCATTAGCTCGTGTTATCGATTTCAGATTCGGAGGAAATGCTCCGAACTGCAGCGTATTCGAGGTTACTAGCACGGCCGTTGCTGGTGGCTGAGCGTGGCCTCTGTACATCGGCGCCCAAGATCGGCGGCGCCGAGAAGATCGTTGCTGCCGTACTGTTCGAGAGGCTTCCGGTTGTGGTGCCGAAAATCGATCCGGTCGTATATGCATTTCAGGAATTCTCGTAAGCATTTCTTTGTTTTGATTCGCTAAATTTAGTTGCCTGTTCTAGTCATCTGGAAATTTAACATCTTCAGCAGTAAGTTGGAATGGGAGTGCTATTTCTCTAATTTTATGTCGTTTGTTAGAATAGCGTATTGCTCAAACTAGTGAGGTTGGAAGTTGCAATGAATCGATAATTTTGGTTAAAGAAATAGGATTCTATTACGCGAGTAAAGATTGGAGGTGATATTTTTGTTTGTTTTCTTTGGAGGCATTGGGAGGGAATAATCGGAGTTGTTAATCTCTGTAAGAATGAGTGGTTGGATGTATACAGAATTTTGATTCCGCATTCATTATCAGTTGAGACGTTATTATAAATTTGTAATGAATGTATGATATTGGGAGCTGGGGTTTGAATTTAGGTTCCGATGGCAACAGCAGTATAGACGAGAATATCCTGATGCGTTCTTGCAAAAATCTAAGTCTAACACAAGGTACATTTTCTCTTTTCCTTTCTGGATTGCCATATTTAAAATGGCTCTTCAATAGGTCTGTAGTTTGTAATCAATCTTCGTCAACAAATGCTAGTGGGAGATAAATGTTCTAATGTTGGCATTTTTAATCTCAAATATTCATTTTATTCTCTGTTATATGACATCTTTGTCTTCTACATATAGAATAAAGAACTGTTGAAGACCTAATCTAGAGCATTCCTTGAATGTCTTGGATAGAGTTTGGGATGATTTCTTAGTCTCCAATGTTACTCAACAAAAGTGCTTGGCACAAATGCTGATAAAATATAGTTATGCAATAGTGTGTTTTTGGTTGGAGCATGTAAATTCAAGAAAAGTTTATTATATGTCAAAGATGAGTAGCATCAGATTGTTGGATACATCAAATATGGCATGTTTGCTTTGCTGTCTGTTTTGTATGTATACTTGTTGGCAATTGTTTATATGGACTATTATGACATGCAGAGGACCAGGAAAACATGATATTGACTATACTCCGGCTCCACGGATCACTGAAGCAGATAAAACCAATGATAAAAGGTAATGCTCAATTGCTCATTGCTGTAGTATATATTTGCCTTAAGAAATTCATGTTGGAGAGTATTGGAGCCTTGGAGGTGATTGCTTGTAAATCTTACTACTTAATGAGATTGGATAAAACCTTTCTGGTTTTCTCCTTCTAAGTGCTGAAAGTAGAATCCCTGAGCCTTTTTCTCTTCCAGATGAATCTCGTATTAACGGGTCCCTCTTATAGTTCTGCAAATGAATATTATGTTGCTCTTTAGTATTCAGGTGGTTGTCTTCCAATTTTACTGGTTTTTCAGAGAGACATTGATATATGGTTTCTACTGGTTTTTCAAAGAGACGTTGGTATATGGTTTCCGCACAATGCCGTTATAAATTTTTCAACTGTGTTTTGTAGGCGACGATGTGCATCACTGCATAAGATAGTGTGCACTAACAAGTGTGTCTTTATTATCATACAGGTCATTGCAGAGAGCACTTGACCGAAGGCTCTATCTTCTTTTATATGGTTCTTCATATGATTCTAATGGAACACCAGTCTGGCACTTTCCTGAGAAGGTTTACGAGTCTGAACCAACACTACGCAAGGTAATTCTGCTTCCACCTTAGAATTATGGTTCATCATGTTTTCCCCTTGTCTGGTGTTTCTGGTTTTTCGAAGTGTTTAGTAAAAAAAAATTGTCGGAATTGAAATATTTGCAGTGTGCGGAATCTGCTTTAGAATCTGTGATCGGAGATCTTTCAAAAACTTATTTTGTTGGAAATGCTCCAATGGGCCATACAGTTATACAGCCTGCAGAAAATGACAAGGTCGATGCATCTCTCAAGGTACTCGCCTTGTCTTTTTGCCAGCCACGTCTTTTTGTTATCTCATTCCAATTTTGCTTATATATGGAAGCCAAGACACCATTCATAAAGGTGGCATATTTTGCTAAATATGTGAAGTATTTTGTCCTTTGTCAGCGATTCTTTTTCAAAAGTCAACTCATCGCCACCGGCAAGCTCAATGTCGGAAAGTGTGAAGATCACTTATGGGTGACGAAGGATGAGCTATTGGAGTATTTTCCTCAGCATGGTGAATACCTCAACAAGATGATCATCAGCTGATATTTTTGCTGCTCTTTGCTTTTGTAGCTTTTTGATGAACTTCAGACGAAAAGATGATGAACTGTTTGATGTGTTGATACGACGGTGTTGTCGGAGTTCTAAATTTTGGAGTTTAACTAGGTTTTGATGTGACTGAGCCCGGGATCAAGGTATTTTAGTTGTTTCAAGAAATGTAATAATTATTGTAGGCTTATTATGCCTATAGTTCTTGGAATCCAGAAATTGCTCTCTAATGTGAAAAATATGGGGAAATCTAGTGATTTTGATTGCAACCCATTTGAATTTGTATCTAACTTTCAAAGACGATTGTCTTGTTTGGTTATGAATCTGAATCTTTGAAAAATGGTTATGGATTATAGCCTATAGTTATAGATTGTGTTTGGATTAGTGTACTGTTTGTTTATTTCATTTTAGTGTACTCTCAAAACAATTCTATTGATACTTGAATTCAAAAGTTGAAGGCGACAATTCATATATGTGGCAAATAATTATATGATTTTGTTGATAAATATGGGTAACGCTAATTTTTGGTTCACCTAAACGAGCCCTTCAAATTTAAGAATGTTTGTAATTGCATTATATGATATTTACACAAATGCACAATGTGTACACGTGATGGATTGTTCAGTTTCATGATAAGTTCTTGTCAAATGTCACACGATTTTTCAATTATGAAAACAGTCATAGTGATTAGAAGTTACGATCTTTCAACTTTGATTTTATATGCATTTAATCCTAATATAATTGTGCAAAATTATGAATTAATTATGTACTATAACACTACAACAAACTGGCCGATCGCAGAGGAGAACTCAGCGATACACAGTTCGGCGATGACTTCCGATGGTAGGGAGAACGCAGGAGGCGGAGGGGAGAACGCGGGTGGTCGAGGGGACGGCCCGGACACTGGCGATTGGGAATCAGAGGGGGAGATCTGCTCTTTTTTGAGGGAGATGAAAAATAGGGTGAAAAATAGAAGGGGCAATTTTGTGAAAAATTGAAAACAAAGGCTGCCCAAGTAATCTCGTTTTTTTTTTAGGACCCACCGACGGAAACTTTCGTCGTTGACTCCGTCACTACCACGAGTCCGTCGCTGTTACCTATTTTAAAAATCGAAAAAATTAAAATCAAATAACTTACCGACTTTAAACGTCCGTTGGTACTATCGACGGACCATTCTCCGCCGTCGTTTGAAATTTTAAGATTCAAAATATTTAAAAATAAATAACTTATGGACGGACAGTGTCCGTTGGTAGTACCGACGGAAGACTGTTCGTCGCAGTTGTTAATTTTAAAATTCAAAAAAATTAAAAATAAATATATTAACGACGGCTCATTGTGTGTCGGTAAGTTTCCATCGGAAGTCCGTCGGTGATTCCGACGATAATTTCGCGGGAAGTTTTCCCGACATTGCTCTCTCAGTTTTCGTCGGTATATCTGTCGTTAAGTCTAGAACTGTAATTATGTTGTATTCCATCGTTAAATAGTCGGTATTCTGTGACGGAATGTATTCCGTCGGTGTCCGACAACTTTTCTTATAGTGTAAGTTACTGAATTTTCAAACGATTCTCATTATGCACATCAACTTTAAAAGTTGTACTCCATCCGTCCCTAAAATAATTTCCTCTTTTTTTATTTTGGGACGCCCCCTAAATAACTTTCTCTTTCTTTCTTTCCATTTTTGGACATCTACCCCACCACTAATAATACTTTATTTATTCTTACTTTTCACTTTTCACCACTCTCAATACTACTTTTCACAACTTCCAATAATAATTATATTATTTTTTCTCTACTATCAATACGCTTTACAACTTTTTATTAAAACTCGTGCCGTCTCCAAAGAGGAAGCCATTTCAGGGACGGAGGGTATTAAAATAACTTTACTATTAATTTTTTTTCTTTTTGTTTTTGTTATCTCGCTCATTTTTCGATCAAACTTAGTATTGAAGTTGCGGTACGAAAAGATTTCATATGCTATCTCATCCATTTTACTGTTATTGCAAACTTGCATCATTTTAATAATTGGCGAATTTGGTTACGTAGGATTTTAGACAACATGAAGTTTAACCGAAAAATGAGCGAGATAGTAAAATGAGAAAAAATTAATAGATCAATAATTTTAATATTAATTCTGAAATTACTTTGCAAAATGAGAATTATTGTTTAAGAGTTCAATAATTTAATTGCAATTTGTTAGGTTCGGGGGGTCTCGAATAGGTGTATGGGGGGGGGAATACACCTATAGGCTATTTTTAATCTATCTACCAACCTCAATTAGAGGGATCTCAGTCAGAGATAGAAAAGAAACTTTTCATGCAAACCAGACATCTGTTTAACCGAAATTAGTTTTGACCAACAGGGTTGACGACTGATACTGAAAGCTCTTCAGTAAAGAGTTATCAGTTAAGTGACTAGAACTTAACTGATCCACGTAAGGGCTTCAGTCGTGTTTGCAAAGATAAAGATGATATCTCTCTTCCTTACTATCAGAGGATAGTGAGTCAGATTGATATCATACGCAGCGGAAATTAAACTTAGTTTCGAATAGCCTCGGTGGAGTAGATAGTTGGATTAGGGTTTCTCTAGCTGTTAGTCAGTGTTCAGTTTTATCAATTGAAATAGCACAGTTAAGAATGTAAAACTGAAAGCTGTAAATAACACAGAGACTTTTACGTGGTTCGGAAAAACTCTTTCCTACATCCACGGCTGGTTGATCAGACCAACAATCCACTCCGCAAGTGCTTGCCTGGTGCACTGCAAACCGTAAACTGAAGATAAACTCTCTTCAGCACCTACACACCTCGCGTAGGGTTTCCCCACCTACACACCTCGTAAAGGATTTCAGCACCTACACAACTCGCGTAGGGTTTCCCTGCTAAGCACACCTCGTGCTCAGACTTCCCTTTCAGAGTTCAGAGTACCTTCCTGAATCTCCGAGTCACTCAAACACTCTTATGGGGGAGAGGTTTAAACGAGTGCCAACTATACTTACAAAGAACAAGTTCTTTGAAGCAAGTTTGACCTTTGGCTTCTGGGTACACAGAATATACGCCTAGGGTATAAGAGAATGTATGTAATCAGCAGTGACTGATTTTGGCTTTGTAATTCTCTTCTTCGATTCAAGCTTTGAGCGGTTAAGCTTTAGGCTGAGTAGCTATTTCGGCAGAGCTTCAGCTTATGTCGTTGAATCGGTGAAGATTGAAGTGATCCTCGAGCGCTATTTGTAGGAGAACTCTTGAATAGATCCGTTGGCGTAAATCGTCTTCAAGATTTCTTCCGTTGGAGAGCAATTCGAATTTGGGCTGAGGCTTCAATCTTCGAGGTTCCTTGTCTGTGTGGAAACGGCTCTCTTTGAAGGACAGGAGATGTGACATCTCTGAAAAGTAGCCACCAGATAGGAATGACCTCTGCAGAGATAAGATATTGAGATATCTCTGCATTTAATGCGGCTGTACTTGAGCGTACCTGGCTTCCTCTGAACATTGGAAGATCAGTCATAGGAGGAATGTTCAACTGATACTTGACTTTAGTATCAGTCTATGGCGCGCATTAAATAATCAGTCTTCAACTGATTCTTCAACTGATACTTCAGTTGGTAACTCCAGTCTTCAGTCTTCATTCTTCAGTCTTCAGTCTTCGACACCGTAACTATACTAGAAACGAACTCTAACACTTGAGTTCAAAACGATTCTAGTCTATTACATTTAAGTCCTATGAATTTTGGTATCATCAAAACAAGGGTTAGGATATTCCACAAGTTTCCCAACAATTTCCCCCTTTTTGATGATGCCAAAACCACACAGCAGTTCTAGACAATAAAAAGACTGAGCTCTCAGTACAAGTTCTAGACGAGGGGTGAAAACAGTTCCCCCTTAACAATAGAACCTAAACAACTTGTACTTAGAGCAAAAACGAAAACAGTTCTAAACACAGAACTTAAAGAAGACAGAAAAACCATAAATCAGAGCCTGGACAAAGAGTCATTGTCTTCAGGGTGAGATCAATAAGAAGTTCATTTCATTAAAAGGACTGATAAGTCATCAGTCGGGGTACAGAGCAAGACTTACATTGGAGTAACACGAAAAACAAAAAAAACATCATGGATAAACCATGGACTCCAACAGTCTGCTTGGCTGCGCCTTGAACTTCTTGATCTTCATCTTCTGTCTTCTTGTCTTCATGTTCCTAAGCTTGTTCCACTCTCACTTGTTTTCCGTTGAATTGAGGTCTCTTCTGAAACATCATCCTTCTAACTTATGGTGATCCTTTGCTGTTCCATCATCAGTCAAGAGTTAGAGGACAGGGAGCAACCTCAAGAAAAGGTTTCTCTTTGACTTCTGACTTTCCCAACTTTCCCCCTTTTTGGCAACATCAAAAAGAGAGATGACGATGGAGGCTATGATTAGACGGTACCCAACTCCTAGTCTCAGAGGTTCGTGAGAAGATTTGAGAACAGAGTGAGTCCGGATAAACAGAAGAGGAGGACGTCAGTGGTGGGGTGAGGAGATGAGGGAGACGGAGAAGTGGAGGAGGACAAGAAAACGTAGAAGGCGGAAGGTAGAAGAAGGCTGCCTTGGAAGAAGGAGAGGGCTGCCTTATGAGGAGAAGGATCAGGTTGGTGAATTGGAAAGAAAGAGAAAAGAGGGAAGGGTGTGAGAAGGAAGAATCGAAGCGGTGGCAGCTGAGAAGACTAACACCGTCGACTCGCCGACCCAGGGTCTATAAAGAATAGACCCGGTGCGGCTGAAGATGCCGGCCAACAACAAGAGTGATCTCGTTGTTTGTTGCAAGCCAGGGAGGAGCACGAGATATGCGATACGGTATATCTCTTCCAGAAGCGGTGAAGCTTCTTGGCGCCAAGCATGAGAATGGAAGACACTCGCTTCGTTGGATACAAGTGAGGGTAGAGCAAACTTTGACGTCGGAGAGACGTTGTGATCCAGTGGAAGGGTCCGGTGAAGACCAAGACTATGAGTGTCATTCTTCCACTCCATGACTTTGCAGTCATAGATTTCTCCTTTAGTCGGAACAATTTTTCTCTGCAACTTAAAAAGAAAATTGAAACTTTTTCTCACAGTGAAGGCTGTGGAGAGTTGTTAGTTGATGCAGAAAAATCGTGAAGACAGCATGGTGTACAAATAGACAAGATGTGAACCATGTAGAAGATGAAAAAGGTTTTTCGAAAACTGTGCCTAAAATGCAATTGAAGAAAAATTTCGCGTCCGCCGTCACTGCGAGGGACTTTGAAAAGCATCATTACATATGTCGTGTCAATGAGCGTTTCTAGAAATTTTATTGCAGAGGCAAAAAGGTTGGAAGGATTTTTGGCAAAAAGATTAGGACAAGTTCAATCAAAACAGATTTTCTCCTAAAAAAAAACTTGTCCTTTTCAGATATTCCATTTCCCAACAATTCCAACAATCAGTTAAAGTTTTTGAAAGAAACTGATCAGTTAGAGAAAAGGTTTTGCACTAAACACTTAAAGCTCTAAACTGAAATAACTGATTTTTGAAAAGGTAAGCATTTAAAATACTTACTGATCAACTGAACATAGTAGTCAGTTGATACCACGTGATCCTGGTTGAATCATCAGGATGACTTCTTCTTCAGATGAGCATTCGGACTTCATTGCTTTCCACGTCGGCAATCGTAGAGGCAGTAGTTGGTTGACCACCAGTCAGCAAGACTGTTTGAGAAAATCTTCAAACACAGCATCACTCTTCAGGGTTGATGAGGCCGATCTTTGCACATAGATCATTGAACCTCTCTTCTGGAAGAGCCTTGGTCAGCAGGTCCGCTCTCTGAATAGCAGTGGGAATCCATTCCACAGAGATATTCTTCTTTTCGACATGATCACGAATGAAGTGATGTCGAATCTCAATATGTTTGACTCTGGTGTGATGAACTGGATTCTGGGAGATTGCAATAGCACTGGAGCTGTCGCAATAGATAGGAACTTTCTTTTCCACTATCCCATAGTCCTTTAGTTGATGGACTAACCACATGATTTGTGAGCAGCAGCTTCCGGCAGCAACATATTCAGCTTCAGTTGTAGAGGTAGCGACTGAAGTCTGCTTCTTTGAAAATCAAGAGATGAACTTGTTGCCTAGGAATTGACATGTTCCGGAGGTTGACTTGCGATCAAGCTTGCATCCACCGAAGTCGGAGTCTGAAAATCCGGTGAGCTTGATGTCGTCGTCTGCTTGGTACCACAATCCTAAATTGGGTGTGCCCTTGAGATATCTCAGAATCCGCTTAGCTGCATCCAAATGAGCTTCCTTAGGATCTGATTGATATCTTGCACAAACCCCGACTGCAAATGCGATATCTGGTCTGCTCGCAGTCAAATACAGCAAAGATCCAATGATTTCTCTGTACTTCTTCGAAGAGACAGAGCTTCCTTCTGAACCTGGATCAACTTTCCAGTTTGTGTTCATTGGGATCTTGACTGATTTCATGTGCTGAATACCGAACTTAGCTATCAGCTCCTTGGCATACTTGGACTGGCTGATCAGTATTCCTTCTTTGGTCTGCTTGACTTGCAATCCGAGAAAGAAATTCATTTCTCCCATCATGGACATTTGGAATTTGTTCGTCATGATGTCAGCAAACTAATTGCACATCCGTTCGGATTTGGATCCGAAGATTATGTCATCGACATAAATTTGAACAAGCAAGAGATCTTCTCCTTCTTTGAGAGTGAACAAAGTTCTGTCCACAGATCCCTTTTTGAAGCCTTGTTCAATCAGATACTCAGAGAGAGTATCATACCATGCTCTTGGTGCTTGCTTCAACCCATAGAGCGCTTTCTTCAGCTTGTACACCTTTTCTGGTCCAGCAACCTCAAATCCAGGAGGTTGTTCTACATAGACTTCATCTGTGAGCACTCCATTAAGAAATGCACACTTGACATCCATTTGGTGTACCTTGAAACCTTTGTGAGCTGCGAAGGCTAAGAAGAGTCTGACTGCTTCCAATCTGGCAACTGGGGCGAATGTCTCGTCGTAGTCGATTCCTTCTTCTTGACTGTATCCTTTAGCCACAAGCTTTGCTTTGTTTCTCACAACGTTTCCTTCTTTGTCTTCCTTGTTCTTGAAAATCCATTTCAAGCCAATCACCTTTGCATCGTCTGGTCGATCCACAAGCTCCCAAACTGAATTCCGGTTGAATTCATTGAGTTCTTCTAGCATTGCGATGACCCATTCAGTGGACTTCAGAGCTTCTTCAATATCCTTGGGCTCTGTAGTTGATAAGAAACAACTGAAATTCTTATCTTCGTTGATGCAGTTCTGGTTGATGTCGAAGACGAGGTTGCACATTGATCTCCGAGTCTTGACGCTATCTGATGGTTCTCCAATGATGTTCTCCTTAGAGTGGAGTTCAAACCATCTTCGATACTTCTTGATCTCTTCAGGGGATGGTGGAGCTTCTTCGGTCAGAATAGCTCTGGGATGTTGAGCACCTTCTGGAGCAGGGGTGAGTTGAGCTGGGGCGGCTTCTGCGCGTTCAACTTGAACTTCAGCAACTAGAGTTCCCCCTTGACTGATGCCATCTGTATTGGCTCCAGTCTGGACTTCAGACCGTTGGTTGATCTTCTGATACTGAAGCATCTCAGTATCTTCATCTTTGCCAGGTCCCCACTCCAAGACAGTAGAGGGCTCGACAGTGTGGATTTCAGCTTTGGAACCTTCAGCGATCTGAACACCCTTTTCAGCATCTTGTTCCCTGAAACCATCTGTAGACTCATCAAAGATCACATGAGGTGTTTCTTCTACACAAAGAGTTTGAGTATTGAACACTCGATAGGCTTTGCTTGAACGTTCTGTTCCAGAGTATCCAAGGAAGACTCCTGGATCAGCCTTGCTATCGAAGGTGTTCAACCTCTTCTTATCATTGTTGTGTATGAAACACTTAGAACCGAAAGCATGAAAGTAGGCAATCGATGGCTTTCTGTTCTTCCATAACTCGTATGGAGTTCTTCCATGTCTCTGAGTGAGGAAGGAGCGATTCTGCGTGTAGCATGCGTTGTTGACTGCTTCAGCCCAAAACTTCAAGGGGAGTTTTGACTCGGCTAGCGTCGTCCTGGCTGCTTCCTTTAGAGATCGGTTTCTTCTTTCTGCAACTCCATTCTGCTGTGGAGTTCTTGCTGCAGAAGTTTGATGACTGATTCCTTGTTCATCACAATACTCACGAATGACAGTATTGAGGAATTCAGTCCCACGATCTGATCTGATGCTGATGATGTTGACTTCCTTTTCAACGCTCAGTCTTCTCAGCAGCTTTGGCAGTTCCTCCAGTGTCTCCTTCTTTTTGAAGAGAAAGATAACCCAAGTATATCGTGAATAATCATCCACAACTACCAAGGTGTACTTCCTACCGTTGTAGCTTCTTGGAGTGATCGGGCCAAACAGATCCATGTGAAGTAGATGCAGAATCCTTCCAGAGGAGTGTCTTGTCTTTGACTTGAATGACGTCCGCGTCTACTTTCCTCTGAGGCATGCTTCACATTCTTGCTTCTTCTGGAATACAATAGAAGGAAGACCTTCTACCAGTTGATGTTTAGCAAGTTTGTTGATCGTCTTGAAGTTGAGATGGTTGAGTCTCTTGTGCCATAGCCAATTGAGCTCCGAGCTGCTCTTGCTGATGAGGCACGTTTCTGGTGGGCTGTCTTCCCAAGAAACGACGTAGAGACTCCCTTGTCTGAATCTCTTCAGAACCACCTTCTTCTGATTGTTTCTAACAGTGAATTCATCCTTTTTGATTTTCACTGTGAAACCACTGTCACAAAATTGACTCACAGACAACAGATTATGTTTAAGACCAGAAACAAAGCTAACATTACTGATACTGGCGTTACCCATGTTGAGCACACCGTAGCCTTTTGTTTCTCCAATCGAGTTGTCTCCGAATGCAACTTTGGATCCAGCTTTCTCAACATACTGGGATAGATATTCTTTGTAGCCCGTCATATGCTTCGAACAGCCACTGTCCAGATACCACGTTCTGATTGAAGCTTTGGCCTCTTCCTTCTTTTTATGTTTCCTGACATTGACCTGCAAGGAAGAGTTGCTTCAGGCACCCAATCAAACTTTGGGTCCTTCAATGTTAGTTCGAGTTCCCTTTGGAACCCAAATCTGCTTCAGAATTGGTCTGGCTGATCTTTTGCGCTTTGTTGGATGTCTGATCGATGTCGTTGGCACTTCAGGTGGCACGTGAGCATTCTTCTGTTGAGAAATCCTTTTGAAGGCCTCACTCTTGTAGCAATTCTGTCTGATGAGTGGTTGAGGTCTTCTTTGCTCGGCGAAGTATCTCCTTGAGATACTTTAGTCTTTGCAGACTTATGGAGATTTGTCTGACGTCCAGTGGCTTGTCGTTGAGGAATTGGCATGGCTCGACTGGACTCAGCATTGCTTGATCTCCATGGATGTTGTTCCTTCTGAAACTGAACTGAGGATGTCAGTTTCTGACTGATGTGGCCTTTCTTCCCCCTGGATTGATGAGGAAGATTCTTCTTGGCTCCTAATGTTCCTTCCCGGATCTTTGACTGAAATCTGCTTTCCAGCCTTTTCAATAAGGTGATCTGGTTGGGAGCCTCCTTAGCTCGTCTGTAGCTTCGTGGAAGTGGAACATTTGATCTGGCCATCAGTCTGCGCTTGTGAACTTCATCCATATCATGGTCTCTTGATTCTTCTGAGGTTGTGATTTCAGAAGGATCATTCTTAGAGATGATCATGATATTCTTTCCTTTGGCAGCTGCAACCTTTCCTCCGATGCTGTTGACCAGTCCTTTCGATGGAAAGTTGCTCATCATGGGAGACTGCATCATGCAGTTCTTGACTGTTTCTTCCAGCTTGTGATTGAGCCTCTTGATTTCATGAGATACTCTTTCACATTCTGAATTGGAGACTCTGAGCTCTTCTTCCAGTCGGCTGTTCTCCATGATTAGATGATCAAGACAAGTTTCATCCGGAAAGTAGATGATTGTCTGATGTTTAGCTCGTTCATCATTGATCTCTTTGTCCATTTTCTGATTCTGCTTGAGGAGATCTTCGAACATTTTCCTCAGCTGACAGTGATCAGTCAGGAGCTGATCAAACTCGTCAGTTTCAACGGATGAGCTATCTCCAGATTCTGAGTGGTCTCCTGAAAGCATCAGGAAGTTATCAGTATATGGAGTTTTTGTGAGAGATTTTACCTCTGGGCCATTCATTCCATTGTCGTAGTTGTTGTCGGCTACACTTTCTGATTCGTTGGCCATCAGGGCTCGGCTCTTATCATCTGAGCTGGAACTGTCATAGTCGGATGATTCTGATGTGTCGTTGGAAGAATCAGCATCATCAGCAACCATCGCTTTCTTCTTCGAAGATCTGCGATCTTTCTTCGCTTTCAGTTCCCTGCGCTCAGCTGGAGTCAATTCAGGGCATTCATGTCGAAAGTGCCCTTTCTTTCTACATCCAAAACATTCCAATTCATTGATGTCGTAAGCGGCTGACTTCCTTTCTCCGCTTCGATCGGTGGAATGTCTGGAGTCCCCTTCTCTTTCTTTTCCCTTGTAGTGCTGCTTGTGGAACCTTCTGTACTTCCGGAACTTGGACTCCATCTTGTTGAATCTGTCAGTCAATAGGGCATATTGACTGAAGAAGTCCTCAGGGTTGAGTTCCGTTGGCTCCTTGATCTGCTTCTTGCCTTCTCTGGTCGAGGCCTTCAATGCAACTCCTCTTGAGGTTGATGGACCATCTTCGTCTGATCCTCCAGCCTTCTTGTTACCAAGATTTCTCAGAAGGTCGAACTCATTTGCCATGAGATCGGAGAAAAGCTTGTTTGTCGGGAGCTGACTGAATCCTGGCTTATGTTGATGAGCGACTGAGTAGATCTGCCATTCTCCACGTGGCAGTGCTCGAAGAATCTTCAGGTTGATTTCTCGTTGAGTGTATTTGTCTTTGGAAATGAATTGAACTTCATTCAATATAAGATTGAATCTTTGTTCCATTTCCTCGACAGATTCATTCTTGAGCATGTGGAAGGAGTCGAATTTCTGGCAAGCTATGGAAAGCTTATTCTCCTTGATTTCCTCAGAACCTACGCACATTCTTTCCAGAATGTCCCACATCTCCTTTGCTGTTCTGCACTTGATGATCTTCATGACATGCTTGTCAGGAACGGTGCCGGAGATGATGCTTTTGGCGAGGTTGTCTAACTCATCTTGCTTCCTTTCTTCTGTGGTGAAGTCTGCCTTTGACTTGGGCTGGTCCTCATCGTAAGGTTCCTGATGGATGTCATTAGGAACCATTTTTACGTTTCGGTGATGATGATCGGACCGCTGGTGATGACTTCCCACATTCTGCAATGTTGGGCGGTGAGGAAGCTTTCAAGCCGAAACTTCCATATGTCGTATTTTTCAATACTAAACATAGGTAGAGAAGATAATTTGTTGTGGTTAGTCTCCATCAAAAAAGAGAGAACAGATAACAGCAGATAGAGCAAATAGCAAGCACAAAAAAAAAGAGTAAAACTTCTTCGAGACCTTTAAGGAAGGATCTAGTTCAAGTAGGAACTAGTCAGAGACAGATAGTTCTTGCGAACAACCTGCTCTGATACCAATTGTTAGGTCCGGGGGGTCTCGAATAGGTGTATGGGGGAGGGGGGGAATACACCTATAGGCTATTTTTAATCTATCTACCAACCCCAATCAGAGGGATCTCAGTCAGAGATAGAAAAGAAACTTTTCATGCAAACCAGACACCTGTTTAACCGAAATTAGTTTTGACCAACAAGGTTGACGACTGATACTGAAAGCTCTTCAGTAAAGAGTTATCAGTTAAGTCACTAGAACTTAACTGATCCACGTAAGGGCTTCAGTCGTGTTTGCAAAGATAAAGATGATATCTCTCTTCCTTACTATCAGAGGATAGTGAGTTAGATTGATATCATACGCAGCGGAAATTAAACTTAGTTTCGAATAGCCTCGGTGGAGCAGATAGTTGGATTAGGGTTTCTCTAGCTGTTAGTCAGTGTTCAGTTTTATCAATTGAAATAGCACAGTTAAGAATGTAAAACTGAAAGCTGTAAATAACACAGAGACTTTTACGTGGTTCGGAAAAACTCTTTCCTACATCCACGGCTGGTTGATCAGACCAACAATCCACTCCGCAAGTGCTTGCCTGGTGCACTGCAAACCGTAAACTGAAGATAAACTCTCTTCAGCACCTACACACCTCGCGTAGGGTTTCCCCACCTACACACCTCGTATAGGATTTCAGCACCTACACAACTCGCGTAGGGTTTCCCTGCTAAGCACACCTCGTGCTCAGACATCCCTTTCAGAGTTCAGAGTACCTTCCTGAATCTCCGAGTCACTCAAACACTCTTATGGAGGAGAGGTTTAAACGAGTGCCAACTATACTTACAAAGAACAAGTTCTTTGAAGCAAGTTTGACCTTTGGCTTCTGGGTACACAGAATATATGCCTAGGGTCTAAGAGAATGTATGTAATCAGCAGTGACTGATTTTGGCTTTGTAATTCTCTTCTTCGATTCAAGCTTTGAGCCGTTAAGCTTTAGGCTGAGTAGCTATTTCGGCAGAGCTTCAGCTTATGTCGTTGAATCGGTGAAGATTGAAGTGATCCTCGAGCGCTATTTGTAGGAGAACTCTTGAATAGATCCGTTGGCGTAAATCGTCTTCAAGATTTCTTCCGTTGGAGAGCAATTCGAATTTGGGCTGAGGCTTCAATCTTCGAGGTTCCTTGTCTGTGTGGAAACGGCTCTCTTTGAAGGACAGGAGATGTGACATCTCTGAAAAGTAGCCACCAGATAGGAATGACCTCTGCAGAGATAAGATATTGAGATATCTCTGCATTTAATGCGGCTGTACTTGGCGGCTGTACTTGAGCGTACGTGGCTTCCTCTGAACATTGGAAGATCAGTCCTAGGAGGAATGTTCAACTGATACTTGACTTTAGTATCAGTCTATGGCGCACATTAAATAATCAGTCTTCAACTGATTCTTCAACTGATACTTTAGTTGGTAACTTCAGTCTTCAGTCTTCAGTCTTCGACACCGCAACTATATTAGAAACGAACTCTAACACTTGAGTTCAAAACGATTCTAGTCTATTACATTTAAGTCCTATGAATTTTGGTATTATCAAAACAAGGGTTAGGATATTCCACAAGTTTCCCAACACAATTCATCTTAAAATTAATACTAACTTGAAAGAGGTAGCACGATCATAAAACATGTCGGTAGATATTTTGGAGGATCAAATATTAAACCATATGAATGAGTAAAAATAAAGCTCCAAATACTTGAATTATTAAAAAAAACTCTCCCTACTCTCTCCCTCTAGATATATATTCACACACATAAATATAGAAATTCATGCTTTGTAAATAACGTTAGACCTAGAGAGAAGCATGCACGTATATACCCAGTGGGGCAGTTGAACCGAAATTAGTTGAAATTTAGTTGGCCTCAGTTTACTACAAAATAAATTCTCTCTCATCTCCATAAATAAACCTCAAACCTTCACTTCATTTCTCTCTCTAGATTCTTCCCCATCATGCAAGAACATCATCTCTTTGCGCCATTTCAAACACCTTCCTTTTTCCCAGATTCTTTTCCAGAAATGGATCAGATTCGGAGCCAAACGCTGCAAAATTCTGTGCCTAAATTTGAGGAAGATTGCAAAGTTGATAACAGCAGAAACAAAAGAGGAAATTATGAGAGGAGAAAAATGAGTTTTCCGCAGCGGTTTGCGTTTCAGACAAGGAGCCAAGAGGATATACTTGATGATGGCTATCGCTGGAGAAAATATGGCCAAAAATCTGTCAAGAATAGCAAGTTTCCTAGGTGAGAAATGTTTCGATTTCGCATTTTTAATTTTGTAAAATTAATGAAATATGAGACTGAAATATAAAATAATATTTCCTCCCGTTCCATTTAAAATAGCACAATAGAAATGAACGCGTAAATTAAGAATAAAATGTTAATAGTGTAAAGTGAACATGGACCGTATACTATTTTCAAAAAGTATAATTATAAATAGGATAAATTAAAAAGGAAAGTATACTAGTATTATAAATGGGACGAAGGTGAGTATAATTAGATGAGTATTTTATTTTATAAAATTAACGAAATACAAGATTGAAATATAAAATAGTGACATGTTTTAGATGCAAGATGTTTGATCTTCTTATTGGCAATTTGCATTTAGGATCAGAATTTTGGTTTCACATATATATAATTGAAAAAAAAATGTTAATTGGTTAGTTTGATGAACTAATAACAAACTCTTTGACAACGCCACAAATTTAAATTCCTACAATTGCTTTCCACGCTCATTGATATTCTTATATTTAATTATATATAACCAAACAAAGGATTGGAATTTCTTGAAATAAAAAGGTTAAAAGGAACTTAAATGGCCTAGTATGCATATATCTATTACTCCCTCCGTCCCAATAAAAGTGGCCACTTTTTTTGGGCACGGAGATTAAGAAATTGAGTGTTATATGTTTTAATAGAGTGTGACCTACAATTGTTGACCAAATTAGTGAGTAATTGTTGACTTAATTAAAGTAATTTTGGCATTTTTAGAAAGTGGCCTACAATTGTTGACCAAATTAGTGAGTAATTGTTGACTTAATTAAAGTAAACTTTTGCCATTTTTAGAAAGTAGCCACTTTTAATGGGACACCCAAAAAGAAAATGTGGCCACTTTTATTGGGACGGAGGGAGTACAAATTGGGAGTAGGCCTCAATATCTCACATTAATATGCATGTAAAAATTATGATAAGGAACAGAGCTAGGAATTTTAAAAATGAATAAATAAAATTATATTTCTATATTTAAAGAAATGAAATTAATTCAATTTTATATATAAAAAATGCAAAATACCACCTAAATATAATGAATATTTTTTTTTTGCTCGGGTGAATGCTGAGTCGGACCAAGGCTTGGCTCGGTCTCTAGCTGTGATAATTTTTAATTATAAAATACGTACGTATGTGATGTACTCACTCCATCCCACGAATTTTGAGTCACTTCTTTTTGGCACATGAATTAATGTTTTAAGTATGTAAGTAATAAAATATAGAAAAGTGATTAGTTAAGTGTCTAGGTAATAAAGTAGCTAGAAAAGTGATAAAGTAGAAAAGTAATAAAGTAGAAAAATACACAATTAATTAAGATAAGTTTAATTAAAACTCCTAAATTTTATTATATATAGAAATGACTCAAGATTCGTGGGACGAATGAAAAAGAAAATTGATTCAAGATTCGTGGGACGGAGAGGGAGTATAAAATAATTTAATTAATTTGATATTTTGTGTATTTAGGAGCTACTATCGATGCACGCACCCCACATGCAATGTGAAGAAACAAGTAGAGAGGCTAAGCAAAGACAGCAGCATTGTTATGACAACCTACGAGGGAACTCACAACCATCCATCTGAGAAGCTCATGCAATCTCTAACTCCTCTTCTTCAACAGATTCACTTCCTCACTTCTGCTAATAAATCATCTATAGTTTAACTCCTATAATTTATCATGTAATTTCAACTTTCAACAATGCATTAATTTAGTTTAATATTCTCTACGTATTATGTACGCCCTCCTAATTTTATTTAATGATAATTAAAAAAATATAATTAATGTAGCGTGCATCTCAATTCTTAGTTAAAATTTATTAATTTATAACTATAGTCCTAAGGGAGGGTAGCACGGGTACTAGAAAAAATTAATTATTTATTTAGTAAATGGAGAAATTGGCGAATAAATTTAAAAAAAGTGAAGAGAGGTTGTGGGAGAAAATGGCTCATATAATAAAAAATGGTGGGTGGGTCCATGAATTTTTTTTTTTGATCAGGTGGGTCCATGAATGACAAGAAAATGACAGAACATGTTTTCGTGAATGGACAAAAATGGTAAATTAAGGCTTTTTCGTGGATGGAAAGAGTAATATATAATTAATGCGGATGCTCCAAGGTGCCTCTTATTTATAATGTAATGGATAATGTCGCACAAATTGACAGGAAATGATCTCAATTATTAATTAGATAATGTCACATGAATTAGCAATAAAGGATCTTAAATGTTAATCCAATTAACATTAATTTAAGATTCTTTATTACTAATTTGTGCCACAATATTATCTTTTGTATATATAAATGAATAACATGTGCTAATCCTAGGGTTCAAAATTACTTAATACTAGTGTTATATTTGTGCGAAGCACGATGTAAGTGATGAGTTTGGAAAAAATCGAGCCAAGAACACAAAGAATTTGCCCAAAACTTGTAGGGAAAGAAAGGAGAAGTTTTATAAAGACGATTGCTCATCCCTTTTATTTGCTTGAAGTTCCCCTTTTATAGGCTATTATAAGTCTAAAACTAAAACCCAATACCAAGGGTCCATTAATGAATGTCCCTTGGCCCAAGCCTCGTTAAAAATTTCTGGTGAAAATCTAGTGAGAAAAACACTAGTAAAGATAAAAGAATACTTGGTTTAAATAATAGAGTTTAGGTTATAGGTTTTCTATCTTTTAGAGCTAATAAGTCGGGCTGTCGGACTTGACTCAGGACAATTGGATTTGACATATGTCTTCAGATCTGTTGGTGGGCTTTCTCGGATTTGACTTCTTAGCCTTCTTTAGGGCTGACTCAGGGCGACCTTGCTTAGGGCTACCTTTACTCGGGACTGCATTGTTCAGGGCTACCTTTGTTCGGGGCTGCCTTTGCTCAGGGTTGTCTCTATTCAGAGTTAACTTTGTTATTTGCTCAACCCCTCTCCACATTTGAGCTTCTATTTAATGTTTCGTTCGTTGAGCTCATTTGGATTTTATGCTTGAGTGTTGTGAAACAATTTATGAACACGTGCCCAAAGCGATTCTCCTCTTTGATTTTTTCCTCGAACGTTATCTTCGCTAGCATAGATCCAAGATGACATAAGGGCAACATCTTCCTTCACACACCAAGCTACATTTTTTGCCCCTTTCTGATTTTTGTTTGGGCGTTGAACACCCATAAATAAATTATGAGAGACATTTTCTGATGTGGAAATTCTTTGAGAGGTAGAAATTTGACATAAATTTGGAGAAAATTGAGATTCATAAAATTGAGAATTTGGTTGATTTTCGAAATTTGAAAAAAAATGAGTCGGATAAGATGAAAAATTTGCAGAATCTTGAGGATTAGGATAATCTTGGGAGTTTTGGTGATTTTGAGAATTTGGATAATAATAATTGGGATAATTTGGATCCATAATGGAAATATAGTGAAATGAAGAAAGAGAGAGTTTTTGTTTTGGTGTGAAAATATAGTGAATTTTTTTTTTTAAAACTAAATTCAAACACTTAAAAATAAAATTGTAGAATCATAACAATACTTAGCCAAAATCCATAATACCAGAAAGCTAGATTCAAAATTATAACATAAAAAACAGCGTTCAAATCAACATATAAAAAACGCCTCAATCACCGGCGGTCTTATTGTAGACGTAGGTGAGCCCGCACTTACCGCAGTAGTGCCTGTCGAAGTGGTTGGCCATGAAAGTTCTGGCGCCGCACTCGGCGTTGGGGCACTCCTTCCTCAGGCGCTGAACCTTGCCGGAGTCATCGACCTTGTAAAACTGGAGCACGGCGAGCTTGACCTTCTTCTTCTTGTGCTTGATCTTCTTCGGCTTGGTGTAGGTCTTCTTCTTGCGCTTCTTCGCGCCACCGCGGAGGCGGAGGACCAGGTGGAGGGTGGACTCCTTCTGGATGTTGTAGTCGGCGAGGGTGCGGCCGTCCTCGAGCTGCTTTCCGGCGAAGATCAGGCGCTGCTGGTCCGGCGGGATGCCCTCCTTGTCCTGGATCTTGGCCTTGACATTGTCGATCGTGTCGGAGGATTCAACCTCCAAGGTGATCGTCTTACCCGTTAGGGTTTTCACGAAAATCTGCATCGTTGAGGCGGGATTAGGGTTAGGGTTTGGGTCGAAAATATAGTGAAATTAAGCTCTATTTATAGAGCTAAAAATAAGAAAAATTTTAATATAATTTTAATATATTTTTTATAAAGATAAAACATTATAAAATTTTGTTTATCCAAATATTTAATCCACCAGTTAAAATTTGACATGTGGCAGGGAGAGAGAAAAAATGGAGAAGCGTGACTTGGGGCGGTAGATCCCCCAGGTCGAGCAATTTTGGTGACTTTCCAAATTTTTTTTATCAACTGTTTTGTCCTATTAGCATGACTCTCCCCAAATATCACGGTTGGGGGTAGTCTTATGAGGTACTGGAATATGGACAAAAAAAGAAGAAGGATTTGGTTAAAAGGAGTTAAGAGACAGAAAATATGATGTGGGAGATGCCGAAAAAACTGGGTTTTCTAAAACTGCTAAAATTGGCGCCAAAAAAGAGCCACTAAAAACTGGTCTTTTATATAGATTATTAGCACACGCCCATTCGTGCGAATAAATGTAAATATAAATCTTGATGAGTCGTAAGTGCATACATGCTATGTAATTTGAATAAACATAACAATAATTATTTTTATATGCATCAAAATTTTTATTTGTGTATTTTACTGACAAATATTTTTTATCAATGGGTTAGCAGAATTTTTATTTGTGTATTTTACTGAAAAATATTTTTTATCAATGGGTTAGCAGAAAAAATATGGAGTATATGATTAAATAAATTTGAATAGACATGTTACTATAAAATTAAACTCTTTAATTTACTTTTATTTTATATTTTAAAGAGAATCAATAATGATTCTCCAATTAATGATTTTCCAATTAATCATTTTTTTTGCTTCATAGATAAGTAATTGTCAATCTAATATTAAATTCAATTAAGAAATACTCATAACAAATATGTTAATATAAATAAATATAAATATTCATATAAAAACATACTGAAAATTTAATAAATCTATATCGTATTTGAAAATCTATTTTAATATATAAATATATAGTGTGTATATATATATATATATATATATAAATTTATATTAATATAAAATTCACTTTAAAAAATTATGTTTAATTGAAAGAGTTCTAAAATGAATAAATATAAGTTTCATCTTTTTAGTTGCATTAAATCGTTATAATAAAAAATAAATAGAAAATATGAAAAATGAACGGAGAAAGAACCGTATAATTAAAAGAAATTAGAAAAGAGAAAGGAGAGATAAAAGATGAGAGAGAAAAAAAATTGTAACTTTAATTAATAATAACTTATTCGTTTTAAATTTATTTTTTATAATTTTAAAATCAAATTAAAGATCTTTTCGTTATCTTTAATTTAACATTAATTTAACATCCATGTGGAATATCTTTTTATTAATCAAAATTGATGATTTTTATAAAAGAATCAAAACAAAAAAAGAAAAATGAGGAGAGAGAAATTTTGGTGGGAAAAAGTAGTTGTTGTTATACTGTTCTTTTATATATAATATATAGATATAGAAATATACTCCCTCTGTCCACGAAAAAGTACCCTACTTATCCCTTTTTTTTCCACGAAAAAGTGTCTTGTTTACTTTTTTGTACATTCATACCCTTTACTTTTCAATTTATTTACAACTTATGTCATTAATAAATCCACAATTTTATTTAATCTATGCAATTAACCCACACAATTAACTCACTAATTAAAACTACGAAACCAACTCCCCCACGCCTAATCAATCCCATTTCCCCCAAAATTAAATTACTCTTTCTCTGAACTCAAACAAGTGGAAGAAATACACACAAACCCTCCAAATTGTATCTCCAATCATATCTACAACCCGATTTAATGGCTTTTGGGCTATGTGTGTTTGTTGATTAGCCAATGGAATAACTCCACTTCACGTGTGAATTCCGCACTAAAAGAAATTGAGTTTTTACCCACACATAATTATCCACACATAATAATGAGTGGTAGTTTAGCCACACATAATTTCAAAATGTGTAGGTAATTCACACAAAAAAATTCATTAATTATTGACATTTAAAATGTGTGGCAAAAATATTTTCGTGACACTTATTATTTTACGGTTATTTTTAAGTTTTATTTATGTATAATAAAATTTATTTTTAAATTTGTTGCGCCAACGTGGCAAACTAATAAAAGTTATTAACCACTCATAATTCTAAATTATCTATGTGTAAGAATTCTAAATTATTTATGCAAATCTTAATTGATGTTTTACCCACACATATTTTGAAAAATGTGTAGGTGAAACAATTTGAAACTTTCAATTAGTTATTGACATTTAAAATGTGTAGCAGAAAATTTATTTGTAACATTTATTATATGGCGGTAATTCTTTTTTAAGTTTTATTTTATTTAATGAAGTTTATTTTTATATTTGGTGTGCACCTCTATTAATTTTTTTAAACCACACATAATATATGTGTGGATAATAATTTTTATATTTATATTTTGACAAATTAAAGTAAATTTAATTTTATTTTTATATATTAGTGCCAACTAATGAATTGATTTCTCTACAATTATATAATAAAATAAAAATTAAATAGTAACATTAAAATAGGCATAAAAAACAAGAATGAATATGTTAAAAAAAACACAAGAATTAAAATAGGCATAAAAATTAAATACTAGTCTTTAACATCAAAATCGAACTCAATAAGGAGTATGATTGTTTAAACTCTCAACAACTAAAAGACAAGAAAATATTAACAAACTAATTGTTGGGAACCCCATGGAATATCTTGTCTTGTTTTGATGATACCAAAATCCTTAGGTTTAATATGTAATAGACTAGAACAGTTTGAACTCAAGTGTTAGAGTTCGTTTCTAGTTTAGCTTGCGGTTCTGAAGACTGAAGAACGAAGGACTGAAGATTGAAGACTGAAGTTACCAACTGAAGTAACAGTTGAAGAATCAGTTCAGAACTGATTACTTAATGCGTGCCCCGTGGACTCAGCAGACTGATACTAAAGTCAAGTATCAGTTAAACATTCTTCCTCGGACTGAACTTCCAACGTTCAAAGGAAGCCACGTGCTCACATAGTACAGCCGCATTAAATGCAGAGATCTCAGGATCATCCCTTTCTGCAGAGGTCATTCATATTTGGTGGCTACTTTATCAGAGACGTCGCATCTCCTGCTCATCAACATAGTCGTTCCCACCAAACAAGGAACCTCGAAGATTGAAGCCTCAGCCCAAATTCAAAAAGCTCTCCAACGGAAGAAATCTTGAAGACGTTCTCCGCCAACGGATCTATTCAAGATCTCTCCTATAAGTAGTGCTCGATGATCACTTCAATCTTCACCGATTCAACGACATAAGCTAAAGCTCTGCCAAAATTGCTACTCAGCTCAAAGCTCAACCTCCCCAAAGCTTGAATCGAACAAGAGAATTCCAAAGCCAAAATCAGTCACTGTTGATTACACACATTCTCTTAGACCTTAGGCTGATATCTGTTTACCCAGAAGCCTAGGTCAAACTTGCTCCAAAGAACTTGTTCTTTGAAGTTTAGTTGGCAAGTTTTCAAACCTCCTTTCGAGAGATAGAATCGAGTGTTTGAGTGGTAAATGAGTTTAGGAAGGTACTCTGACTCCTTGAGATCCTAGTGCAAGGTCGTGCTAGGAGTGAGAAATCCAACGCGAGTGAAGTGTTGGTACTGAAGAGTGGAATCTTCAGTGGAACGGTTGTGTGCACCCGGCAAGCACACGGTTCGGTTTGCAGTGCACCAGTTAAGCACTTGCGGAGTGGATTGTTGGTCTGATCAACCGACCGTGGATGTAGGAAAGTGTTTTTCGAACCACGTAAAAGTCTCTGTGTTATTTACAGCTTTCAGTTTTACATTCTTACTTGTGTTGTTACTTTTGATAAACTGAATACTGATTAACTGCAAAGAGAAACCTAAGACTAACAACGTGCTCAACCGAGGCTATTACGAAACAAAGTTATTTCCGCTGCGTATGATATCAGTCTAACTGATCTATCCTCTGATAGTCAGGAAGATTTATATCATCTCTGTTTTAGCAAACTCGATTGAAGCCTTAACGTGCATCAGTTAAGTTTCAGTAACTTAACTGATAACTCCTTACTGAAGAGTCTTTCAGTATCAGTCGTCAACCCTGTTTGGTCAAAACTCCTTTCAGTTAACAAGTGTCTTAGTTTGCTTGTAAAGTTTCGTTTAGATCTCTATCTTGAGATCCCTCTGTTTTTAGAGGAAAGAAAAATAGCCCATATGTGTATTCCCCCCATACACCTATTCGAGACCCTCCGGACCTAACACTAATCAATGTCATTAGAACTACCCCTATTGTAATTTTTACCCCACTCAAAACAATTTTATCAGCTTTCTTAGTATCCGTGTCGCACCCAAATGAGACACTTTTTCGTGGACGGAGGGAGTAGATTTTAATCGTTGTGTAATTTTGTTATTTTTTTTTAATTTTTCTTTTTTTTTTTTTTCTTTTTCGCTTTAAGCCCTAGCCTAATTGGGTATAGTTCCGCCACCATTCAAAATTTCTTCCGCCCAAACCCACGCCACCCACCCAGCGCCGGGCTAACAACTGATTCCCGTCGTCCTCTGCTAGCCACCACCGGGAGAGAAGACCGAACTGCTCGAAGTATGTTGCTCAAGGTAATTGTGAATTTGTGCTACTTCTACTTGCTGAAGGGAGGGAATCTTATGTAATTTTTTTGCAAATCTTACTCCCAGCGAAATTGTCCACCGCCCAAGTCACATATATCGCCGAATCTTCCCCACCTTCACATTCCGTCCCACAGCCACATATATCGCCGATTTCGCCTTCACTCCCCATATTCCGTTCCTCATCAATCCACTTGTTTGATTTTTATCTGTGTGAAAAGGAAGATAATTTTTCGTGGAAGAAGTTAAACTAAGTCGTGTTGAGTAGGAAATTGTAGTGGTATGTGAGCTGCCCACCTTTTTTTTGGATTTTCGTCAAAACCAATGCCCACTATGTGTTTGTAGTTGTGTCCTTTAACATGGAGTAATAATTATTTAAGGTAATAAAGACTTTGTTAGAGTTTACCGAGAAAGTTTCAAATTCCTCAGCACTTTCACTATGTGTTTGTAGTTTTTTGCAATGGGGCTCCAAGTATTCTGATTATTTTGTTCAAATATTTTCTCATCTGTTTTGAGATTCTGGCTGTTGTTGGTTGTAATTTCTTTCTCTTTTCCGTGTGGGTGAATCTGATGAATTGTGTTATATTGATTTTCTTCTTTCTCCATAGAATTAGACTGTGAAGCAATTGAAGAAATCTTCTCCTAGAGAGAAAGAGAGAGAGCAATTTTAGTCGGTGATGAATGATTGAGGCGTTGCAATTCTCAGAGTGGAAAATTCAGGTGAGAAATATTGCTAAGAGTTTTGAACTTCACCACATGTTGATTGAATGAATGCTCAAAGAAAATGCCTTTGATCTTTAATCTATCCTGCACAACTTTGCGTTTCCCATTCAAAAGAAAGACAAATTAAAGCACATTTTGTTGTTTTATTTTTGTGTTTCCCATTCGAAATCATACATTTGTGTAAGAAGCTTATTCCTTTTTTTTCTTGATTTTGATTGAATATTTAATTTTTCCAATTTGGGTATTTTATTTTGGTGTTCCACGTTGTAGCTTGTTTTCTAGTTGCAGCTGCTGGTTTTAGTTTTCTCCTATGTGTTTTATAACAAAAACAAAAATATGTAAATCCATTTCCAAATTATTGGTAGGAAGAATAAAGGTTACAAGTTTCTCCATAGGCTGCGTTTACTTTGATAGATAAATTTATCCATGGAAATGGATGGATAACAAGAATTTATACCTTGAAATGTCTCCTTTCTTTTCCAACATTTGACACAAGAGCATTTTTCCTTCCATATTTTCACTTCAAGGGTGAATAATATTATCACACCAAAAAATGGAGGGATAATATTATCCACCCTTGAAGTGAAAATAAGGAAGAAAAAATGTTTTTGTGTCAAATGTTGGAAAAGAAAGGAGACATTTAAAGACATAAATTTTTGTTATTCATCCTTTTCCATGGATAAATTTATCCATCAAAGTAAATGCAACCATAAAGGATACAAGTTTCTCCACAAGAAACATACACTCACGAGGAGAAAAACAGAGCAATAGAAAATAAATTTGTGAAATACTTCAAAAGCTTAGGATAACAAATCTCAATTAGTATATTGACTCGATGCATTTTGACTATAGATCCAAAAATCTAGAGATATAATACAGTGAAGTGAAATAAAAAATGTATTTATTTTTTGTAAGTTATATTGTGTTTTGAGATACAGCTAGAAATTGAATAACTACTTATAAATGTGACTTCATGTGCTGTCTGTGGCAAACACTATATCATTTCATTTCATCTTGCCCAGAAAAACTTGCTTTATTTCCTGATACATTGTACTCGATATACTTTTAATTAACTTTTGATTTGAGGTAATATTAATATCTTTCATTGGAGTATTTATATTGTTAGATATAATAGTAATTTTTTTTATCCAGCACTTGGAGCTACGTCCCGTCCCTTAATACATAAATTATACTATGATCAAGATAAAAGAAGATACTCTATCTCAATTTTGAAATAAAACTGCATCTATAAAAATTTATGCTTTAGAGTTGAAAAGTTGGTAGTAATAATTCTCAATTAGAATGAAATGCATGTAAGTGTGTGTGTGTGTGTGTGTTTGTTCACATGTATGTACTGTTTATAATTTGTAAATACTTTGTCAGAGTAAGCTAAATCAAATTTGCATATTTTCTTGATTCATGCGAGTATTATTTCTTAGTCTCTTCCTTCCACTTAATTTGATTTGTGTGTTTTTTCAATTGTTCTATTAAATATGGATTAATATATTTTTATAGTATTATATAATCTCCAGATTAGGGGGATTAAGCCAAGTTGCAGACCAATAATAAAGTGAAATTTAAATTTTTTGTCCAAATTTAATATGATAGTCCCACGACTTCTTGTTTCTCACTGTAACATCATATTGAATTTGAGCGAAATTACTCGTCGTGGGACGATTCAGAATCACTCTTAAAATCATGTATATTTTTTGTTAAAGAAAAAAATCATGATATAAATTAGAAAATTGACATAGTTCAAGTATTTTTCGATAGTATCCTCCTATTTTTTTTTGTCGTTGCTCGAATAGTGAATTTATCGCTATGAAGCACCAAATTTACGAGTTTTAGGCAAAATTGGAGTTTCTGAAAAGGAAATGGAGAAAGAATAACTCATATATAAAACATTAAAAAAATGAATAAATTACTTTTAGCAGTATTTTAACAATCGACTAAAATCTGTGGCCCTAAATCTAATCTCCTCCTTTCTCTCTGGCAAGTCACAATCCAAGTCATTTTGGACTGCTCTGAGTTGTGAGTTGCGTAGAGTGAAGTCAGCCTTGCTCAGCTCTACACAAATTCAATGCTACACCGATTATTGCACCAATAGCTCTAAACTTATCCCAAAAGAAATTGCTGCACCAGACCCTCTTTCAATAACAGTAATCCATTGTAATAACTGAGTTCGCCCATGTTTTTGGAAAAATTATCTCTTGAGGAATAGATTTGAGCATCGGTCGTTGTGGGTTGAAATGATTTTGTGGGGTTTTGATGAATGCGGTTTTATTTCTGCTCGTCAACTGTTTGATGAAATGACTTAAGTGGTTCTTCCATCCGTATAGTGAAGCTCTCGACCTGTATATTTTCATTTCCAAAGAGATCGAAAAGGAGCGAGTTTTTGCGGGGTTCCCATTGCTGAAGAAAGAATCACGAATGGATTGGAGCGTTGTGCGAAGGATTTGGGAGAAATGGGCAACAAACAACGTAGGGTCTTCAGGTGCAAATGGCTGCAATTTTTTGTAAAAAAAAGTGAGTCGTTTTTTGTGTGCTATCATAAAGGAGTGATGATATCTAAAGGTTTGTTTGAATTTTCAGGCCAGGATTTGAAGGCAGCTCTCTTGATCAACTATGATCCCACTGGACCTTCTCGCTTGGTGTCTACTATGTAAGCAATAGCTTGAAGTTCTTGTTCTTGTTCAAAAAGAAAAGTGATAATTTCAATTACTTGATTAATGGAAATTTAGCTTGTTGTAATCTTTGATGGAATGAATAGTCCTTGGATTTGATTGGTTGAATCATCACTATCACATTAGTTTCTCGTTTTTTTCTTCCTCTAATACTTAGGTTTTTGCAGATTCAGTCATGTTGAATATGCAAACTTAGACCAGACTTAGAATTGAGTTTTGATATTTAAAAAGAATCTGTTTCAGTTGTATGGTTTAGTATACTGAACCTAAAACTAGGGTGTTGAGGAGTTCAAAAACAAGAACACTTTGAATGCTATGCCGAATGCACTCTTTATTTGTTAATGTGTAGTCTATACCTCGTGCTAATAATCATCTCTGTTTGGTATAATTTGTTTCTCAAAATCTTGGATGTTGTTTTGAGTGGTCAATGTGATAACCTATTTCACATACATTTGCCTCTTCTTGCAGTGCAGAGCAAGAAGGCATAAAAGCAGATCCAATTGAAATCAGTCAATTTATCAATTTTGTCAAGAGAAACAAACTTCAGACTGAGACCTTCTTCATCGGGCCAAACCAATGTAAGTTCTACTCTCGCAACAACTCCATTACATGCACAACCATTGCAGTAATGGTTCTTTTGTCTAGGAAATGATCTCTTAGTTAACTAAAATGCTATTATATCATTTCTTGAGCGCAGATTATACTAGTCCGTTTCATTCTACTTGTTCTTCATCTTTCTAGCTTTTTGATGTTTTTGTTGAATCTCAGAATGTCGTAGCTTCTCCGAAGAACAAGGAGGCCCTTAATTATGTTTGTGGTATTTACAAAAACATATTTCCATTGATTTTACATTTCTAACAGATCTTGTCACCTCGATTCATGAGAGTTGGTTCTGTGCAAGGAGCTTGAACTCTTCGAAGCATGCCGGTGAAGGCGCTATAGTCATGCAGACATCATCATTCCTCTTGGTTGGACTGTGAGTAACCACCAAATTTTAGTCAAATATACCATAAAATTTTGCCATCCTTTTTAAGTGCTCGAGTCATTTTGCAATTCAGATTGGTTTATGCATGCCATCCATATGATCTTCATTGCAGATACGATGGCTCGATTGGTGCAGCATCATGTGCAATGATGGCTGTCGATCAGTTTGCAAGCGAAACTAGGTCGAAGAAACTATTGATTTCATTGAAGGATCTAGCATGAAATAGAGCATCTTTTATGAAACATTTTGGCTTTTATATAAATATATAAAATTGTGGCATCTTATTAATGCATTTTATGATATAAAATCTTTTGCAGACAATAAAATACATTACTGTTTTTTAACAATATTTGACGCCTCCATACAAAAAGACAGTTTCTCCGCACTTGGTTTATAATTTTCATTATTTGCAAATCCTTGATGAATGATAGGAAACTCTTTCTGCATATCTTCAAATTATATATCTTTCATTAATCTTCAATTACGTATCCTTCAAGAACCCCTTAATCCTTCAAAAACGCGGTTGTGACAAGTCTTGTCGCAAGGGTAAGGACAGTCGATCTTTTGAAACGGGCTTCTGTCGTAGTACCAATCTCCGACAGCTTCTGCTATGTTCTGCCAATTTAGACATATATACACTCTTCGTATCAATGATATATACAATAGAAAAATGCGAGTAGAGACTAGCAGAAAACAGCTCACCTTGCCATTCAACACGGGGGCAGTCGGCTTTCAGCCATGTCTCCTGCATTTCAGTCTGGCAATGAGCGTAGCAAGAGTTGATGAAATACCCTTTCGATGCAGAGTTTTCTACTCCGCTCAACGCGCTCAGAAACTGCGTTCTGAAATCTAAAAAATACGCGAAAAATATGAGAAATAAAAAAAACCAGACATGAAATGTTGTAACTAGTCATATAAACTAGGAGATGGAAATGGTTATAGGTATCAAACCTTGCATGACTTGCAGCTGGGTGGTAGAGCACTTGTTTATATCGGTCTTGCAGTTGTGCCAGAGGCCGTGTGGATCGGCCACACCGGGCGCCAAGATGTTCTTGATCTGCCACGAATCATAGGCAGCATTGACCAGGAAGATGGGTGTTTGAATTCCTTGTACCATGTTTTGAGGGAAGAAGCACTGCAATTTCAGACATACCAACATGTGAAAAAAGGTCTAATAGTTTGCAAAGAAAAGCATCTAGTTATGAAGATGGCTCGAACTAGGCCTGGCTTCATCTTTGACGTGCAAGACTGAGGCAGATTCTTCGCTGATCCCTGCAGTCGAAAGCCAGGTTAGGCTGCAGAAAATGAGCCAGAAAATGGGACAAAAATTTCTTACAAACTTACATGTGTTGTGACAACATCATTGTAGAACTGTTCAATGTGTTGAGCTCCAGAAACATCCTCCCTATTGTTAGGTCATAAACAAGACCGGATAAGCTGAGATAAGACGACCTACATAGTTGTTGATGTGAGAGCTTACGTGTTGATGAAGAAGCCCGCGTCTGCAAAGCATTTCACCTTTGTGGTTGCGGGAACAAGAGATCTGAATCTATCGCAGTGAAGAATCGAGGTCAATCCACCAGCTGAGCATCCAGATAGAATAGCCTGCATAGGATAATAGTGTTAAAATCAAACTTCAAACCAGACAATCAAGCCTCTCTCTCTCTGTTTCTCTTAGCACTTACATTTTGAGCATGGCTCATTCCTTTTGCTAAAAGGTCCTCAACAATAGCAACAAAGACCCTTGCTCCTCTGTAGTATAAACCAGTATCCTGATCAAATTCCACACATCAATTAGAGTTGTGCATCACCATTATTATATGATGAAACGAGACATGACAACAGACTTACTGGATTAACTGCTTCTACATCACCAGTAAATGATGCCCCATCACAATACCTAACCTTGATCCTATTCCAGTTATAGAAATCTGGAAGCCAACAACATCACACCGAGTCGTTCATTTAAGACATCATCATCAAACAACTACAACTACAAAAGCCATTCCAAAGCCATACCAGGATTGAACTGAGGCTTGTTGCTGAAAATCCCAGAGAAGGCCACCTGTTTAGCCATTTGCTTGGAGGAACCTAACCGGGTGCTTTTTCGGGCTAGGCACGTCGTTTCATTGTTGCACCACCCTCCTCCCTGTATCCAAGAATGGAAAAGCTAGCTCCTGAGATATGAATAAAGCTAATAGTCCATTCAAATACTCGAAACTTGCCTTAAACAAAAACCATCCTGACCTTCAACACTACTTAGCAACTTCATTTGAAAAATCATAACAATATATTCTTCTTACATAAACCTAGTACCTACTAAAAATCTTTCGAATTGAACAATGAATATCAAGGTCCTAGTCCTAGGACAAGAGGAAACTACCTCGATGTGAACCAACCAATTGTTGATTCCTGCTCCAAAACCATTGTCAAAATGGTATGCAGGTGGACTCCCATCCAAACAAACTGTCAAAATACAGAGAGAGAGAGAGAGAGAGAGAGAGAGAGAGAGAGAGAGAGAGAGTTAACAGAATCTATAGAGACCAACTAAAACAACAACTTGAGATTTTGGATTTAGCATTATTTCACCTGCTCCTTTAGCCACAACGCTCTCAACATAAGTGATATCAACAAAGAAGCTTTCACTTCTCAGCAAAATCATCAAAGAAACCAGAATCAACACCCATTGATGCAATCTCCCATTCATTTTTCTGCCCATTTTCAGTCCCAAATCGCCAAATCAAACAACAAGAATGAGTGAAGAAATATAAAGCTAAAACATCAACAAATGTGAAGAATTGAAGCAGCAAATATTTCACTTTAAATAGACCGTTGTGACACTAGATTACTATTTTAAATGATTATGTAATTTCCTTCTTGAATACAGATTCCATCATTATTTTTTTCGACTTAACTCTTTTAACTAGAAATAAATGCGTTAGTTCGATTACTGCAGGAGTGAGATACACATTAAATGACAAATTTATTAACGACAAAAATAAAAATGGAAAATGATTAGAACGTACAATGGTTGTTGGCTGAAACAACTAACTAAATCCCAGTTCAGGATATTCAGAGCTGGAATCAAGCAGAGGAAAACGATTAAACGAAGGTTACTTCTTCCAGATGTCGACTATCGAAAATTTGAACCCCAAAAAAATGGATTTAAGAAGAAACAGATACAGAAAAAAGAAAATGAAATTAAAAATTATTTAACTATAATAACAGCTTTATATAGATTCGGTTAGACAATCGAAGAGGCTACAGACACTTATTCTCGTGTAAGAATTAATAAATGGTTTTGGGATTTATAAATATTTACTTTATTTTTCCAGTTACAAAAGAGCATTTTGGATTAAATTTTGGTTATTTACTTGTAACAGAAATTGATAAATTATGTTATTTTATCGTTTCTACACGCACTGAGAATTTATTTTTTCGTGAGAAATGAGAGTAATGAACAAAATCAATAAATTCTACGAACATATCAATATAATTGATCAACAATCTATTTAATATGTTGAAAATCTCGTTGGATTCGAACCCAAGACTAAAATATGTGTTCATAAAAATTATCTACTTGTTCATTAAAATGGAATGACTTGTTCAAACGTATTCTCATTTCTTACGTTACTTGTCGATTCTCAATAAATCTTTCTCTGTATATATATTGAGAAAGAAAATATTTGAATTGATATAAAGAAACACTATAATGTAATCAATGAGCACTTTTAAAGTAGCTAGCAAAGAGTTTGTGCATTTGACACCATTCATGAACCTCATTTTAATCAATTACTAGTATGTCCACCCGCGCGATGCACGGGCCATGGCATATTTATTTATTTTAAAATTTTAAATATATAAAAATGTTAAAATGTTTATTTATGAGTTACATTAATTGATAATAAAAAATTATGTTAATTTAAATATTAATATTTGATTTAAAATAATGTATAATAACAATGTTATCAACTTAATGAGTATAATACTAAATCCAATGACTGTTGTATGCTAATTGAATAGGTAAAATAATAATTAAATTTATAGATTGTAAAGAAAATAATTTAAGTTAATTTAATTGATTAAGCAAAATATACTAAACTATCAATATAATAAAATTAATAATGATATCATTTAATATAACGACATTGGGAGTCCAAATTGTACTATTATTAAAAGTTCATATTTAAATAGCCCAAAATTAATTAAAATATCATAGAAAATATGAATAGCATAAAAATGAAAATATAACAATAATAAATAAATAATTTGTACACATAATTAAATAGAAGTATATAATATTTAAAACTTTAGTTTTAAGATATATCATTATTTTTTATTTCCAAATTCATATTAAAATTAATACAAATTTCCTTCTCCTTAATTGTATTAAAACTACTGTAATTTAAAAATATTTAAATTTAAAATAATTATAATTAAACAATCATGTAAACTTTTTTAAAAGAAAAAATGCCATCTACTTATTTTCTCACTAATAAACAAAAACAAAATGAAAAAAGAGTATGATGTTCAACATTAGAGATAAATGAAAGCAAACAAAAATTAATTTCGACATTTTAAATATCAAAATTTATTCATTTCAATTTTTTTTTAATAATTTTTACATCAAATTAAAGATCTTTTTCATAATATTTAATTTAACATCCATATTGAGTATTTATTTTATGAATCGAAATTAATGTTTTTTGAAAAAACATAAAATAGAAAAAAGAATAAAAAAAAGAGTAGAAAATTTGGAGGGAAAAATTATTAAGAGAGAAAAATTGGAGGTAAAAAAATTCCTCTTTTATATTATACTAACATTTGCACTCAACGCACGAAAAATATTTTTATATTTTATTATACTCGTTCCATCCACGAAAGAACTTTCTATCTTTCCTTTTTGGGATGTCCACAAAAAAACTTCCTACTTATTTTTTGACTATACCCACTATTTATAATTACTCATTTTTCACTTTTGCACAACCCTCAATATTAATTATAACACTTTTTCACCACTCTCAATACACTCAACAACTTTTTTCTTAAAACACGTGTCACTCCCTCCTAGGAAGTTCTTTCATAGACAATGGAGTATATAAAATTGATTATCATTTGATTATTATATCAAAATTCTAAATATAATTAAAATGGAGTATAATTTAAGATAAATATATTTTAGTTTAATATAAAAATAATAAACAATAATTCATATTAATAAAAAATGATATTGTGAAAAAAGAAAACAATATAAGTAAAAATATAATTGAAAAAAATAGATTTATTCAAAAAAAGAGGAGAGAGGAGAGAGATTTTTCTTAAGTTTTAATCTTTAAATAAATATAATTTTTATATTTTAAATCAAATATTTACATAACATATGCATATCAAATATTTTATAATTAGTCGAATTTCACAATTTTAAAAAAGAGTTAAAGAAAAAGAAAAAAAAAGATGTAGAGCTTTATAAATAAACCTTTAATTTTATTCTAACTACAAAATTGCCACTCAATTTTGAAATTGATTTGAAATCAATTTGAAATTGAAAACTCCCTTTTTAATATAGTATAGATATAGATTGGAGCTGGACAACGTACTCCCTCCGTCCACGAAATAAACTCCTACTTGCCCTTAAATATTTGTCCACGAAATAAACTCCTACTCTGCTTTTCGGACAATTATACCCTCCCTTGCTTTTAAATTTACTACACTTTTATCTATTGGGCCACTTTATTCCACCATTACTTATGTAATTAGTCTCCCCTAAACTAATTATTATTATTATTATTATTATTATTATTATTATTATTATTGTTGTTGTTGTTGTTGTTGTTATTATTATTATTATTATTGTTATTATTGTTATTATTATTATTATTGTTATTATTGTTATTATTATTGTTATTATTATTATTATTATTGTTATTATTATTATTATTATTATTATTATTATTATTATTATTATCATTACTCTTATTCTTATTGTTGTTGTTATTATTATTATTATTATTATTATTATTATTATTATTATTATGATTATTATTATTATTATTATCCTTATTATTATTATTGTTGTTGTTATTATTATTATTATATTATTATTATTACTACTACTACTATTGTTATTATTATTATTATTATCCTTATTCTTATTCTTATTCTTATTATCCTTATTATTATTATTATTATTATTATTCAAATTATTATTATTATTATTATTATTATTATTATTATTATTATTATTATTATCCTTATTATTTTTATTGTTATTGTTGTTATTATTATTATTATTATCAAATTGCTAGTTGAAGATTAGTAAAAGTAATCACAATACATAAACACTACCCTTTTAGTCTTTTACACCACCTTTACACCACCTTTTTCAGCTTTCTTAGTCTCCGTGCCGAACCTCAACTGGGAGTTTATTTCGTGGACGGAGGGAGTAATAAATTACAATATATAATAATTAATATTAAAATTTTGATTTTTTTTTTCATGATTAATACTCCCTCCGTCCACCAATTCAAGGCCTACTTGCCTTTTTGGTCCGTCCACAAAAACAAGGCCTACCTATTTTTGGTAAGTTTTTATTCATTATTTAATCAAAAAAGTCAAAGATTCTTTACAAAAAAAGTGGGACCCTTTCTCCACTCAACTAATAAAAATACACTTTTCTTAAAAACACCCTTTCTCCACTCAACTAATAAAAATACATTTTTTCTTAAAACCCGTGTTTTTTCATATAGGCCTTTAATTGGTGGACGGAGGGAGTATAAAATTGAAGGTAGATAAATTTTAAAAATAATTTTTTTTTACAAGAGAATCTTGTTTAAGACCATCAGAATTTGACATGTCAACATATCAAAATTCAGATCCAATTTTTCCAAAACACTTCGAAATTATTATTATTATTATTATATGTGATCAGATATTTGACATGTTTGATAGATATTGATCCATCGGAATGTAATTACACAAAGATTATTTTTGTGTTTCTCTATAATTTAAATTTAAATTTGAAGTAATCTCTAAATTCAAAAGAAAATATTTGAAATTTTTCTTGATAGTTCTGCTTTCTGAAGAAACGAATATTGATAGGTTACATCAATTGTAGTTAAATATTGAAATCACTATCAAATCTGTTAATTTGTAAATATTACATTAGACGGAAACTATATGTAGTTAAATAGAAATTTGAGAAGGCAATAATATTAAGGAATCTTATCGACTTACGCGTCCTGCTATCTGCTACATTGAAATGAATGACGATGACGGTTGCTGAGTAAACTAGAATAATTGAGACAGTAATACTATTCGAATGCAAATTTAATCAATTCCTATTTTCCATCATTATTTTTTTCGACTTAACTCTTTTAACCAGAAATAAATGCGTTAGTTCGATTACTGCAAGAGTGAAATACACATTAAATGACAAATTTATTAACAACAAAAATAAAAATGAAAAATGATTAGAACGTACAATGGTTGTTGGCTGAAATAACTAATTAGAGGGTGTTTGGCTGAGCTTATAAGCTCCTCAAAACAACTTATAAGCTCCTCAAAAAATAAGTTCCTCTACCCCAACTTATTTTTTTATAATCTCATATGCAATAATCATTTTACAAATATTTTTCAACAATAATTTATTATTTTCATCATTAATCATTTAAGTTCAATTTTCTTTGATTTTCTCACTCTAGCAAAAAATTGTCACTCTAACTTATAAGCTCAATTATCCAAATACTTTGACAACTTATAAGCTCTTAAAAATTACATATTAAAAACTCTTAAAACATATTATAAGCTCCAAAGCTTATAAGCTCTTTAAAATAAGCTTAGCCAAATCCCAATTCAGGATATTTAGAGCTGGAATCAAGCAGAGGAAAACTAAGGTTACTTCTTCCAATGCCATTATCGAAAATTTGAACCCCAAAAAATGGATTTAAGAAGAAACAGATATAGAAAAAAGAAAAAGAAATTAAAAATTATTTAACTATAATAACAGCTTTATATAGATGCGGTTAGACAATGGAAGAGGCTACCGACACTTATTCTTGTGTAAGAATTAATAAATGGTTTTGGGATTTATAAATATTTACTTTATTTTTCGAGTTACAAAAAATGAAACATGGGCTTACCAGATGAATTGGCGGAGGCTTGAGTGTTTTGAGTGAAGAGGTGCTGCTTGAAGAAGATATGCGGTTAATGAGAATGAGTAGATTTTACAGGTAAGATGAGAAAGAGAAGTTGCAGAGGGTGGGAGACACGCTGAAATTTGGAGGCGCGGCGGATTGGAAATTTGCAGAGAGGGAAGGGAGGTGGCGAAGGTGAGGGAGTAACAATCATTCCTTTTATATTAATAATAATAAATCTGTATTTTATTTAAAATGCAGATTTTATATGGGCCTTTTTGGTATATTGGGCCTGTTTTATTATAGTTGAATTTAAATTCAATAACATAGTAGAGTATTTGTTGGGCTTTCAAGAAATTGGATGCTCATTTCGCTTCCCAAATAGTACTCCCTCCGGCCACCAAAAATATGTCACTTTACTTTCGGCACGGGTTTTAATAAAATGTGAGTGAAGTTGGTAGTGGAGTAAGGGTCCCACTTTAAATGTGAGTGGAATGATGTGGACCCTACTACTAAAAATGGATGTGGCATACTTTTTGTGGACGGACGAAAAAGGAAATTGTGGCATATTTTTGGTGGACGGAGGGAGTAACTTTTAGGAAGAGTATATTAATTTAAGATAGAGTTATTGAGTATATTAAAAAATTTATTGAGTATATTAATTTAGGAAGCGAAACAAATAAATACTCCCTCCGTCCACGAATCTTGACACGTTTTCCTTTTTGGGCCGTCCCACGAATCTTGACACGTTTCCTTTTTTGGTAATAATTATTACCTTCTCTCTCCTACTTTATCACCTTTATTATATTCTCTCTCCTACTTTATCACTTTTATTACCTTCTCTCTCCTACTTTATCAATTTTATACTTTATTAATTACACACTTAAAACACTAATCTACAACTCCTTAATTCTCGTGCCGAACCCAAACGTGTCAAGACTCGCGGGACGGAGGGAGTAAGATATTATCAAGTGATGAGGTATATTTCAAAAAATAGAAAGAGAGATTTGTTTAGGCACATCGAAAAGGAAAATTATTTGAAAAATAGAGGAAATATAATAACAGTGAAAGTCCAAAAAATTAGTAGAGTTATGTTTTTAATTAAATTTTATTAGTTTAATGAAATCGCAACTATAATTTATATACTTTCTCTGTCTCTAAAAATTATGGTCTGCTGAAATAAAAATTTTATTAAAAAGGAAATAAAAAGCTCCGTCTGGAGGCAAAACAAAATCAGGCGACAACAACCGCAAAAAACCACGGAAAAAAAAAAACAAACCAAGACTATGAGAAAATATTTAGAGAATCATCCTCGTCCAAAGAGTCTTCTTCGTCCAACATATCTCCCCATCTTTTAAAAACCACAGCCGACATAGATCGAGATGCGTCGGAAGAAGAATGAATCACAAAATTTTGCAGAATCGCACCTCCAGCCTGAGCATGTTGTACTTTATTCAAGAACTCCATCGGCGACGAAGTGTCAAGAACTGCGCCCTGCAAAAAGGCCCCAACAACATTACCCATCTTGCTCATATCCGAAGACATGTCATTCTTGATTATACGCCTGAGCCGGTGCCTTCAGACGCCCTCGGCCGTGAGATACGGGAGGATCCACAACCACCACATTTCCTGGCGTCGCACTCAAAGCATCAAGCACAACAGGAGTCAAGTCCGAAGCTGGGTGACCAATCGCCGGAGAATGAGGGTGAACAATCTCATGCTGCCTAGTGACAAACAAAGACTGCCGACTCGGCTCAAAAGCAGCAGCCGAATGCGGGACCAAAGAACCCGTAGCTGCAGGAGCAGACGTGACAATATCCTCATCATCTCCCTCATTCTCCAGAATGGCAAAGGGGTTAGAAGACACAACGCCACCAACCGGAGCAGATTTTGGCTCCTCCCCCTCAGTAGGGTCTTAGGGAATGCCAGTGTCGAGGTGCACGACATCAACAACAATTTTGGGGGAAATTTCATGCCAAACAATCGAGCGGCCCCTAAGCTTCCTGCTCCCCTGTTCTTCCTTTTGTGATTATGCTTGCCCTGATCGGCGGCTGGGGAAGAAGGCTCAATACGACTCTTCCTGCAATCGTCTGTAGCATGGCCAACAACAGAGCAAATCGAACAAAAATATGGGAGATTTTCATATCCAAATTCAATTTCATAAACATCATCACCACATTTCACATCCAAATAATCAGGAACCTCTGCAGCAATATTCATTTCAACAGGATCTAGTTCAGTAGAACCGGGTCAAAGTAAATTGTTCTTGCGAACAACCTGCTCTGATACCAATTGTTAGGTCCCGGAAGGTCTCGAATAGGTGTATGGGGGGAGGGAATACACCTATATGCTATTTTAAAACTTAAAACAAACCAACACAACCTTTGACAGTAAAAGAGTTTAGAAAAACTTCGGTTGGCGACTGATACTGAATCTCTCTTCAGTAAAGAGTTATCAGTTAAGTCCAAGACTTCAACTGATATGCGTTAGGCTTCAGTCAGGTTTGTAAATCAGAGTAGTGTTATGAATCTTACTGACTATCCGAAGATTTATCAGTTAAACTAATAACATTGGCAGTGGAAAAACTTTTCTTTTGAAATAACCTTTGTGATTAAACACGTTGTCAAGATTTAGTTTCACTTTGCAATTAATCAGTTTTAGTTAACAAACGGTTTGTGCACAGATAAGAAAATAAAGGCTGAAAGCGATAAACGATAAATGGATTTTTACGCGGTTCGGAATCCAAGTCCTACATCCACGGTCAGTTGATCACATTGACAAACACTCTGGGCTTGTGCTTACGAGTGCACAACAAATCTTAACAACCGAAGATCCAATCTTCAGTACCAACACACTCGGTTGGATTTCTCACTCTTAGCTTCGCTGAGATAAAACCGATGTCAACCCTACGACTGCTAAGATCTCACGGAGTCAGAACACTAGTCTGAACTCCTCTCGGCTCAAACACTCTTTTCGGTCAGTTGAAAGGAGGTTCGAAAACTTGCCAACTGGATTACAAAGAACATGCTCTCTGTAATCAGTTACTTAGGCTTTGGATAAACAATATTTGCCTAAGGTCTAAGAGAATATATGTAATCAGTAGTGGACTGATTTTGGCTTTATGATTCTCTTCTTCGATTCAAACTTTGGAAGGCTTTAATTTGCTGAGTGACAAATTTGGCAGTGTTTCAGCTTATGTATTTAAATCGGTGAAGATTGAAGTGTTCCTTGAGCTCTATTTATAGGAGAGGTCTTAAATAGATCTGTTGGCGGAGAAGATCTTCAAGAATTCATCCGTTGGAGAGAAATTCGAACTTTGCTGAGGCTTCAATTTTCGAGGTTCGTTGTTTGGTGAGAACGGCTACTAAGGAGCAGGAGATAGGACATCTCTGAAAAGGTAATCACCAAGAAGGAATGCTCTGCAGAGAAATGACGATCCTTAAAATCTCTGCATTTAATGCGGCTATACTTGGGAGTACGTGGCTTCCTTTTAACTTTGGAGGTTCAGTCCGAGGAAGAATGTTAACTGATACTTGACTTTAGTATTAGTCCGTTGAATTCACGTGGCCTGCATTAATGAATCAGTCGCAACTGATCCTTCAGTTGAGAAACTCGATCAGTCAAACATCAGTATTTGACTTCTGCCTTTAATCGCTACATCAGTCGAGTTCTTCAGTCTTCACTCTTCAGTCCTCCAGTCTTCAGTCTTCAAACACTAGCTAAACTAGGAAAAGAACTCTAACACTTGAGTTCGAAAAGTTCTAGTCTATTACAAAGAAACCTTAAAGATTTTGGTATCATCAAAACAAGGGCAAAGATATTTCACTAAGTTCTCAGCAATTTCCCTCTTTTTGATGATGCCAAAACCATACAACAGTTCTAAGACAAGAAAAGACTGAACTCAAAAAGTAAGTTACTAAACAGGGTGAATACTATTCCCCCTTAACAGGATAACCTATTACTTGCACACAGAGAAAAAACAAAACAGTTGAAAACGAACCAAAACAAAGACATAACTGAAATAAATAATCAAAGCTTGGACAAAAAGGTATTGTCTTCAGGTTGAGATCAAAAGAGGTTCATTTCATTAAAGAATAATTGATGAGAAATCAGTTGAGGTACAGAGCAAAACATACAAAAGAAAACAAAAAGAGAAACACATGGACACCCATAGACTCCAGCAGTTTGCCTGTTTGCGCTTTGAACTTCATCTTTGATCTTCATGTTTCTAAACTTGTTTTTTCTGCACTTGTTTTTCATTGACTCGAGGTCTTATTGGTTTGTCTGCCTTGAACTTCTGGTGATCCTTTTGCTTTACCAACTTCAGTCTTTGAGAAGGCTTAGAGAATCAACCTTGAGAAGGTTTTTATCTGCCTTCTTCTTTCAGAAGGTTTTCTGCCTTCTTCTTTCCCCTTTTTGGCAACATAAAAACTGAAGAGCTGATGATGGAAGCTATGATCAGAAGGTACCCACTCCGAGTCTCAAAAGCTCGTAAGAAGATTCGAGAGTAGTGTGAGTATTGAGATGCAGAAGAGGAAGACGCCAGTGGGGAGGGAGATGTTGAGGGAAAAGGAGTAGAGGACCGTGGATGATGAGAAAAGAAGTATGGATGGAGATAAATGTTGGGGATAGAGGTCGGAATGCATGGCTCTTTGGGAAATGCTTTGAAAAAGCGGCCATACACACGGACCTTAAAGGATCGGAGAACAAGATGGAGAAAGGACAAGGTGGAGAAAGGGGGAGAGTATGTGAGATGAGTGTGAGAGGCGAAAATCGAATCAGTGACAGTCGTGAGGACTAACACTGTAGATTTTTCGGCATGAGGTCTTTGTTGAGAAGACCATGTGCGGCTGGGGATGCCGGCAGACAACGAGTGAGAGGTCGTTGTTGTTGCATGTCATGGAGGTGGACTAGATATATGAGAAAAAACTTGATAACCTCCTGAAGCTTAGAAGCTTCTCAGTGCCTGACATTAGGATGGAAGACACTCTTGTCGCTAGATACAAGTGAGAGAAGAAAGAAACTTGACTTCTGAGAAGTGTTGTGATCCAGTGGAAGGGTCCGGCGTAGACCAAGTGTACGAGCATCATTCTCCCACTCCATGATTGTGTTGTCATTGATCTCTCCATGGTCGGAACGAAGGTTGTCTGCAACTTAGAAAGTATTCTCACAGAGGAGTATGTGGAAAATTGTGAGTTATGTAGAAGAAAAGTTGCAAAGTAGTATTTAAAACACAAATGTGAGAAGATGAAAAGTAGTTCGATTTTTTGTGCTTTAAAGCAATTATAAGAAATTTTCACGTCCGCCGTCACTGCAGAGGACGTAAGCCTAAAAAAGGTAGAAAATGAATAAAATCATTACAAATTGTCTAATCGGTGAAATTTTCAAGATTTTATTGCAGAGGCAAAAGAGTTGGACTGAGGCTAATTAAAGGATCAGGACAAGTTAAAACATTTTAAATCCAATTGAAGGTACTTGTCCATGACGGATATTTCATTTTCATTTCCAACAATCAGTTAAAGCATGTGAAAAGAACTGATCAGTTAGAAAAAAGATTTGAACACTCATAACTAAATTAACTGATAGACAAAAAGTCAAGGTAAGTTTAAATACTTACTGGTCGATTGATCATTGTAGTAAGTCGATACCACGATTTTAGGTTGACTTATTAGGATAAGTTCCCCCTCAGATGAAGACTCATCTTCTTTGGTTGCCACGTCATCAGTTGAGGAGCACCAATTGACTGAACATCAGTCGTCGTGATTTTGGTTGAAATATTCGAAAGTAGCATCATTTTTCAGGGTTGAGTAGATCGATCATTCTATAGAGATCGTTGAACCTATCTTCCGGAAGAGCTTTGGTCAGCAAATCTGCTCTCTGAACTGTGGTTGGAATCCATTCAATTGATACGTTCTTCTTTTCCACATGGTTACGAATGAAGTGATGACGAATCGCGATATGTTTGACTCTTGTGTGGTGAACTGGATTATGAGAGATTGCAATAGCACTGGAGCTGTCGCAATAGGATTCGAACTTCCCTTTCTTCGATCCCGTAGTCCTTTAGTTGTTAGGACTAGCCATAGGATTTGTGAACAGCAACTTCCCGCAGCAACATATTCAGCTTCAGTTGTAGATGTGGCGACTGAAGTCTGCTTCTTTGAAACCCCATGAAATAAGCTTGTTGCCTAGGAACTGACAAGTTTCTGAGGTTGATTTCTGATCAATTTTGCATCCCGCAAAATCTGAGTCTGAGTATCCGATAAGCTTGAAGTTGTCGTCAGTTGGATACCAAATATCTATATTGGGTGTGCCTTTGAGATATCTTAGAATGTGCTTTGCAGCGTCCATATGAGCTTCCTTTGGGTCTGACTGATATCTCGCACAAACTCCGACTGCAAATGCAATATCTGGTCTGCTAGCAGTCAAATAATTTAGTGATCCAATGATTTATTTGTATTTTATTGATGATACAGATTTTCCTTCAGAACCTGGATCCACCTTCCAGTTGGTGTTCATTGGAATCTTTACTGATTTCATGTGTTGAATGCCAAACTTGTTGATCAGTTCTTTGGCATACTTTGACTGGTTGATCAGTATTCTTTCTTGAGTTTGCTTTACTCGTAATCCCAGAAAGAAATTCATTTCTCCCATCATTGACATCTGGAATTTATTTGTCATAATGTCAGCAAACTTTTTGCACATCCGTTCGGATTTGGATCCGAAGATGATGTCATCGACATAGATCTGAACTAGTAGGAGACCCTCTCCTTCTTTCAGTGTGAATAGTGTTCTGTCAACTGATCCCTTCTTGAAACTTTGTTCAACTAGATACTCAGAGAGAGTATCATACCACGCTCTTGGTGCTTGCTTCAATCCATAGAGCACTTTCTTCGGCTTGTACACCTTCTCTGGTCCAGCAACCTCAAAATCCTGGAGGTTATTCCACATAGACTTCATCAGTGAGCACTCCATTGAGAAATGCACACTTCACATCCATTTGGTGTACTTTGAATCTTTTGTGAGCGGCAAAGGCTAAGAAAAGTCTGACTGCTTCCAATCTTGCAAAAAGGGCAAAGGTTTCATCGTAGTCGATTCCTTCTTCTTGACTGTATCATTTGGCCACTAGCCTTACTTTGTTTCTCACAACGTTTCCTTCTTCGTCCTTCTTTTTCTTGTAAATCCATTTCAAGCCAATAACTTTTGCATCGTTTGGGCGATCCACTAGTTCCCAAACTAAATTTCTGTTGAATTCATTGAGTTTTTCTTGCATTGCGATAACCCATTGAGTGGACTTCAGTGCTTCTTCAACATCTTTGGGCTCAGTGTCTGACAAGAAACAACTGAAATGTTCATCTTCGTTGATGCAGTTCTGGTTGATGTCGTAGATGAGGTTGCACATTGATCTTCGAGTCTTCACACCGTCTGATGGTTTTCCAATGATGTTGTCTTTAGAGTGAAGTTCAAACCATCTTCGATACTTCTTGATTTCTTCTAGTGAAGGTGGAGGTTTTTCAGTTACAATTGATCTTGGTCCATCATTTACTTCTCAAGCAGGGGAGTGTTGAACTGGTGTTGTGGTTGGTTTAACTTGTTCTTCAGTCACAACCTTTCCTGTATCTCCAGTCGTTGGAGTTCCCCCTTGACTGATGCCTTCATCAGCATTTTTAGTTGGACCTTCAGCTCTTTGACTGATCTTCTGATACTGAAGCTTTTCAGTATCTTCTTCTCTTCTTGGTCCCCACCAACACTTCAGTGGGTTCGGTGCAGTTCATTTCAGTATTGGAAACCCCAATGTTCTCAGCATTTTCTTTAGTTTCTTATTTCTTGAAATCATCAATAGACTCGTCAAAAATAACATAAGGTGTTTCTTCCACACAAAGAGTTTGAGAGTTAAACACTTGATAAGCTTTGCTGGATTGTTCAGTTCCAGAGTATCCAAGAAAGATTCCTAGATCAGCCTTGCTATCAAAAGTGTTTAACTTTCTTTTTTCATTGTTATGAATGAAACACCGAGAACCGAAAACATGAAAGTATGAAATTGTTGCCTTCCTGTTCTTCCATAGCTTGTATGGAGTTTTTCCATGTCTTTGAGTGAGGAATGAGCGATTCTAAGTATAGCAAGCGTTGTTGACTGCTTCAGCCTAAAACTTCAGTGGTAGTTTTGATTCAGCTAGCATCGTCCTTGCTGCTTCCTTTAGAGACCTGTTTCTTCTTTCTGCTACTCCATTTTGTTGTGGAGTTCTTGTTGCAGAGGTTTGATGACTGATTCCTTGTTCTTCACAGTAGTTCCGAATGACTGAGCTGAGAAATTCAGTCCCACTATCTGATCTGATACTGATGATGTTGACTTCTTTTTCAACGCATAGTTTTTTCATCAGTTTTGGTAGTTCCAGCAGTGTCTCTCATTTTTTGTATAGAAAGACAACCCAAGTGTATCTAGAATAATCATCTACAACAACTAAGGTATACTTTCTACCGTTATAACTTCTGGGAGACACTGGACCAAAAAGATTCATGTGGAGCAGTTGAAGAATTCTTTCGGATGAGTAACCTGTTTTCGATTTGAAAGAAGTCCTTGTTTGCTTTCCTCTTTGACATGCTTCACATCCTTGCTTCTTCTGAAAAACAGTAAAAGGTAAACTTTCTACGAGTTGATGTTTAGCAAGTTAGTTGATCGTCTTGAAGTTGAGGTGGTTGAGCCTTCTGTGCCATAGCTAGTTGAGCTCTGAGTTGCTTTTGCTGATGAGGCATGTTTCAGGTGGGCTATCTTCCCATGATACGACGTAGAGACTTCATTGCCTGATTCTTCTCAGCACCACCTTCTTCTGGTTGTTTCTCACAGTGAATTCATCTTTCTTGATCTTCACTGCGAATCCGCTGTCACAAAATTGACTCACAGACAACAAATTATATTTTAGTCCAGAAACATAGCTAACATTACTGATACTAACATTACCCATGTTGAGCACACCATAGCCTTTGTTTCACCTATTGAGTTGTCTCCGAATGCAACTTTTGATCCAGCTTTCTCAACGTATTGAGTTAGATATTCTTTGTAGCTTGTCATGTGCTTCGAGCATCCGCTGTCCAGGTACCATGTTTTGATTGATGCTTTAACGCCTTCTTTCTTTTTATGTTTCCTATTTTTGCCTTGCATGGAAGAGTTATTTTAGGTACCCAATCAATGTTTGGGTCCTTCAATGTCAGTTCGTGTTCCTTTTAGAACCCAGATCTGCTTCAGAACTGGTCGTGGTACTGATCCTTTGCGGTTGACTGATCGTCTGAGTGAAGTGGTTGTTGCTTCAGTTGGCACATGAGCTTTCATCAGTTGAGCTTTATTTTTTGAAGCCTCTTTCTTGTAGTAACCTTGTCTGGTGTAGAATTGAGATCTTCTTTGCTTCATTGTGTATCTCCCTAGAGATACATGAGTTGTTCTTGACTGATACTGTGGAGCATGAGACTGATTCTGTCTGAGGTGAAACTAATGATATCCAGTTGCACGATGTTGTGAATGAAATTGAGCTTGCCTGGACTTCTCATTATTTTGTCTCCATGGTTGTTGCTCTCGCAGGAACTGAACTGGTTTCAGTTTCTGATTGTTCATGTTGTTCTTCCCCTTGGACTGGTGAGGAAGACTTTGCTTCTTTGCTCCGTTGGCATGTTGTTGTTTCAGTCCGGATGTTCCTTCCCCATACATTGACTGAGATCTTCTTTCCAGTCTTTAAAGAAGGTTGAACTGGTTGGGGGCCTCCCTAGCTTGTCTGTAGCTTTGCGGAGGGGGAACATTCCTGTTCACCATCAGGTTTCTTTTCAGGATTTCTTCCTTGTCATAATCCCTTGATTCATTCGTTGTATCGTCGTCTGATGTGTCAGTCACATCCTGGATCATTACTTTCTTTCCTTTATCGGCAGGAACCACCTTTCCTTGACTGTTTCCTCCAGTTTGTAATTGAGCCTCTTGATTTCATGTGAGGCTCTCTCACATTCTGTTGCAGATTTCTTGAGCTTTTCCTCCAGTTGATGAGTCCATCAAGACAATTTTCATCTGGAAAGTAGATGACTGTCCTATTGTTGGTTCGTTCTTCACTGATCTCCCTTTCCATTTTCTGATTCTGCCACAGGAGATCTTCGAACATTTTTCTTAACTCACAATGATCAGTCATGAGCTGATCATACTCGTCAACTTCATTGGCCGAGCTGCCTCCAAATTCTAAAATGTCTCCTGTAAACAACAAGGAGTTATCAGTATTAAGAGTTTTAGAGTAAGAGTTTACCTCGGCCCCATTCATTCCATTTTCGTAGCTGTCGTCTGTGTTGTCAGCTACGTTTTCAGTGTCCTTGGCCATGAGGGTTTGGCTCTCATTATCTGAGCTAGTAGAGTTAAAGGCCGATGATTCTGATGCATATTCGGAAGATCCTGCATCTTCAGCTACCATCACTTTCTTCTTCGCGTACTTGCGATCTTTCCTAGCTTTCAGCACTTTGCGCTCTGCTTGCGACAATTTAGGGCATTCTGATCTGCAGTGCCCTTTCTTTTTGCATCCAAAGCATTCCACATCTTTGAGATCTATTGCGGATGATTTCCTTTCTCCGCTTATGTCAGTGGAATATTTGAACTTTGTTCTCTCTCTCTCTCTCTCTTTTCCTTTGTAGTGCTGTTTGTGGAACTTCCTGTACTTGTGAAACTTGGTTTCCATCTTATTGAACCTGTCAGTCAACAGAGCATATTGACTGAATAAGTCTTTCGGCTTTAGTTCAGCTGGTTTCTTTTTGACTGCTTCTTGCTTTCCTTCGCTGAAGCTTTCAGCGCTGCTCCTTTTGATACTGGTGAAGCATCTTCGTCTGATCCTCCAGCTTTCTTGGTTTCTTGATTTCTCTGGATGTCGAATTCATTTGTCACGAGATCCGAGAAAAGCTTATTTGTAGGAAGCTGGTTGAATCCAGGTTTATTCTGATGAGCAACAGCATAGATCTGCCAATCTTCTCGCGGAAATGCTCGTAGAATCTTCAGGTTGATCTCTCGTTGAGTGTACTTGTCCTTTGAGATGGATAGGACTTCATTCAGGATCTGGTTGAATATGAGCTCCATCTCATCAACAGACTCGTTCTTGAGCATGAGGAAGGAGTCGAACTTTTGATAAGCTATGGATAGCTTATTCTCCTTAATTTTCTCTAATCCGATGCACATTCCTTCAAGAATGTCTCACATCTCCTTTGTCGTCTTGCACTTGATGATTTTGGTGGCGTGCTTGTTTGGGACAGTTCCGGAGATGATGTTTTTGGCAAGATTATCGAGCTCATCTTGCTTTCTTTCTTTTGTGGTGAAGTCGGCCTTTGATTTGATCTGGAACAGTGGAATCGTCTTGACCACTTCGGTGATGACGATTGGTCCATCGGTGATGACTTCCCACATTCGACAATGTTGAGCAGTGAGGAAGCTTTCTAGTTGAAACTTCCATATGTCATATTTTTCAATACTGAACATCGGGAATGATGAGGCTCTGCTGTAGTTAGTTTCCATTGTACAAGAAAAGAGACAAAAACAGATAAGGAACGCAGATAGCACTTTGAGAAAAGGAAAAATATTTTGAGACCTTCTAATGAACAGGATCTAGTTCAGTAGAATCGGGTCAAAGTAAATTGTTCTTGCGAACAACCTACTCTGATACCAATTGTTAGGTCCCGAAGGTCTCGAATAGGTGTATGGGGGGGGGATACACGTATAGGCTATTTTGAAACTTAAAACAAAACAACACAACCTTTGACAGTAAAAGAGTTTAGAAAAACTTCGGTTGGTGACTAATACTGAATCTCTCTTCAGTAAAGAGTTATCAGTTAAGTCCAAGACTTTAACTGATATGCATTAGGCTTCAGTCAGGTTTGTAAAACAGAAAAGTTATCAGTTAAGTCCAATCTTCAGTACCAACACATTGGGTTGGATTTATCACTCTTAGCTTCACTGAGACAAAACCTATGTCTACCCTGCGATTGGTAAGATCTCACGGAGTCAGAACACTGGTCTGAACTCCTCTCGACTCAAACACTCTTTTCGGTCAGTTGAAAGGAGGTTCAAAAACTTGCCAACTGGATTACAAAGAACAGACTTACTTAGGCTTTGGATAAACAATATTTGCCTAAGTCTAAGAGAATGTCTGTAATCAGTAATTGACTGATTTTGGCTTTGTGATTCTCTTCTTCGATTCAAACTTTGGAAGGCTTTGATTTACCGAGTGATGAATTCGGTAGCGTTTCAGCTTATGTATTTGAATCGGTGAAGATTGAAGTGTTCCTTGAGCTCTATTTATAGTAGAGGTCTTGAATAGATCCGTTGGCAGATAAGGTCTTCTCGAATTCATCCGTTGGAGAGAAATTCGAACTTTGCTGAGGCTTCAATCTTCGAGGTTCTTTGTTTGGTGAGAACGACTACTAAGGAGCAGGAGATAGAACATCTTTGAAAAGGTAATCACCAAAAAGGAATGCTTTGCAGAGAAAAGACGATCCTTGAAATCTCTGCATTTAATGCGGCTGTACTTGGGAGTGCGTGGCTTACTTTTAACTTTGGAGGTTCAGTCCGAGGAAGAATGTTAACTGATACTTGACTTTAGTATCAGTCCGCTGAATCCACGTGACCTGCATTAATGAATCTGTCACAACTAATCCTCTAGTTGAGAAACTCGATCAGTCAAACATCAGTATTTGACTTTTGCCTTTAATCGCTACATCAATCGAGTTCTTCAGTCTTCAGTCCTCCGATCTTTAGTCTTCAGAACACTAGTTAAACTAGGAAAAGAACTATAACACTTGAGTTCGAAAAGTTCTAGTCTATTACAAAGAAACCTTAACGATTTTGGTATCATCAAAACAAGGGCAAGGATATTTCACTAAGTTCCCAACAGGGATTGAACTTGGGAACCCAAGCTTGCAGATGGAGAATTCTAGTATGCAGGCGCCAAGAAACCTTAGAGAAGGCGATAGAATAATCATCATGAGAAGAAAATTTCAATGTGAAAAAACCCTTTCCAAGGGGAATGACCTCCCAAGGGTGCGACGGCTTCCACAGAGAAGATAGCTCATCATAGATATCAGTAGCGAAACGGGGAGCATCCCCATTGCGAAGAAACAGCCGGCCATGCACAGCAAATTGGAACGATCGGACCTGTCATTGATGGAAAGCCGGAGATAGGGCGAGACAAGGATGATCATCCTCCATCGATGGCTTGAGAATAACGTAATAGTGCGCCAGAACGTCAGCAGGCTGTTTCGACCACACCTTTAGCGTCTCGGCGAAGGAGGGTCGCCGAGCGATCTTTTTGAGAGAATCTACAAAGGAAGCCTTAAATTTCAGCGTCGGATGGCCATGATGATTGCAGGCATCGAAAAGTGGTAGATTCACCGTTTCTGGGAAGAGAACGTCGGTGGTGAGAGAACGGGACATCATGACAGCAACCGGCTGTTGTAGGGGCCCAACCAACGGCTGCAGCAACCGAGAACTCGGAGAACCACCTGAGGCCGATAGTATCGGGCCCTTAGCACAAGAAACTCTAGCAGCAGACGAGAGAGGCGGCAAGTGCAAAACAGCACTCGGCGGAACCCTAACAGAGAACGCCGCCGCTGTGAGTTTCAGAAATAACATGCCGGTAATATCATCGGCAGGAGAGTCGCGGCCAAGGGATGCGCCGTGTGACCTGTCGGAGAGCAACCTACAGCGTGTCACAAAGAAGGACGATCGAAGTTGTTGGAAACCTTGGGGAACATCATCGAGGAAGCTAGATCCGGGCGGCGGACGAAGGCAGCCGAAAAAGCTATGGGACGGCTGGAAGTTCATTGCCGAAGAAGAACCCTAGAGAGAAAACACACGCCATCTTTTTTCCTTTTTAGCCCCATCGAAAGTTGTTCAACGTGTGTTAATGTGTTAATAATTGTCTAAAAATTATGGTCTAAATGAGATGTTTTAAGAAAAAGTGTGTACTTGTATTTTGAGCAAAAATTAGATCCTACACTTTTTTGTAAATAGTGAGTGGAGAAATTTGTAAGGTCACTTTAAATAAGAAAATATCTAAAATCGCAATCTTAAAGAACGGAAATAGTACAATTTGGTTGAGCGTATAAGCTCTTTAAAACAGCTTATAAGTTATTTATGAGCTTATAAGCTCTTTCAAAGTGTTTAGCAAAATAAGCTCATAAACTGCTTATAAGTTGTAAAAATAAGCTCCAAGAGCTTATAAGTTCTTCTATCCCAATTTATTTTTTCATTATCTTATAAGCAACACTCATTTAACAAAAATAACTCAATTATAATTTTTTATTTTCATTATATATCATTCTAATTTCATTTTTCTTCGATAATCTCTCCCTAACATTTTTTTTTCACACTAGCTAAAAGTTTTCTCTCTAACTTATAAGCTCAATTACTCAAACTCTTTGACAACTTATAAGCTTGGTGAATCAAAGACCAACACCTAAGCTAAAACGACAATCATAAATTATACCTAGTTTGATTAGCTGAAGAAGACGAAGAAAAACAATCGGAAAGCTAGAACACAAGAGATAACTTTCTGCTGTATTCGAAAGTGAGAAATAACGTAGTTACAATACACGAGCTCAGACTCTATTTATAGATTACATAGGAGGGAAAAATGGTAAAATCATCTGTGGTGCATGCGCTTGGCGTGATAGAGGGGCATGTCGGTAAATTTGCCTTCACGCGGGAATTTTCCCGCGTCTCTGGCGATTCCGCTGATGAAGGTAGTTCCTCTGGCGAAGGCTGCTTCTCTGGCGAGGGCGACTTCTCTGGCGAGGATGACTTCTCTGGCGAAGGTGACTTCTCTGGCGAGGATGACTCCTCTGGCGAAGGTGACTTATCTGGCGAGGATGACTCCTCTGTCAAGGGTGACTTCTCTGGCGAGGGTGACTTCTCTGGTGCATGAGATGCCTTTAGTGAGTAAGATCCCTCTGGCGAGGATGATTTCCTCTGACGAGTGCGCTTCCTCTGCCATACTTATTCCGCTGGTGGAGTCGATTCCTCTGATTTGCATCATTTCCCTACTCTGCACATATCATTCCTCATCAACCACTCCCCCCTCTAGTCTGGTTGAACCGGGTATTCTTCGTGTTCAACCAGTAAAGTATTGTTAAAGCCAGCGTTGTGCTGTTTTCCTTCGTCCCTGCAAATCATGAAGACACGAGAATTCTAATTTTGTAAGAAAGTAAAGGTAAACCCTGTAAATTGTTCTCTGGCGTTTTTGTTACTCCCTCCCCTGGTCTGACTAGTTCACTCTGGGACGATGCAACTAGTCAGAGGATTCGCCCGCGTGGATGACGTCACTAGCATTAAATGCCCGCCCGTTCTACAGTGTTTTTTCCGTACCCCGAGGTTACTTTTTAACCTTCGCGTCTTTTCATCTCTCCGTAGAAATTCTTAACCATTAATTAATTCCCGTATGCCACGCGTCATTCATCCCGTATGGTGGTAGTTGCCCGCGTACGTTACTTAGTCAGTTTCAAAATTTTGCTTCCCACTATTCATCTTCTCCACTTTTTCCCTAATTCCTTCATCTGCGATTTCCGGTGATTCTCTTCCTGTTCCGGCGTATTTTCCCGCGACCCCTCCGCTCCAGTTTTTACTGCCAATCTTTTCCTGACCTAGGTAACTCGCGTATCCTCTTCTCCCGATATATGTGATCAGTTGTAGTATAGTGGTATATTTGTTGGTGCTCTGATTGAGCGTGCTAGAAACCCTAGGATTAAAATTTCTGATAATGGCTTCCACTTCCGCTCCCCAGCCCTCGCGTTCGCCCTCTCCCCGAGATTCTTCATCTTCCTCCCCCCAGCCTCAGGGTCTTGAAATCCTTCCTTCCCCCTCCGTCTCACGTGATTCTCAGGCTACTCCCAGTCCCTCTCAACCCAAAAAGAAAACTAAAAAGGCTCCCCAACCCCCCAAACCTGTCCCCCATTCTCGCCTTAGCTTCGCGGCGATGGAAAAAATGAGAAGCAAGTGTCGTTGCCCTGACGGCTTAAAATTCGAGGCCTTCTCTAAAGCCTCGAAACCCCCGGAACAACTTCGTGACCACAAAACAATAGCCATCTGGCAAGCCCTGATAGACGCTGGCCTAAGGCTTCCTCCTCCTCCTCTCCTGGTTGACGTCTGCAATCATTTTCACATCCCCTTTTATCAAGTTACCCCTTCTGCCATCCGAAGGTTATATGCCTTCCATATTCTCTGTCGAGCCCATGGTGTTGGGGACACCGCTAAACTATTCTGTCAGACCCAATCTCTCCGCATGCAGGGCAGTCCCTTGTATAGCTTTGCCGGTCTTCAGAAATATCCCACCTCCTTCCTTTCCTCCTTAAATTCTTTTGACAAGAATTTTTTGTTTAATTACTGTTACGTGCGCACCCTAGTTGGTTCCTGGCGCGATTATGGCGCCTTGGAGCTGGAGTGGCATAATCCTCGGACTACCTATAAACCAGCCTCTCAGGCTGCTCCCTCCAATTTTGACCTGGGCGTCATAGCCCACCTTAATGCCATGAATAAGGCTGAGCCCCTATCCTGTAAATATCTCGCCGAGAACAATTCGTCTCTGGCGTACAATGGCTTATTTTCCCTATATCCAAAGAAATCAATAGGTAAAAAATATGAGTTAGAAAATATATTAACTTTTGTTACCCTGATTCTAACGGTGTAGAATTTTTGTTTGCAGACATGTCTTGGAGGAAACAATGCGGAACCAATTTGGCTGCCGTTGCTTCTCCCACCCGCAGCGGGGAACATGGCTCGGGGGGCTCTGCTTCCCGCACGGACCTTCCCGTTCAACCCACTGGGTCCGAGATGGTTATCACTCTCCCTGTGGCGGAGGTCGTGGAGAGAAATGTGGAAGCCTCACGCACATTTGATGCAGAGGAGGTCGATGCAGGCGGCCTTGTTCACGGGCGCAGACGCCCCAGTACTGGTGACGCATCTGGTACTGGTGGAAAAGATGTCCAAATTATGGACATTACTGACGAGGTTCCTTCTCCCAACTCTGCCCAGGACACCGCCACTCCCGATCTCTCGAAGAAGCGGAAGAGGGGCTCTCTGATCTTCCGTAGGTGAGAAGGAGAGACAAGAAAGCCTGAAGAAGGCTGGCAAGTCTACGAATCCAGCCAAGAAGTCTGCTGGTGGTTCAAAAGTCCCTCCTTCCGCTGGGGAAAAGGGCAAGGCTGTGGTCCCTGCTGTTGATGAATCAGAGGATATTGTCCCTGGCCCGATTTCAAGTTTGTCGGGGCAGGGGTTTATTGATGCCTTGTCTTCTCGTGTTCATTCGAAAGACAAGGAGAAAATGGAGAACTTGACACGAGGGGCTCTGGCAAGTCTGCTTGCCCAGACGGCTCTTCAGGTATTTTGCAGCTTGTATCTTTATCTAAAAAATTGAAGTTATTAACCTTTTGACTGTTCTAGTGGCCCCCGTTTCTCTGAAGAAAATCATTCCTTTAGCGAAGAGTATTTCTTTGTTCTGACATGATCCATTCTATTTCCTTGTAGGTGGAGTCTCGGCTCTGGGGAGCTATCTTGCGCATCCACGATTATGATGTGCTGGAGAAGGAGAGAGAAAAAGAGCAGGCGGACATTGCCAAGCGTGACGACGCCGTCGCTGGGGTAGTGGAGCGCCTGAGTGGAGCTGAGGCAGAGATTGCTGAGTTGAAGGCCAAGCTGGCCCAAGTAGAGGTGGAAAAGTCGTCCCTGGCCTCCGAACTGACAAGGGTGACAAGGGAGAGCCATGAGAGCCTTATGAGGTTCAAGGCGGGGTACGAAAAATATTACAGGGAAGCCAGGCGTGACTGGAGGAAGACACTTGTGGAGGCTCAGAACCGTGCTTATGTCCTAGGGGCGCGGGATCAACGTCTGGAGTATTTCTTATCTCCACAAGGTCAGCACTTCCTGGGGTGATGCTGGAAGATACATTGGCGGCTTTCAAACGAACTCCCGAATATCTGGAAGACTTCGGGCCCCTCTTTGCTTACGTGATACAGCAATCCGCCACGAAGGCGTTGGAGATGGCAGGAGCATCCCCGGAGCAGCTTGCCACCCTGAACCTGCTGGCCTTGATGGAGAACATCAAGGATGAAGATGTGAACAAAATGATGGGAATTCCTGCAAACTCCCCGCAGAAGCCAGTGTGGTGGTATCCAGTGCTGGAGAAGGCCCTTCCTTATTTTGCTTTTGGGGTCGGGTCTGGCTCGTTGCCCTCTGCTCCCCTGTATATGCCTGCCTTCTCTGCTTCCCTAGTTGGCTTTGTGAACCGGTTGCGGGATCCAACTGGCAACAGCACCCGGACCTTTGCTCAATACAGCATGGAGCCTTCCCCTGCCCTCTGATCTGGCGGCCTCAGCCTTCGATGATTCTGCTTCCTCCTCCTCCGCAGTGGATAAACTTTTTGTCTTGTACAGAGATGAGAAATCATACGTACAAGAAGCTGCGAAGCTGCTGGACGTGGATTTCCGTCTGCCGAAGATGAAGGAAATTGGTATGCTGCCGGTGTTTACAGAGGGAGCCTCTGCTAGCCAGGTCCCCGCAATTGCCACCTCTGCTCCAGTCTCCCCTGCCCCTGCTGAAGATTCATCTGTTCCTCCTGCTTGATAACCATGCTCTCCTTTTTGATTTGGCAAATATTTTTGTAACTTTTCAATTTCCAAAAACTTGATACTTACCTCTGATGTTCAATGTATAGCTTGCCTCTTTGACATTCTTTGTTTGAATGAGATTGCTTTGCTATTTGTCTTGCCTTTTAAGTTTCTGTGCTGCTTCTGCCTTCCTTTGTACTTCGTGTTATTTTTGTTATCCGCTGATGTTGAGTTTGCGTTCCCGGATCTCCAACTGTGGTATATATTTTTGGTGTTGATGTTGATTTCTGACTTTGTTGAAATCTGAATGACCTCTCTGCTGATTTTGACTGGCTCCTCTGGCGAGAATTTTGATGATTCCTCTGGCGAGGATTTTGATGACTCCTCTGGCGAGTATTTTGATGACTCCTCTAACAAGGATTTTGATGACTCCTCTGGCGAGGATTTTGATGACTCATCTGGCAAGGATTTTGATGACTCCTCTGGCGAGGATTTTGATGCTGCTTCCCATCCAAGCACTCCTTTGCTGCTTCCCATCCAAGCTTGAACACTCTGCGCGGAGCATGGAAGACCCGGGGGGGCGTAACCAACTTTCTCTGCTTACGATTAAATAGTAACCCTCTGCGCGGAGCATGGAGGACCCGGGGGGTGCAACCAACTTTCGCGGCTTATGATTAAATAGTAACCCTCTGCGCGGAGCATGGAGGACCCGGGGGGTGCAACCAACTTTCGCGGTTTACGATTAAATAGTAACCCTCTGCGCGGAGCATGGAGGACCCGGGGGGTGCAACCAACTTTCGCGGCTTACGATTAAATAGTAACCCTCTGCGCGGAGCATGGAGGGCCCGGATGGCACAACCAACTTTCGCGGCTTACGATTAAATAGTAACCCTCTGCGCGGAGCATGGAGGACCCGGGGGGTGCAACCAACTTTCGCGGCTTACGATTAAATAGTAACCCTCTGCGCGGAGCATGGAGGACCCGGGGGGTGCAACCAACTTTCGCGGCTTACGATTAAAAGAACCCCCCTGCACGGAGCATGGAAGACCCGGGGGGTGCAACCAACTTTCGTGGCTTACGGTTAAATGCAACCTCTGCACGGAGCATGGAGGACCCGGGGGGTGCAACCAACTTTCGTGGCTTACGATTATGTGCAGTCTCTGCGCGGAGCATGGAGGGCCCGGATGGCACAACCAACTTTCGCGGCTTACGATAGCTTCCCTCCCTCTGCGCGGAGCATGGAAGGCCCGAGTGGCACAACCAACTTTCGCGGCTTACGAGCGCTTTCCTCCCTCTGCGCGGAGCATGGAAGGCCCGGGTGGCACAACCAACTTTCGCGGCTTACGAGCGCTTCCCTCCCTCTGCGCGGAGCATGGAAGGCCCGGGTGGCACAACCAACTTTCGCGGCTTACGAGCGCTTCCCTCCTTCTGATGACAGCGTGATTCCTCTGCTTTTCCCTTGACTTGCTGAGGAGCAATTTTTGGATTTTTGAATTTGAAAATTGGGGACTACGGGTATACACCCTACTCCCCCCACCCCTGGTGACATGTGCAATACTCTGTTATGAACATGTTGGCCCAATTACTCCTTATTCCATCTCCGGTCCATAAACTCGCGTGAGCCCGTTACCTCTTAGCCCTTTTCTTAAGCCCAAAACCATCTCTATATATACCCCTCCACCCTTCAGGACCTAGCTTAGAATCCCTTATCTTCTTTCCGCCGCCCCAATCTGATCTCCTCTCAAACCCTATATCTCCTGACCCCTTGTCTCTCGTATCATGTATCCCTTCCTATCTTGGTTGTAAAGCACTCAGTCGGGGGAGCGAGTCCTGTTAAGAAAGTGCACAATGTTGAAGACTGAAAAAACAGGACTCTCCCCCGCCTGAGAGTTTTATCTCCAGGGTTCCTGAAGAAAACTTCCTCGTCATCCCTAGTTTAGTTATAAAGCACCCAATTGCGGGAAGTCCTGTTCAGGGCACCCACATCTTTGAAGGCTCCGCCCTTCCCTTTGTGTTTCCGGGGTAGATCTCCGGTATTGTGGTTGCAGGGAGCAGGCTTCCGGCAATCGGGAGCATTATCCTCGGCTTCCTGAGATCTGGATGTTGGTTGGTCTGTTCCTCTTCTGTACTCTTTCTTTTTGGCACTTTGACTTGTTTGTTTTTTCTTGGTGTTCTGCAGGCGTGGGGTAGATCTGGAGTAGATCTGAGAAGTGGGCATGTCTCAGCGGAGAAGAAGAGCTTGAAATGTTGGCGCATGGAAGAGAAGTCGTCAATCCCTGATGTTTGCTTTCTCTTTGACCTGCTAAGAAGCAGTTTTTGTATTTGTTTCTCCCTTGTCCTGCTAAGAAGCAGTTTGTATTTTGAATTTGTAAATTGTGGGCTAAGGGTATACACCCTACTCCCCCCTCTGGTGACATGTGCAATGCTCTGCATGAACATGTTAAGTAGCATATGTGATGTAAGAAAGCGATAATTTAAAGTAAATAAAACAACACCAGGGAATTCCCTAGAACCACATATCTGTTTTATTGATATTATGGCCCCGGACCTCGTTAAAACCCCTGTGGGGAAAAAGAGTATCCGGTCTACATTGGCATTAGTCCTGCTAAGTAGCAGTTATATATAGAACTTTTTGAGATTGTTAATATTCCATGGTCTAGGAAGAGCTCTGCCGTCTGGATCCGACAATATATAAGCTCCACCCCCTAGGACCTCTGTGATGATAAACGGGCCTTCCCAATTAGCTTCGAACTTGCCCACTGCCTTCAATGCATCAGCCCGCTTGAGAACCAGATCTCCCCTTGATAATTTCCGCGCTCTGACCCGCTTGTCATACCCTGCCTTGATAATGCCTTTGTATTTTGCTGCTCTGACCCGGGCTTCATCCCTCTGTGCCTCCACCAAATCTAGCTCTGCTCGACGAAGTTCAGCATTGTGCTCAGTGTCGTAGGTTGTTATCCGATATGATTCCAGTCTTGCCTCCGCTGGTATTACCGCATTAGATCCATACACCAGGGTAAATGGTGCTTCACCCGTGGCTGTCTTTGGGCTAGTGCGGTAGGCCCAAAGTACAGTATCCAGCTCCTCAACCTATTTGCCTTTGCTCTGAGTCAGCCTCTTCTTGATCCCTTTCACATATTGTCATGTTGGCCAACTCCACTTGGCCATTTGCTTGCGGATGAGCTACCGAGACGAATCTTTGAGTGATGTCCCATCCGATCACAGAAATCCGCGATCCTCTGCCCCGTGAACTGGGTTCCGTTGTCAGAGACGATGATCCTGGGCACGCCGAATCTGCAGCATATATTCCGCCAAATGAAGCGCTCCACAGTCACCTCATCTATTTTCCGCCACAGCTTCAGCCTCGACCCACTTAGAGAAGTAGTCCACCGCTACAAGCAGAAAGCACTTGCCCCCTGGTGCCGTAGGCAGCTTCCCGACTATGTCGATACCCCACTTGTCGAATGGACATGCAGCGTACATAACACCCATAGGTTCCCCTGGAGTGTTGATTCTCCCTGGCGTGTGTCTGGCAAGCCTCGCACTTGCGGACGAACTCTCTGGCGTCTTTGTTGATGTTAGGCCAGTAGAACCCTGCCCGAATTATTTTAGCGTACAAGGTCCCGGAATCCCGTGTGACCACCACAGCAACCTGCATGAACCTCATTTAAAGCAAAATTAGCTTCCTCTGGGGATAAGCACTTTAGTAAAGGCTGAGTAAAGGATCACTTGTAGAGTTGGTCATTAAGTAGGCAATAATTTTCGTATCGGGCCCTCTGATTAGATTCCTTGTTTAACCGCTCCCCTGTCTTGAGAAAATATAAAATAGGAGCCCGCCAGTCATCTCTGATCTCTACGGAGAAGACCTGTGAAGTCCCCATCTCTCTGGTATCACAGAGTAAAATAATTTCATTACTCCAGGTTTGTTCCACTGCACTAGCCATTCGTGCCAGTAGGTCTGCTTTCGTATTATCTTCCCGGGAAATCTGCTCGATTTTGAATTCCATAAACTTGTCCTTCATCTCGCTGAGCTTGCGGTGGTACGCCTTCATGCGTTCTTCTTTGACGCTATAGCCCCCTGAATACTGTTGGGCCACTAACTGGGAGTCTGTCTTGATGATGACACATTCGGCCTTGAGTTCTGACAAAATGTGCGCCCCTCTGACCACAGCTTCGTACTCCGCTTCATTGTTGGACAATCGGCAAGTGAATTTGATTGCAAACTGATATGTACCATACCCCGGTGATGTGATGTATACCCCAATTCCACATCCCTCTTTTCTCACTGATCCGTCCACAAAGGCAATCCAAAATTCTGGTACGGGACGACGAGTTGTTTCTTGGATGAAATCTGCCAACGCTTGTGCTTTGATCGTTGTTCTTGGCTCATACTCCACATCATACTCCCCCAACTCCACCGCCCACTTCACCATTCTTCCCGACAAATCTGGGCGCCCCAGCACTTGTTTAAAAGGCAGGGCAGTGCGCACCACTACCCGATGCGATAAAAAATACGGCCTCAACTTTCTCGCCGTGATCATGACCGCCAGAGCAGCCTTCTTCTATCTCTGTGTAGTTCAATTCAGGACCCTGGATGATTCGGCTGACGAAGTAGATAGGTTTCTGGTGACTTCCCTCCTCTCTGATAAGCACAGAGCTGATTGCATCTTCCCCCACTGCTATGTACAGATACAACGTTTCTCCCAGGACCGGCTTAGTCAGAGTCGGGAGCTTTGCTAGATATACCTTGAGATCCTCAAATGCCGCTCGGCATTCCTCTGTCCACAGAAATTTAGTGCCCTTCCTTAAGATTTTGAAAAACGGCATGTTGCGCTCTGCCGACCGTGATATAAACCTGCTCAGGGCAGTGATGCGCCCATTTAGAGTCTGCACCTCCTTGATCCCTCTGGGTGGTGTCATTTCCATGATGGCCTTGACCTTCTCTGCGTTAACCTCGATCCCTGCAGGGGTAACCTTGTAGCCCAAGAATTTGCCTGTTGTGACCCCGAAAGTACATTTTGCTGGATTCAACATAAGCCGATGCTTTCTAACCACAGTGAAGATTTCCTCGAGATCAGAGACATGGTCCTCTGCCCTTATACTCCGCACAAGCATGTCATCCACATACACCGAGATATTCTTGGAGAGCTGTTCCTTGAAGACTTTCTCCATCATCCGCTGATACGTGGCCCCCACGTTTTTCAAACCGAATGGCATACTCTTCCAGCCATAAACCCTGCAACAGACGGCAAAAGCCGTTTTAGCAATGTCTCCCTTGTTCATTTTAACCTGATGGTATCCCTGATACGCGTCCATCATGGACAATAAAGCACATCCCGAAGTGGAATCCACCAGCTGATCAATCCTCGGCAGAGGATAGTGGTCTTTTGGGCAAGCGGCGTTCAGATCTCTGAAATCTACGCACATCCTCCAAGTATTTGTTTTCTTTGGTACCATCACCGCGTTTGAAATCCACTCTGGGTATTGCACTTCCACAATATGCCCTGCTTCCAACAACCCATAGACCTGCTCCCTTATTGCAGCGTCCTTCTCGGCCCCAAAATTCCTTGTTCGTTGCTTTACTGGCTTAATTTTAGGATCCACATTAAGGCAGTGCTCTGCCAACCCTCTGTCGATTCCCTTCAAATTGGCGGTGCTGAATGCGAATACATCCGCATTTCTGCGCAAGCAAAAAATGAGCTCGTCTCTGACTTGATCACTCATGTTAGACCCAATTTTAGTCTAAAAACCCTCTTTCCCCGAGAACAATTCGATCATGTTGCAAACGTCACTAGTAGACACCAGCGCGGTTTTTTCTGTACTGTCCCTGTCTTTCAATACGTCTGCCAATTCCTGGCGCTCCTCTGCCGAGGTATTCACTTCACCCACCTTCCCCTTCTTCCGTGTATCCAATCCCTCTGTCACTCTTTCCCTTTTCTGCCCCGCTGAATGTGTAAGCATTTGTACATGGTAAGCTTTCGATGCTGTTTGATCACCACAAACTTCTCCCACTCTCCCTCCCTCGATGGGGAATTTCATTTTCAAGTGAAACATAGAGATCACTGCCCTAAACGCCATCAATGCAGGCCGGCCAAGTATCACATTGTAGGAGGGCTTTGGCATGTCAACCACCAAGAACCGCACCATCCTAGTTTTGCTATTAGCAGCTGTAGTGCCGAGATTTAACGGTAACTCCACATAACCCAGAGGCATGACCATTTCTCCTCCGAACCCAAACAAAGGGGCATTCGTTGGCTCAATATGAACGTCCATTCCCATGTTTTGAAGGCACTCCCCATATAAGATATTCACCGCGCTGCCCGAGTCTACGAAGACACGGTGAACGATACAGCCGACAATGTTTGCCATAATAACCAATGCATCATCGTGCGGGTACATTAGTGTACGTAGGTCCTCTGCCCCAAAGGTGATCATCGGCTCTTCTGCCGCGCTTGTAACTTCCATAACCTGCTTGTGGTAGTATCCTGACTTCACTGCTCTAACCACTTGTTTCTTAGCCCTATTTGATGTGGGCGTCCCATTCTCTCCACAAATCATATAAACTTCCCTCCGATACGGGGGAGGAGGTGCTTGTCTTTCTGGCCCTTCCCTACGATTATCCCGATTGTCATTTCTTTGATCCCTATTATTCCCCTGTTCTTGTCGCTGATCCCGATTATTTCTCTGATCCCTCTGATCTCTATGATCCCTCTGGTCCCTATTATCCCTCTGATCATTCCTCCTCTGGCCCTCATTTCCTCTGTCAATGAACTGGTCGAGATTTCCCTGGCGCACCAGTAGCTCTAACTGATGCTTGAGATGTCCGCAATATTTTGTGTAGTGTCCAAAAGAGTTGTGATACTCACACAGCTTATTATTAGGCCCCTCCTGTGGCGGCCCATCCCGATAGGTTCCCGGTGCCCGAAAAAATGGTTGATCCTTTACCAAATGAAAGATTTCCTCATGTGGTTTATTTAAAGGCGTGTATTCAGTAAACCGTGTGACTTCGTTCACGGTACGTTGCTGCTGGGGCGGCATTCCTCCTTGGGGTGGCAGTACTCTCGGAGGTAATCCTCTGAATGGTGCTCTATCCTGGTGTCTCTGTCTCTCTGGGGCTTCCTCAGCTCTTTTAGCTTTATGTTTATCGTTTTCCGCTTTTCTCGCCATCTTGGCGTCTTCCAACTGTAGATAGCCTGGCAACCTTGCCATAATATCGTCGAAATCCCTTGCAGGCCGGATCTGTAGCTCGTCAAAGAAGAGCCCCGGCTTGAGCCCTCTGACGTAGGCACAATTTTTAATCTGAGATTCCGCCTCTGGCATCTCCAGAGCGGCTAAGTTAAATCTGGCAGTGTATTCTCTCAATGTTTCAGTTTGATCTTGTTTGATATCCATCAACGACAGAGCTGACTTCCCCACCCTTCGCGAGCTTGCGAACTGACGTAAGAAACGGGTCTGTAAATCCTCAAAGGAGTGAATAGAATTGGGGGCGAGCGTTCCGAACCATAGCTGGGCTGGTCCAGTGAGAGTAGTGGAGAAGATGCGGCACTTGATGCCCTCAGTATACGTATGCAGAGTGACCAACCCTTCAAAACGATTGAGATGGACCTCTGGGTCGGTAGTGCCATCGTAATCTAGCGAGATGGGTTTATAACTCCTGGGTAAAGTGTCTGCCAAAATATCATCAGAGAAAGGACTACGGTTGCTGATAGGATGAAACCTTGAAGTCTTGGCCCTCTTGTCCTCCTTATACCTTCCATGCTCCCTTCTGTCCCTTGGCACGTCACGGTCATGACGCTTGTGAGCCCGATGCCCTGGCCTGCCAGAGGAAAACTCCAGTTCCCTTTCTTCTGCTCTTTCGGTGTACCGTGATTTCTCTGGGCGGTGGGACTTCTCTACTCTGTACGACCGCTCTGATCTCTGTTCCCTGTCGTCCCTCCGAGATTTCTCCCTCAACGATTCTTCCAGATTCTCGAGTTGGTGTTTCAGCTGCGACACTTGCTTTTTCAACCGTGCCTTCTCCTTCGGTCTCTCTTCCTCAAACACAAGGGAGACGGATTGACTGTCAGACTCGTCAACCCTCTAATTTGTAAATTGTGGGCTAGGGGTATACACCCTCATCGTAATCTAGCGAGATGGGTTTATAACTCCTGGGTAAAGTGTCTGCCAAAATATCATCAGAGAAAGGACTACGGTTGCTGATAGGATGAAACCTTGAAGTCTTGGCCCTCTTGTCCTCCTTATACCTTCCCTGCTCCCTTCTGTCCCTTGGCACGTCACGGTCATGACGCTTGTGAGCCCGATGCCCTGGCCTGCCAGAGGAAAACTCCAGTTCCCTTTCTTCTGCTCTTTCGGTGTACCGTGATTTCTCTGGGCGGTGGGACTTCTCTACTCTGTACGACCGCTCTGATCTCTGTTCCCTGTCGTCCCTCCGGGATTTCTCCCTCAACGATTCTTCCAGATTCTCGAGTTGGTGTTTCAGCTGCGACACTTTCTTTTTCAACCGTGCCTTCTCCTTCGGTCTCTCTTCCTCAAACACAAGGGAGACAGATTGACTGTCAGACTCGTCAACCCTCTCCTTCCTGACAACACTGTTGAGCCTAACCCGGCTCCCCTCTGGTCTAGCTATTTCTCTGTCAGCAGCGTCCCCTTGCATTTCCCCAGGCATCACAGCCTGTTTGTTGATTGCCAACATGTTTGCCTCCTGAGCAGCGGGAGGTGGGGCCTCAGTGCCCTGCGGGTTGGCCGCTCCAACCGGGGTAGCTATAGTGGGGATGACAGACATCATCGGAGTTCCCAGTGCCTGACGCATGTTAGCATAGCTGAGTAAAGCCATCATTTGCTCCGCCAGCCTGAAGTTAAGCGACCCTCCTCCAGACGTGGGGGCCAAGTTTGGCAGATCAGAGCCCGGTGTTACCAGAGCAAACCTCTGGGTGTTGACGTTCAACCCTGTTGTCGGAGTGGCTGAGATGGCCTGAAAACCCGGTGGCACAGTGAAGGTGGGGTTACCCTGAAGGCCATTGAACATTGAGGTAGGCACCTCGGCAGTGACAGCAGCAGAATCGAACTCCTTCTCCAAATTGCGGTGAGCATCAGAGGATCCCATAGTACCTACATATAAACAAAGTGAGAAGGAATCTAGATAACAAATGGATAGATCCTTCCCTACTGATTGAAAACCCGATATGAGAAATTCCAAGCACCGGCGCAGAGGCCGTTAAAAAATTCCCCTTAAGACAACTCCATGCCCTGGGAAATAAACCCAGGGCATAGATTAGAACAATCAGAGCCCGAACAACAGAAATTTCCCTTGTAGACTCTTATCAAGATCCGGCAGAAGAAACAGAGTGTCCAGAGATAGGCAGAACAACCACTAAGAAGCTTGTTAGCATAAAACGTTAAACATGATATATAGTAAGGAATTTGCAAGAAAACGAACATCATAACCCAGAACTACCACGATCGTGCGCTATATTAACCGCAAAAACCCAAAAACAGCAGAGTTATCATGGCAATTAACCAGATTAATAGCATAATGCATTAAACAGGGCATAGAGTGAGGATTAGTCGAAGAAAACATAGAGCACACCAATAATTATTACCCTCAGTCGAAACATAGCCGCAAATTAACAGTGCAAACCCAATCATCACAGAAACATATCATTACCCCATAATCCACCGATAGAAAACGAAGATTAGCCACAAAAACACGAAAAATACCGACCATGATTACCCTTAAACGAAAAACATTCATAAATCAACAACACAAGCTCAATCGCAGCAAAAATGGAACGTTGACTAACATTCTACCGAAGCGAAACCCCATAAATCGTCAACCAAAACCCAATTCAAGTAGAAACAGAGCGATACTCCACAATTCACCGGTATAAACATCAGATCTACAAATAAAATCCTGATTCTACGAAGAAACGTTGTATTCACCCATAATTGAACCGATCAATCGGTAAGTAAAACACGTATCCCCCCAATTCATGATTTACGACGTTCGCCACCTTTTCCCATGCACCAAAAACATAATTAAACATAGATCGTAAAGAATTAAAAGCACATCAACCCGAGAAAACGTAAATAACAGCTCGCAATCATCTAGGTGTCCGAATTATCGGCTCAAACGGTACCGACGCACGCAAACCCGATTGGAATTTCAGATCTGCGCGCGCCGGCGTCCATAACCTCACATCCTAACTCAGTAGCCTTCCCACAGACGGCGCCAGTTGGTGAATCAAAGACCAACACCTAAGCTAAAACGACAATCATAAATTATACCTAGTTTGATTAGCTGAAGAAGACGAAGAAAAACAATCGGAAAGCTAGAACACAAGAGAGAATTTTTTGCTTTATTGAGAAATAACGTAGTTACAATACACGAGCTCAGGCTCTATTTATAGATTACATAGGAGGGCAAAATGGTAAAATCATCTGTGGTGCATGCGCTTGGCGTGACAGAGGGGCATGTCGGTAAATTTGCCTTCACGCGGGAATTTTCCCGCGTCTCTGGCGATTCCGCTGATGAAGGTAGTTCCTCTGGCGAAGGCTGCTTCTCTGGCGAGGATGACTTCTCTGGCGAAGGTGACTTCTCTGGCGAGGATGACTCCTCTGGCGAAGGTGACTTCTCTGGCGAGGATGACTCCTCTGGTGCATGAGATGCCTTTAGTGAGTAAGATCCCTCTGGCGAGGATGATTTCCTCTGACGAGTGCGCTTCCTCTGCCATACTTATTCCGCTGGTGGAGTCGATTCCTCTGATTTGCATCATTTCCCTACTCTGCACATATCACTCCTCATCAAAGCTCTTAAGAAACTACATCTTATAAGCTCTTGAAACATCTTATAAGCTCCAAGAGCTTATAAACTCTTTAAAATAAGTTTAGTCAAATACTCTTAAGTGATGGCAGGTATGTAGGAATGGAATTAGAAGGGAATGTAATAGATTTTGGAATGGAATAAAATGAAATATAGGATTCCTATGGTTGATATGTACAAGGAATGAATGGGTATGAATGAAATAAAATTAACACAACAACAACAACAACAACAAAATTTATTATTTTACTATTAATATTTTTTACTATTATTATTATATAAATAATTTTTCTAATTTATTATCATTGTTTTACTATTATTATCATTTATTATTTTACTATTAATATTTTTTAATTTTTATTACTGTTAAAATTATTTTTACTAATATTATCAATATTATTATTATTATTATTATTATTATTATTATTATTATTATTATTATTATTATTTATTTAAAAAAATAATTTTTTATTATAGAGTAATCCTCTCATATCTGTGGGAATGCATAATACCATGGGGGAGGGGAGGAATGTCTAATCCCAAATGCATGAGAATAGGCATTCCATCGGGAAAGACGATTCTCGTTATAAAAATTGTACCAGTCATAGGATTGGGAATGAGCGCAGGAATAATCATTCAATTCTCATTCAATTCATGTATACCGGCCATGCTCTTAGGGTGCATTCTCTTTAGTTATAAATTTATCATGGAAAAATGAGGGATAAACAAAATTTCACCCTTCAAATATTTCATTTCTTTTCCCTCATTTCCTATAAAATAGAATTTGACCATTACCCATTCCTCATTTTCACTACAAATGAGACATAATATTATCACACCAAAAATGAAAAGATAATATTATCCCTCCTTTGTAGTGAAAAAAAAAATGAGTAAGGGTCAAATTATATTTTATAGGAAATCTATATATTATATAAAAGAGCAGTATAACGGCTACATTTTCCCACCAAAAATTTTCTCACATTATTTTTCTCTTATCTGTTTTGATTTTTTTATAAAAATCGTCAACTTTGATTAATAAAAATATATTCAACATAGATGTTAAATTGAAGATAATGAAAAGATCTTTAATTTGATATAAAAATTATAAAAAATAAATTTGAAACGAATAAGTTATTATAAATTAAAGTTACAAAATTATTTTTTTCTCTTTCATCTTTTATCTCTCCTTTCTTTTTTCTAATTTCTATTAATTATACGGTTCTTTCTCTTTCATTCATTTTTCATATTTTCTATTTATTTTTTTATTATAACAAATTAATGCAACTAAAAAGATGAAACTTATATTTATTCATTTTAGAACTCTTTAGTTTAAACAAATTTTTTAAGTGAATTTTTATATTAATATAAATATGTATATATATATATATATATTAAAATAGATTTTCAAATACGATCTAGATTTATTAAATTTTCAGTATGTTTTTATATGGATTTTTATCCGTCCGCCAAAAGTAGACCACTTTGGTGGGAACGAGATTTAATAAAATTGGTGATGATTTTGATGTAGTGGAGAAAGGGTCCCACCACTTTTTGAGCTGTGTGGTTGAGATTGAATTTGGGGTGAGTTTTTTTGTAAATAAAGAGTGTTTGTAAGGATAAAGATTAAAGTGGATGGTGGGACCATTTCCTTAAAAGGAAAGTGGTCTACTCTTTGCGGACGCCCAATATAGTAAAAGTGGTCTACTTTTGGCGGACGGAGGGAGTATTTATTTATATTAACATATTTGTTATTATTATTTCGTAGTTGAATTTAATATTAGATTGACAACTACTTATCTATTAAGCAAAAAAAATGATTAATTGGAAAATAATTAATTGGAGAATCATTATTGATTCTCTTTAAAATATAAAATAAAAGTAAATTGAAGAGTTTAATTTTATAGTAGCATGTCTATTCAAATTTACTTAAATCATATACTCCACATTTTATTTTTGAAAATGAATGACAAGTTCAACGCTTTATTTTTTCTGCTAATCCATTGATAAAAAATACAGTAAAATACACAAATAAAAATTTTGATGCATATAAAAATAATTGTTGTCATGTTTATTCAAATTACCTGGCATGTATGCAGTTACGACTCACCGATGAAATCATTTTTCAGATAAATTTTTTATTATTAAAGTTGAAACCCCAACTAAAATAATGCAACATCATTATTCAATATTATAAAATTAAATTTCATAAATTGACCATTTTTATTATGAAAACGAATCATGTCTTTTCGTAAAATCAATTCTTCGGATGTTGTATAGGAACTTTATTTAGAATTTGTATTTAAACAAAATGACCACATAAATATGATTAAATATGCAATCCAAAAATATACTATTAAACTTTTTTTTTATCAAGAAAACAATAAATAAAAATTTCAAGGGGTACCAGTGGTACCAAAACAGAGTATTACAGAGGCAGCCGATCAGCCACACACCAGTCTACAAAACTTAAATCCACATTGATGATTCTATAAATTTTGTTCCAACTCCAAAGCCTACCCTTGATTTCCAATACTAAAGAGCGAATCTCCCAAACCTTTCCATCAAATCTACTTTCATTCCTGCATTTCCACAGAAGCCAAATTGTGCACGTCCAAATCGCTTTAAGTAAATTTTCATCCTTCTTTCCTCTCCCCAAATGCCCAAATGCGTGAACAAGTTAAAATGTTGCACAATACCAAAAATATACTATTAAACTATTTGCAAATAAATAGTTTTGAACATCTTAGAATATTATATGATATATAATGATACTCATTATCATTTATACTTACTTTTGATGATGAATTTATATATTTATACACACTATCAATGAAAATCAATTAATTGGTAATTGAAAATACAAAATTGAAAATTATATATTTTCGAATTCATGTTTTTTATTGAAATTATGTTTTGGATAATTTCAATTTTTATTTAGATTTATATTTACATTTATTTATATTTAGATTATACACCCTCCATCCCAATAAGCTTGTCCGTTTCTTTTCGGCACGGTAATTAAGGAGTGTTAAATTAGAGGAATAAATGTGATGATCCACCTAATTAAGGATTTGATTAGTAAAACTAAATTCTGTAAATTAAAGGCAACAACAAAAATGCAACAAATTTCTGCAAATTTCAATAACAAATTTCAACAAAATCTTCATCCTCCTCAACAAATTTCAACAATTTCTTCTGCAAATTTTTTATCATCTTCGTTAAGCAAGAACAAAAAATGCAACAACCAAAGATGCAACAAAATTCTGCAGATTTCAACAAGAAATTTCAACAAAATCTTCATCCTCCTTAACAAATTTCAAGAATTCCTTCTACAAATTTTTCATCATCTTCGTTAAGCAAGAACAGAAAATGTCTGCCGGCAGAAGTAGAAGGAGAGAGAGATGAGTCGACGACAGTAGCTCGGTGCTCCTGTCCATCCGGTGGGAAGAGAAAGAGAGAGACCGGTGGCGGCTATCAGTCGCTGTCGCCAGAAATTGAAAGGAGTAGAGAGAAATTTTAGATCTAGGTTTAGAGAGAAATAGAGAAACTTTATAGAGAAATTGAAGGGAGACCGGAGCCCGCACACTTCTCTACCGCTGAATCCGCCGCTGAAAGAAGGGGAGTCCCTACTGTTGTTGTCCAGCCGAGGTCAGAGGGTATCCCAGTGGTGGTAGTGGCGTCGTTATCAGGAGTTGAGAGAGAGACGAAAATTGGGGATCTAGGTTTGAGAGAGATGAGCTGGAGAAAGAGAAGGGAAGTGCGATGGCGGCGGCGCTGCAGCTGCAATCACCGGAGATCGAAAGGGAGACGACGTATGCTGGTGTGTGGGCGTGCTTTGTGTGTGAAAAATAGAGATGGTGAGAGTGTCGAGCGAGATGAAGGAGAGAAGGAATGATGTTTAGTGGATTAGTTTTTTATTTTTTTTATTTGTGGGAGTTGGGGAGGGGGAGCAGTGTGGGGTTTGAACTCGGGACCTCACTGTTCACACACAGGAGGTCGCACCGCTTGGTGTCCCCTTGGGGACTATTTAGTGGATTAGTTAGGATGGTGTTTAATTAACTAATCAAGCTTTAAATTTTTTTCCTAAAAAGAAAATGGGACAAGATTATTGGGACAAACCAAAAAGGAAAGTGAGATAAGATTATTGGGACGGAGGGAGTATATATTTAATATACATATTTATTTATTTAAAATATCGTTCAGTTTCGATACTGATCGTGCATCGCACAAGTGGGCGCGTGTTAATGAGAAAAAAGAAAGAAAAAATTTAAAGGATAAATTTTTATTTATCCCTCTTTTTTCACGTAATAAATTTACAATTAAAGAGAACGCATTTTTAATATTTTTAAAATTTTTAATTTAAGAAATTAATGTCCAAAACCTATAATCGAGTCCTCCAAAAAAAAAGTTATTCGGGACTGACGAAACGCGTAACTTGAATTGGAACTTCAGTCATATCTCTTCGAATTTAATAAATGGTTCTAAATTTAATGAGGAACTAGTGTGTAACCCGTCGAAATTCGACGGGGAGCCACTTTATGGTGTAATTATTATTGTACATTTTTTTTATTACAACATATAAATAATTTTTATATAAATTATTTAAAATTTTAATTTTATTTTATCAAAATAAATTGCTAGTATAGATCAAGCCTTTTGGCTAATTATAGTTCTTATTGAGAGTTAAAATAGATTGTCTTTTTATACATTATTTGATGAAATTTCATAAAAGTTGATGTAAGCTTGACGATTTTAAAAAATAATAAGAAAAAGATTTAGGTCTATATGACATAATATATGATGAAGAATTGACACATCGTATTTTTTTGTTAATTATATATAAAAAAATTACTAATTTTCAGGAGTGTAATTTTTATAAATTGATAGACAAAATTTAAGACCATGTCTTATACTTATATGAATATCATCTCATCGGAACCTTACAAAACTTTTGAACATCATCTTATCTGTAGCTTGAAATATCACATTAAACTTTGTACATTGAACTTCTAATCATTATTTTTTTTGAAGCTTGTTATATGAGATTTGGCTTATGGGTATCATCTCATCTTATTCTTGAAAAGATAAAACTTAACTCGTAAGCAACATCTAATTTGGAGCTCATAAGACCATAACTGATTTGTGAGCATCATCTCGTGCGAAGCTTGAAAGACTATAACTAACTTGTGAGCATCTTCTTGTGTGGAACTTGAAAGACCATAACTGATTTGTGAACATCATCTCGTCTATAGTTTGATAGACAGAGCTTAGTTCTAAGCATTACTCACTTGGAGCTTGAAAGGCTGGAGCTGAGTGCTAACCATTATCTCATTTAAAGCTTCAAAGACCGAAATTAAGTTGTGAACATCATTTTGTTTGGAACTTGACAAACTATATCTAATTTGTGAGCATCATATTGTTAGAAGCCAAAATACTTGTAAGACTATAATTGACTTGTAAGCATCATCTCGTGTAGAACTTGAAAGACTATATAATTGACTTGTAAGCATCATCTCGTTCATAGTTTGATAGATTGAAGCTGAGTTCTAAGCATCAGTCATTTGGAGCTTTATTTGAATCTTAAAGGACCAAAATTTAGTTATAAACATCATCTCCTTTGGAGTTTGACAAAGCACTTATAACTTATGAGCATCATATTGTTTGGAGCCAAAATTGAGTTTTGAGTACATCTCAAATGAAGCTTGATAGACCATCTCTGATTTTTTAACATTATCTTTCACCCGGAGTTTGAAAGATCAAAAGTGAATTTTAAGAATCATCTTGTTTAGAGCTATACAAAAACATATACCAAGCGAAAATGCTTATAAATAAATTAATCAATTTGTATTATCACTAATTTAGTACAATTGACAATTTTCTACGTTGAATAAATAAAAAACTTATGCAGACATATCAAGATAAATTAGTTTTAAATATATTAAGCCAAAATTTACTATATTTTAGTTTATTTATATAAATGTTAGTGATTAGAAAATCATCTTATGTTTAACGCACAATTATAATTTTCAGCTTTCTCAATGTTAATATTGTTGTAAACTCGTCATTTTTTAAAATCGAATTAGATAACTAAAAATTTAGAGTTTTCACATCTACGCCAAACTACATTTTCCTTAAACATATATCAAATAATTGAATTTTTCAATCCGATTATTAATTAATCCAATCAAACTAAGTAGCATATTTAGTTTTTAAAAATTCAATAATAATAATTTGTACTATAGTTGGTTGATTTAATATTATAGGAAATAACAAAGCTAAATTATTTGATCTTTTTTAAATATAACTATTTAAAAAATATAAATAACATATGAAAAATGCAATGTATTACGTTATTATTTTAATATATCAACTCACATTATTCATTAAATATAATTATAGCCAAAGTAATATTAGATAAATTGAATTAATTTTTAATATGAATATAACTATTTATTTGGCAAACTGAAAGTTAATTGACGAAATTAAATTGGCATTGCAAATATATAAAAGATGAGATACCACATACAAATATTATATAGGTCGTAGTCAATATGAACTTGCGAATAAATAGGTACCAATGTCATAAGACATGTGGAGTATCTTAATATATACTTTTTCTACAAAGATTCTACATTTTCTAAAATGTAATAAAAAAAGTGTCATAAAAATCAATATGAAATTCAAATTGCATAATTTTATTTTTATAAATATCTTTTTATATAGATTTTACACTTTTTAAAATATCATAACGCTAAATATTGAATTATAGAATTAATAAAAATATAAATAATGTAAGAAAAATCAAATTTATTAATTCATTATTTTAATATGTGGACTCACATTATTGACTAAATTTTATTATTGGTCAAAATAATGCTAGATAAATTAAATTATTTTTAATAAAAAATATAACTACCTATTTGGTCAACTAAAAGTTAATTGACCAAATTAAATTGATGGGGCAAATATATACATAATGAAATACTACACAAGTATTTATATAGTATGTGATCAAGATGGAGTTTGATTAAAAATCAATGTGGGATAACTTGTGAAAAAAAATGAGAATAAAGATAATAGATAATTTTTGAAATGGTGATATTCTAGATATGCCACATAGTAAACCATTTTCCTATTATAAAGAAGATTCTCACATTAATATTATATTAAACTTTATCATGGAAAAATTTGAATTACTACAAAATATAAATTTTTATATCCACCAAGTTAATTAAAATTGTATGTTTGGTATATAACTATGACTTTCATTATAATACATCCATAACATAAAATATGAGAAAATAAATTAAATTGTTGCAAGATATGAAATGACACATTTAAAATATAACATAGTAAGAAAATAATTGCAAAAATAGTAATAATGAAAATACATCATAATTAAATTATAATTTTTTTATTTAAACTTATCAAAAATTTAGATCCCATGTCAAACTTTGAGTAGACCTAATCATTTAGATAACGTAATCAAAAGAACAATAAGATTAAACTTCCATTTCACAAGTGAATATATAAAGGATGAGATACTACACACAAGTATTTATATAGGCTTTAGTTAAGATGGAGTTTGATCAAAAAACCAATGTGGGATAAGAGATGTGACTTACGAAAAAAATGAGAATAATGGAGATTAGAAAGTTTTCAAAATGATTGAACTATAGAATACTACATACACATTTTCATAGTTCAATTTTATAGAATAATAGTCATCATCTTAATTGATTGAACCATGATTGAGGATGAATATATTCTCTTGTGAAATCGAAGTTTAATGTTATTGTTATTTTGATTAAGTTTTATCTAAATGATTAGGTCTACTAAATTTTTGACGCGGGGCCTAATTTTCTTGATGAATAAAAATAAAAATTATAAATTTAATTGTGACGTATTTTCATTATTACTATTTTTGTAATTATTTTCTTACTATATAGATTTTAAATGTGTCATTTAGATCCCATGTCAAACTTTGAGTAGACCTAATCATTTAAATAACGTAATCAAAAGAACTCTAAGATTAAACTTCCATTTCATAAGAGAATATATAAAGGATGATATACTACACACAAGTATTTATATAGGCTTTAGTTAAGATGGAGTTTGATTAAAAATCAATGTGGGATAAGAGATGTGACTTGCGAAAAAAATGAGAATAAAGGAGATTAGAAAGTTTTCAAAATGATTGAAGTATAGAATACTACATACATATTTTCATAGTTCAATTTTATAGAATAATAGTCATCATCTTAATTGATTGAACCATGATTGAGGATGAATATATTCTCTTGTGAAATCGAAATTTAATGTTATTGTTCTTTTGATTAAGTTATATCTAAATGATTAGGTCTACTAAAATTTTGACGCGGGGCCTAATTTTCTTGATGAATAAAAATAAAAAATTACAAATTTAATTGTGACGTATTTTCATTATTACTATTTTTGTAATTATTTTCTTACTATATAGATTTTAAATGTTTCATTTGAAGCCTATTATATTCATATCTTGTAGGAATTTAATTTATTTTCTCATATTTAATTTTATGTTATGGATGTATTATAATGAAAGTCATAGTTATATACCAAACATACAATTTTAATTCACTTGGTGGATACAAAAATTTATATTTTGTAGTAATTCAAATTTTCCCATGATAAAGTTAAATATAATATCAATGTGGGAATAATGAATGACTAATGTAAGAATGTGAATGACCTTTTATTTAGGTAATGAATTGCTAAAGTTTGATATGTTTTCAATGTGGGATAAATGAATTAAGATAGCAAAGAATAGTTAATGGAGAAGATGCCACCTAGGATTGAGGATGAATGTGGTGTGTCTAATATGTATTGCTTTATAGAATTGATAGATAGATACTTAAAAAGAGAGACGTGTAATATTTGGCTCTTTTGGTTGGCGCACTCTTACTTCTCCACGTTTAAATGCAACCCCCAATTACGTGACAATTAGCACGTGTCTATAAATCGCGACTTAAGGTGGCATGACGAATAATATCTCCAAAATATAGGGTAAGAATCCCAATAATAATGAATCGCCTAAAGGGCAAAAAAGCGATAATGACCGACATTTATGGATATGTATAAATTGTATAATAAATATGCTTCATATGATTTCGAATTATGTCTCCAAAAGTATTAAAAGTCTTTTTTTTTCTTCTTCGATATAGCATTATGTTATGAATAATAATATGCATTATAAAGAAATTTTGTAACAAAATAAATTAAGTGAAAACTAGCAATTTCTCCCCAACCTTAACTCTCCTATAGCAGATTCGCAATTACAACCTGGTTGTGTCCATTTAAAATTCTAACATTCGATAAGTTGTGTAATTTATTGTCCCCCGCGTCACGGAGGATTGATATCATTCAGGGTTAATTACACAACTTATTGAACGCTAATTATGTTCACTTCTTTAAGTTTTTTTTTTTTGTAAAAATGCCCTAAGTTATCATACAAAGCATTTCATGTCCTAATTATGTGAAGTACCTATTTTACCTTTTGATGTTGATGAGTTTGCTATAGATCTTAAGAAATAGAGCATTTTAAATTTCCATTTAAAAATACAACCTTTCGTTAAGATTGTAATTGCGACAGGAGGTGAAAGTTGGGGGAAAATTGCTTCTTTTACAATAAATTAATAATCAAACTATACTTTCGCAATTAATCTATACTAGACTATTAGTCTAAAAATTTGACTATATTTAAATAAATTGAAAAAGGTACTCACATTTTAGTGGAAATTGAATCAAATATTTCTCGTCAAAAAAAAATTAATGCCTTAACTTTAATGCTTGAAAATTATAAATATATGATACGGAAATAATAAATCATGATAATATTATTTTTATAAATAATTATTACTTATAAAATTATCAAAAAAAAAAAATAGGATTGAAGAATTTATTATTTTGAAAACTTATAAATCATCCAAACTTATTTTATAATTGTATGCTATTTAATAACTTATTTTACAAAATACTTTTAAAGAGTGATAGACTTAACCAAATACGCCCCACACTAATATATATATATATATATATATATATATATATATATATATATATATATATAAGATGATATAAAATTAATTACATCCCGCTTGAAAAAAAAATAATAAAAATAAAAATTAATTACATCGAGTAATCCTTTTTCCATAACAACCCGCATCTTCCACTTAAGAACAAATAGATATTGCTAATGAGGCCTATATATTAAGCGGCAAAACTATTGTTAATTTATAAAAATAAAAAATAAATAAATTAAATTAAGTGGCAAAACTAAGACACCAAAAATTTTCCTTTTACAGAGGTCTTGAGTTTAATTAATTTCGCATATGTACAATTAATTTTCATACCTTTATGTAGACAATGGTCTTATCTACGTGCGATTATTTTTACACCTTCGTGTGGTATAGAGGTCTCGTTCCGTTTACGTGCAGTTAATTTTTCCACTTTTGTTTGTTGTAGTCTTGTAGAGGTCTCGTCCTGCATGCGTGAGGTTAGTTTTTCCACCTTTATGTGGATTTTTTTAACTTTGTATGGAGTAGAGGTCTTGTCCCGCATACGTGCATTAAGTTTTTCCACTTTTACGTGGATAACAGTTATTTTTCCACATTTGTGTAGTGTAGAGATCTCGTCCTGCATGCATGCAATAAGTTTTTTCACCTTTATGTGAATAACAATTATTTTTTCACATTTGTGTGGTGTAGAGGTCTTATCTTGCATGCATGTGGTTAAATTTTTATAATTTTTATATGGATAGTGGTCTCGTCTGGATGCGAGTTACTTATTTAATTATATATAATAAATATTTTTTTGTAAAAAAAAAAAAATAAGTAGATATTTTATGCGGACGCTCATGATTATCTGAAAGAACAATAAATACCAAATGTCGAAACTTTGTTTGTGTTCATAACCAACCTCTGCCAAATCAAAACGACGATAATATTGGCTCTTGCTCCAGAAAATCACCTCAAAACTTCTCTCTCTCTTCAATCACTAGAATATTCAAACAACAACGATGGACTTGATGGACAAGGCAAAGGAGTTCGTCGCAGATAAGGTGGCGAACATAGAGAAGCCGTCGGCGTCCGTGGACGACGTCGATCTGAAGCACGTCGGCCGCGACGGCATCACCTATCTGGCGAAGGTCACCGTCGTCAATCCCTACGGCGTCTCCATCCCCATCGGCGACATCACCTACTCTCTCAAAAGCGTCGACAGGTTCTCCTATTTCATTTTTCATTGATTAAATCGCGTTTGATCCGATCTCGGAATCGATTTGGAATGTATATATGATTTAGGGTCATCGCGTCCGGTAACATTCCGGATCCTGGATCGCTGAAGGGGAACGATAAAACAATCCTTGAGGTGGAGATGAAGGTTCCGCACAGTGTGTTGGTGAGCTTGATTAAAGACATCGGCGCCGATTGGGACGTCGATTACACCGTCGAGATCGGAATCACGGTGGATCTGCCCGTCCTCGGGAATTTCACCATGCCGCTCACGCACAAGGGTGAGATGAAATTGCCATCTCTCCAGGACTGCATTTAGATCGACCTTGTGCTACGTCGTTTTAATACAACTCTCGCTCTGTATGAATGTTGTAGAAGTTGATGCTGCGTAATTTTTTGCTTTTTTGTGGTTTTGATTTTTAGTTTTTAGACGAGTTGTTGCATGGTGAAAATAGGGGTATAAACTCAATAGAATAATTATGATCTTTTTTTTTTTGCAGAGTTGGTATTTCCTATTCTATTAATTTGGAAAAAAGAAGAAGAAATGAATACAACTTCTCGCACGTGTTATAAAAAACATGTAGCGCAACTACTTTTTTTTTTGATAAATTATGGAGTAGTAATTATTAAATAAAGAAATTTGTTTTAATAAATTGCAATTATTAAATAAAAAAATTGTAAGAAAACATGTAGCGTAACTACTACTTCTTGCGGAACAACTTACATTACAATAAATTCACTGACTGAATTTTTCGTCGGTGCATCTACATATTTTCTAGACATTTTAAATCACTGATGGCTCACCAACGTCGATCATCGATTGTCGTTAGCCTAGTCGGTATTCAAAACTCCAACGAAAACGTGTGTTCCTCGGTGCTATAGCGATGGAATCAGCGATGGAAAAAATATTGATGAATATAATTCAATTATTTATAGACATTTCTAAATTATGGGTATAATGGATTTTTTATTCTTCCGGGCGAGGGCAAATCCATCATTTTAAATTTGTCATGCTTCGTTGAGGTAAAATTTCGGCTTTTCAAATTACATACATATAGATATAGTATATGTTTTGCATTGAATAAAATGACATCATAGATTTTTGTATAACATATAATTCAGTTAGAAGATTCTTTTAAGAGTAAATGAAGAATCTCGACGTTCTGCCGTATATAGCGACTTCTGATGCGATTCCGTCGGACCGTTCAAATGAACGCGCTAGCGGAAGATTTGATAACGAACGATAGATTATGGAAGATCTCAAAATCTCTGAATCTACGAAATGATTTAGGCGAATTGAATTCTCTAAACACCAACGTGATGTTGACACAGCAACTCGGGGACGATGAATGACACCCGACGAAGGTTGATTGACTCGTCGTTAAGCCGATAGATGAATTCTCTTGGAATATTCAAGAGGAATTCGAAAAGCTCTCAAGAGAGAATAAAACTCACAGTTTTGATTAAAAAATAGGTTCAATTTTCGACCAGCACCTATAAATCTCTATATATAGGCAAAAACTAAACCTAGTCTAATAAGGAAACAACTTTAAATAAAATTCTAATGAGCCAAACAAGGCCCTTACTCTTAAAATTCGAAAATACATAATAAGCTAGACTATTGGGCTCTAAAATAACAAAGCTAAAAATAAAATAAATAAAGTCTTCCAACTTCAGTCCAAAAGCAAATAATTCAAAATCAAACATAAACATGGAACGCCAACTCTCTTCAACTCTTGCTTTTTCAACGACGAACCTTGGACTGCATCAACTTCTTTCTTGTTTCATGACCAAAGTCCATGAGCATTGATTTGGATTACCAACATTGCATTCCCCCTTAAAATAGTATATGTCGAATATGTTTTGAATTATTTTTATTTTTAATCTTTCCATAGATGGCTAACTCAACTCTATCTCTCAAGTCGAACAGGCCTTTCTTTGGTCATTTTGGTCAGTTCATAAAAAAATTGTCATAATATATTTTTAATAAATTTGTAGGTCTCACTCTCCACTCACTAACTTAATTAATTTTTTTCACTTTTTTTTATTTGTGGGCTCCTTTCTCAACTAACTAAATAAATGACACAATTTTTCTTAAAATCTGTGCCTCTTTTCCCAAGGACAACATTTTGTGGAGGAATGGAGTATTTAACAACAAACGCACAATTAGTAAGATATAATTTCTATGATCAAGAGATCGGAGGTTCAGTCATTTTGTACACAACAATTTTGATTTTCATGAATCTGATGCTTAAAAAAAACAAATTAATTAAAATTGAGAAGACTTTATGCGTATATATATATATATATATATATATATATATATATATACGCATATATTATGTAATGAATTTTAAATTAATACTATATATTACAAATAATTTTAAATAATTCGGCTCAATAGCCAAATAAATGCAATCTATATTTAGGTGATAACCGAATCAATGACCTCAAGAAGATTTTTGGATTTATCACTTGAAAATATTTAATAAATAATTGGATAAGTTTTACTATATATTCAATCGCTAATTGACAGCTTTGCAGAAAAATTAAATATACAACAATGGAAGAAAAATGCAATATATTGCTAGTAATAACCGAGAAAAAATGACATTATATTCCAAACTTATTGTATTTATAATTCTATATAATTTATATATATCCAGAAGAGATTTTAAGGCAACAATGAAAAGAAAGTGAACGATGTCTAATAATCTATCTAGTCATAAACAGGATTCAATAGTGTTTAACTAACTAACAGAAAGAAACAGTACGAATCTTATAGAAACAGAGACCAAAAACTCTATAATATTGATTTTTTTTCCCGGTAATTATAGGTGGTATTATGTGAACATAAATGGCACATTATGACCTAAATTTTTAGAGTTGGAATTTATAATTTCTTAATGATGAAAGATAAAAAGGTCTAATCTTCATAGTTTCCTCTCTTCAACTCAAAATAAATAAAATAAAAAATAGATAAAACTAAAGAGTATAGAAAAAACCGACTAAAGTTTCCAGTTATTTCAGGAGCGAAAACATGTATCATGGCTTTAAAATTTATGCATTTGGCAGAAAACCAGAAAAATGGCCACAATTTCCACAACTTCTTAACTGCAAAAACTTTTCTCCATCATACAAAAAAGTAAAATGTATACCTTTTGCGGTGGGCTAGCAATAAAGTAGACGACTTTGTACAATAAGTTACGAGTTTGAATCCCTCAAAACTTTTAAATTTATTTTTTTTCTTTTTCTAAGTTCAGTCTATATATCAAATTGAATTTAATTTCTTGCTTCTAATGCCTTTTGTCCTATTAGATAGGTTCATTCCTCGTCAAATTACAAAAAAGTGCGATAAATGACCTTTTGCTAAAATTAAGCAATTTTTGGAATCACACCATATTTCCAAACAAGGATAAAATGTGTGATTAAAAGATTGTTTGCAAGCAATTCAATTCAACCATAAACATTGAATTTCAAAGAAAAATACCTCTGATTTCAAGCAAAATGCTGAAGAATTCCGAGCAAGTGCGACCACTCGCCGCCGCGGCCGCCGCCGATCTTCCTTTCATCTCCGGTGAGGACCAGAAAACCCCCTCCGCAGCCGCCAAAATCCGGCGCATCAAATGCTGCGGCTGCGCCGCCGCGCTCCTCGTTCTAGTCGGCATCGCCGCGATCCTAGCTTCGACGGTGTTCAGACTCAGAGGCCCGATCGTCCGAGTCGGAAACCTCACCCTCGGGAGCTTCCCGATGCTCAGCCGCCGCAGCAACGTGACCCTGATCGCCGACGTCTGGGTGAAGAATCCGAACTTCGCGTCGATCGACTACGGGAACATGACGACGACGCTCTTCTACCGCGGCGTGGCGGTCGGGGAGTCGCGCGCGCCGCCGGGGACGGCGAGGGCGCGGCGATCGGAGAGGATCAGCGCGACGGTGGTGGTCATGGCGGATCGGATCCTGGCGCAGCCGGATCTGGATGCGGACATCGTGTCGGGTTTGGTGAACGTCAGCAGCTACACGCGGGTTGGCGGGAAAATCAATCTGGCGATTTTTGAGAAGCGTGTGACGGTGAAGATGAGCTGCAACGTGAGCATCAACGTTACGAGCAGGGAGATTCAGCACCATAAGTGCAAAAGGAAGATCAAGCTTTAGATATATATCTGAATCTGGATGAAAAACGAAAATTTGTATGTATGTATGTAACTGCGATTGCATTGTTGTGTGATTTTGTTAGGTTATATTATATGCATCTGCTAATTTACATATATCATGTATTCAGAAAAATGTTATGCTATATGTATTACAATTGCTTACCACCTTTTAGTTTTGACACAAGTCTTCGGCTTCAGTATTTAAAAAAGGAGGGCATTATATCGTCATATATAACTAAACGTATTCACCGATTTGGGATAATATTAATTACGTTGTTTTTTTTATTATTATTATGGAAGGGATAATATTACGTTTTGAAGTGTTTTTCTTTTTTACTCCCTCCGTCCCACTAAAAGTGGCCACATTTCCATTTTGGTTTGTCCCACTAAAAGTGGCCACTTTCCTAAAATGGAAATATTTAGTATTTAATTAAGTTTAATTAATCAATTTAATTAAATTTCTAATTAAACTTAAACCCTCATTAACTTAACAAACACACACACACACAAAACACACACATTCATCTTCTCTCTCTCTCTACTCCCCCCCCCCACAGCCCCTCCCCTCGCCCATCTCTCTTCTTCTCCGGCGAGAAGCGGACGACACCAACGCCGGCGTCGGTCGCCGCCCCCGACCTCCCTCTCCCTGGCCTCTGCTCTCTCTCCCTCGCCCGTCGGTCGCCGCCCCCGACCTCCCTCTCCCTGGCCTCTGCTCTCCCCCCTCGCCCCACCCCTGAACTCCCTGTCCCTCGCCTCTACTCCCTCCCTCTCGCCACCCCCATGGCCGCCGCCGCCTAGAACACACACACCGCCGCTCGTTTCCCCAGGCGCCGCCCTTCTCTCACAAACCCTAGATCTACCGCATCAGCTTCGATTTCCGGCGACCATAGCAGCAGCTTCAATTTTGGGGGCTAGGGCTCCGGTTGGCGATTTTGGGGGTTAGGGCTCCGACGACGTTCCCTACAATCTCTGATTTGGGTGTCTGATTTTGGGGGCTAGGCCACTCCGTCCGTCCGTCCGGCTATGCCACGGCTCTGCTCCGGTAATTTCTGGATTTGAAGCAAATCATTTTTTAAACACATATGGGAGAATTTGAAGGTAATTTCTGGATTTGAAGATTTGGATTATGCGATTGATGGGTTTGAAGAATTTTTGGAATGGAAGAATTTCTTGGAGAATTGGTTTTGAGTTTGAAGAATTTCTGGCTATGTGATTTGATGAATCTGGTTTGGGTGTTGGATTTGCGGTTTGATAGAGGGGCATGGGGCCACCGTCGCCGGCGCGGCGCGGCGCCGGCGATCAGCATCGCCGTCGTCGGAACAAATGCAGTGAGAATGTGACCAAACTTAATTAGTCATTTGATTTTGGTGGACCATATTAATTAAAACATAATAACTCTTTTCTTAATCTCCGTGCCGAAAAGAACGTGGCCGCTTTTAGCGGGACGGAGGGAGTATTTTTTTTTCATAAATTTCATAATTAAATAAAGAAATTCAAAGACTGCGCGAACAAAGGATTCGAACCCAAACTTCAGGCTTAGGCATTAACCTCCTACGGCTAGGTCAACACACGCACACACATTTAAAGTGTTTATTAACTATAAGAGTGCGTTTACTTCGATGAAAAATGAGAGAAAACATTTTTTTTTTCCATCTTTTTCACATGTTTATTTATGATTGAAAAAATTTTCCGGACATAATGGAATATTTTTTTCACGCGGTTCATTTTCCTTTATTTTTTTATCAGGTAGTGGTGCAAAAATATTTTCTAATATTTTCTCATCTTTTCTTCTCTATTAAACATATGATAAAAATAGAGGAAAATATAATATTTTTTTCATCTTTTCTTATCCATGAAAATTTTACAATCAAAATAAATGCACCCTAACTAATTTATACTCCGTCGAAATTCGAGAAAAAATTATTTATGTTATTTTTTTTAAGTTATAATTCCGTTCTCAAAACTATTAACTATACAGCTGGTAAGATTTTCTTTTTTTGAGAATATCAAGGAGTGATTGATCTCGGTGGATGATGAATCCAATATAGTCAATCGCTGAGACGCTTTCTTTCTCATTAGCAGCTAGGATGGTGGTTCAAATCACCTAGAGAATTAAAAATTAATTAAAAATTAGATTTTAAATACATCTTTTTTAACAATTAAAGATTTATTCCCCATAAATTAGTTGAACAAATTATGCCTATTTGACTCTCTAATTTTTAGCTTTGAACTTAATTTTATCTTGCATAGTTAAAGATAAAATTCCAACTTAATTAATTTTAGGGTTAAAGTACAAATAGGTCCCTATCATAGAGGTCCCTATCACGTTTGGCTCCCTATACTCAAAGTTGGGCCAACTAAATCCCTATAGTGCGAAAAACGGGTTCAATTGGGTCCCCAGCCCTAACGCCGTCCTAACGTCGTTCCCTTTTTTAATTTTTTTTTAATTCGATGGTGGGTCCCGCCTTTATTTCTTGCGTGGGCTTCACAACCACCATATCATACGAATCGACGCTCCATTCTCTTCTCCCTGCAACTTCATCGGCGAACCACAGAGTGGAAGCGAAGAAGACGACCATCGACGAACCAGTGCATCCAACAATACTCGATCAAGGTAAGTTTGATGATTCATATTTTTAAAATTTTTTAGTTTTTGAGAAGTTTGTATCTACCTAGCATGTAACTTGGCTTTTTGGATTCATGATTCTGAGTTTATTGTTTTCGTACATGCAAGTTGAATGTGAACTTTGTTTTTCGTGTTTTTGTGATGCAGCATGCCTCCTATAGCTTTCGTGTTTAATTATTGGGGTTTGTGGAAGAGGGATTTTGATAATGCACCACTAGTTTATGATGGATTTAATTCGATTGAAATCGAAGATGAGTATGATAAGATGAGTTATGATCGCATTGTGGCTGAATTTAGTACGTGTTACGGTAGTGAACCTAATAAGGTTTATGCTTATGATGAAGAGTATACAATTGACAAGGGTTTAGTGCTACTTAGGAATAATGAGCATGCTAAGAAAGTTTTTGATTATCTGGATTGCCTTGGGGCAAATGAAATTTCATTGTTTGCTGAACATGATAGAGATCCCATGCCCGAAGGGATTACATTACTTGCTTTGTTTGATGAGGAACAGGAGGGTAATGTCTTAGAGGATATACATGATTTGAAAGAGGGGTTTTTAGTTAGTTAAGGCGGGGCCCACCATCGAATTAAAAAAAAATTTAGAAAGGGAACGACGTTTGGACGGCGTTAGGGCTGGGGACCCAATTGAACCCGTTTTTCGCACTATAGGGATTTAGTTGGCCCAACTTTGAGTATAGGGAGCCAAACGTGATAGGGACCTCTATGATAGGGACCTATTTGTACTTTAACCCTTAATTTTATCTTTCAAAAGTCTAATTGATCTATTTGACTCTTATATAATCATTTTTTTTCTTTTTTTGAAATTACAAGAGATATCTAAATATAATCAATTATGCAATCCATATGCAGGCGAAACTCCATTCAAACGGTGGGAAAACATCACCGCACACAGGCGAGAAATGCCCTACGTCTCGAAACTCAACACTAAACAATACTCCTTCCATCCCACGAATCTTGACACGTTTTCCTTTTTGGGTCGTCCCATGAATCTTGACAGATTTCCAAATAAGGTAATAATTAGTACTTTCTCTCTCCTACTTTATCACCTTTATTACATTTTTTTCTCCTACTTTATCACTTTATACTTTATTAACTACACACTTAAAACACTAATAAAAAATTCCTTAATTCTCATGCCGAAACCAAATGTGTCAAGATTCGTGGAACTGAGGGAGTACAACACTGCACGCAGGCGGGAATATAACACCACCTAAAATGGAAAAACATTACCTCACGTAGACGGGATTAAACCTAAGACCTCTCACAAAAGAGAATTTTATATAGTCAATTAGTCTTATTGATCTATAATTACACTAATTTGACTCTCATATAATCACATTGATCTATTTGTAATATGTTTATTTAATATTCTTTTACGTGCAATATTATCTTTCCGAATCAAAGATATTATAGATGGTTTTATATTTTTCGAAACACATTGTACGGCCTCTGTACTTTTTTTAAAAATTACATTATGTTATAAACTAGAGAGAAATGTGATAGTAGAGAAGAAAATATGTATTGAGCATATTCAATATGAGAGCCAAAGGCCTCTATTTATACAAGTAGGAAGCTAGGGTTTTAGGGAGATTTCTTGGTCAACACACATAAGATATATCTAGAAGATATATTTACAACCAGGGACGAAGCCAGGAATTAAGTTCGGGGGGGGGGGGGGCTGAAATTGTACGGGGGTTCGGGGGCTACCGCCGCCGAGAATTTTTTTTTGGGCATTCTGTATATTTAAGGTATTTTTTTTATTAAAATATGAGCTTAATACTAATAATAACGAACAATATTTTCATAGATTATATAGTTTCAATATATCACAAAACTTTTTTTGGACATTCCGTATATTTAAGACATTTTTTATTAAAAGGCAAGCATAATAATAATAATAACAAACAACATGTTCATAGATTATATATTTTCTATATATTACAAATTAGTTTCAATACATTATAATTTTTTTTAGCATTTCATACATATTAGGCATTTTTTATTAAAAGATAAGTATAATAGTAATAATAACAAACAATATTTCATAGATTATATAGTTTTAAATAACAGAATTATCTTTAAATTAAGTATATATGAGAGAATATAATAACCAAATACTCTTTTATAAAACAAAATTATTTTATAATAGGTTAAACATATATCTATATATATTAAAAAAAAAACTCAAAATTTGGGAGGGGGCTCTAGCCCCCCTGGCTCCGTCCCTGTTTACAACACTTCCCCTTGATTGACCAATCCCTAAAACAAAAATATTGCCTCATTAAAACCTTGCTAGGAAAACCCAATGGGACAAAACCTAGTCGAAGGAAAAAGAGTATAACTACTTCCCCTAAACTTGAAATCATTGAATATCTTTGAGTCGACGCATGCCGGTCTCGTGTACCAACTTTTTGAATGTCGATGTTGGTAATATCTTGGTGAATAAGTCCGTCAGATTATCACTAGAGCAAATTTGTTAAACGTCGATATCGCCATCCTTTTTGAAGGTCGTGTGTGTAGAAGAGCTTGGGAGAAATATGCTTCGTCCTATCACCTTTGATATATCTTTACTTGAGTTGCGCGATGCAAGCAACATTGTCTTCATATAAAATAGTTGGTTTAGCCTATGATGAAGCTAACCCGCACGACTTTTGGATATGACTCGTCACATTTCTAAACCATACACATTCTCGACTTGTTTCGTGGATTGCAATGATTTTAGAATGATTTGAGGATGTTGCAGTCAAGCTTTGCTTCACAGATTTCCATGATATAGCAGTTCCACCACATGTGAAAACGTATCTAGTTTGTGACTTAGCTTCATGTAGATCGGATAAAAATCCTGCATCCGAGTACCCCACTAGTGTATTATCAGATTTTTCTTGATAATATAATTCAAGTTCAATGGTGCTCTTTAGATAATGTAGAATGTGCTTAACACCATTCCAATGTCTCAAAGTGGGTGCATCGCTAAATCTTGCTAGAAGATTGACAGAAAAAGCTATATCCAATCTAGTATTATTAGCTAGATAAATCAACGCTCCAATGCACTTAGATATGGTACATCTGGACCAAGTATTGTTTCACCCTCTTCAATTGGTCGAAATGGATATTTCTTAGTATCAATAGATCTAACTACCATTGGTGATGCTAATGAATGTGCATTATCCAAGTAAAAGCGTTTTAACACTTTTTCTGTATATGTGGATTGATGGATAAACGTTCCTCCACGGATACGTTCCATTTGCAAACCAAGACAAAACTTTGTCTTTCCTAAATCTTTCATTTCAAATTCTTTCTTCAAATATTCAACAGTTTTATTGAGCTCTTCAGGAGTCCCAATTAAATTTAAATCATCAACATAAACTGCTATGATTGCAAATCCACTTTCGATTTTCTTAATGAAAACACAAGGGCATATATTTTTATTCTTGTATCCTCTTTCAAAAGATACTCGCTCAGTCTATTGTACCACATACGACTATACTGTTTCAACCCACCCATACAACGATTTTTGCAGTTTAATTGAATACATGATTTTGGGTTTTGACTGCAATCCTTCAGGCATTTTTTAAATCCTTCAAGAATTTTCATATGTATGTCATTATCTAATGACTCATATAGATAAGCAATTACTACATCCATAAGGCGCATATCAAGCCTTTGTGACACAGCCAGACTAATCAAAATCTAAAAGTGATAGCGTTCATTATGGGAGAGTATATTTCCTCATAATCAATTCCTGGTTTTTGTGAGAAACCTTGTGCGAGTTTTGCTGTATATCTCGTAACTTCATTTTTCTCGGTTCTCTTTCTAACAAAGATCCACCTGTATTCAACATGAATTTTAGATTCCGGAGTTAGGGCTATATATTCAAATACTTTTCGGTTATCACAGGAATTTAATTCCCTTTCTATAGCTTCTTTTCACTTTGGCCAATTAAGTCTCTGTTTGCATTCTGCAACAGATTTTAGTTGAGGATCCTCATTTAAAACATGAAGAGCTATATGAAAGGCAAATATATCATCAACAATGATATTTTCTCTCTCTAGTATCTGATGTAACTAATTTATTGAGATCTCATGATTTTCAGATACTTGTAATTCTTTAGGAACTAGTACGGCCATTCGTGCGATGCACGACAAACATTGAAATTAAACGATATATTTAAATTAATAAATATAAAATTTTAAAATAAAATAAAATAAAATAATCCACATCAAAATAAAATCATAAATTTGAAAATATAATTATTTTACTTTGTATAAAGCGTAATGATAATTAAAGTTATTAAATAAATTTCAAAAAATCGATAATAAAATTAGCATTACACGTTATTATAGAGTACTACACGCATAATAAATAAATAAATATTTTCATACAGAAATATAAATAAAAAAATTTAAATTTTAATAAAGAGAGAAAATAAAATATTTGATTTTTTTTTCATAATTTATTCATTTAAAATTCATTTTTCATGACTTTTTATACTATATTAAATTTAAAATGCATATCAAATATTTTTTTCTTCAAATGTGACCATGTTTAGAAGAGAACTAAAATAAAAAAAATTGTGAAAAAATTAATGGCAGAGGAGAGAGAGAAAAAAGAGTGGGAAGAAATGGAGGGAAAAAACTCCTCTTTTATATATTATATAGATTACATCGCTTTCATCGGTTGATTAGTCAACCAACTGGTCGACCACGTTTTTGACAAATTTTAGACTCCTTTGCTGCCAAATTTATTTGTCCTTCAAGGACATTAATTTTAGCTAGAGTATTTGCAGCATGTAAGTGAGATTGTGTCACTTTTCTTGTATCTACAAAAGCATCAGGAATTTGATTTGCAATCTTTTGCAAATGAATGTCAATTTCTTGTTCACACTGATTTGTTCTATAATCAAAAGGTGATAAGTTTTTCTCATTCCAAGAGATTTCCTTGTGCTTTTCTGGATGTAGATTTGCTCATCCTAATGTTGGAAATGTCATTTCATCAAAATAACAATCTGCAAAATGTGCAGTAAATAAATCATCTGTTAAAGGTTCTATATACCTTATAACCGAGGGTGAATCAAATCCAACATATATCCCAAGTCTTTGTTGGGGACCCATTTTTGTTCGTTGTGAGGGGGGGTGCAATTGGGACTTGAACCGCGCAACCAAAAATTCGTAAGTGAGAAACATCAGGTTCTCGGCCAAAGATAATTTGCATTGGGGAGTATTCATGATTGGTTGATGGCCTTAGTCAAACTAATATCGCAGCATGTAATATGGCATGACCCCAAGCAGTAGTTGGGAGTTTTGATTTCATAAGTAATGGTCTAGCAATAATTTTAAGACGTTTAATAAACGATTCCACTAAACCATTTTGAGTATGGACCTGAGCGACTGAATGTTCAATCTCAATTCCAACAGCCATACAATAGTTTTCAAATGCTTGAAACATAAACTCACTAGCATTATCAAGACGAATTCTTTTAATTGAATTGTCTGTGATGAGGACTGGAATACTCATCAGCGCTGTGCTTAGCAGTTTAAATCTACTTTACCTGATTATTGTTATTATTATCACAGGAACTAATGAACGCAGGTCTAACTAAAAAGACTTGCTAACAAATGAATACGAAGAGTCAATCAGCCCTGACCAAAGTGCAGAGATGCTGCCTTGCTAAAGTGCAACACCACCAGCGCAGACCAGAGCAGTGCAGCCAGAACAGCAGAGCAGAGCAGCGCAGCGCAGCCAGAGAAGCACAGAGCATTAGCACAGCAGCGCTGCCAGAGTGCAGAGCTGCCCGCCTTACCAGAGCCAGCGCTGCCAGAGTGCAGAGCTGCCCGCCTTACCAAAGCCAGCGTTGCCAGAGGGAAACTTACCAGAGCCAGCGCTACCGAAAGCCCCACCAGAGTGAAGTGTTTCAAGAGCTAATCTTGCCGAGAGTTAGCTTTACCACCAAGTTGGGCTTCATGGGCTTTAGGGTTAGGCTCAATTAGTTATCTATAAATAGGGATCTTGTACATGAAAAGAGCATGATTTATTTGGGAGCAACACACTTGTAAAATGTAATTATCTCGAAATATAGTGAAAGAACTCGAAGATCTCCCGTGGACGTACGTCTTAACGACCGAACCACGTAAATCCTATCTCGATTATTGCTTTTTAGATTAGGCGTTGATTTCATGCTTCACCAACTGGCGCCATCTGTGGGAAATTGAGCTTAAGGCGTGAGTTTCGATCCTACATTTTTGGGGGATTTTCGGAATTTCCAAATTTAGATTACTGTTCATCGAAAAACTTGAGAAATTGGAGATTTGGGTTACTGTTCATCGAGAGGGTTATTGTTTATGGAAGGGGGATCACGGTTCATCATCACAGAAAAAAGGAAGAGGGAAAAGAATGAAAAGGGGGGGGGGGGCTTTCGATTGAAACAGAGCAGAGATAGCACGCCACCACCACGCAGGGACCACTACTGCACGAGAATCACGCGCCGCCGCGCACCACCGCCGGATCTCGTCTCCACTCTTGATTTACGGCTGGAAGAGGGCTAAATCTCCACCCGATTTCGTCGGCAGCCGTCCCTAATCTCCGAATTCTATCACTGTTCTCAAAGGATCTCCAGCATCACTCAGTCTCTGGTCCGGCGAGGCCAACGACCAGCCCTTTCCGGCGTTGTTCCTCTTTCTAAGATGTAGCTTATTTAGGCCGGCTCGCTTCGTCGGCGCGGCCCCTAATTCCTCTATTCGATGAGCAATGAGGGCTCACAAACCATGGGCGCGGCCCCTAATTCCTCTTACTCATATGTATCCCTCAACAATTTCGTACAAATCTCGGTAAATCTTAATGATTCTTTGTTTTCCCGTGTGTTTCTCAGCGAATCACCGGTGGCTTTGGGCAACCTAGTTCTGGCATCCTCCGCCGCGTTGATGGAGGAGAAGCTTTGACTCGGCACTGAATTTCGACACAGCCATGGCCCCTACTCCCCTATGGAGCGCCATTTTGAGAGAACAACACCCTCTGACCTCCCGACCACTACTGGAGTATCGAAGCTCCACATGGGTGCCTATCTCCGCCATAATAGCATCGGCGGGAGAGGGAAAGTGAAACAGGGAGCAATGTTCATTGTTTAGGGAAATCGTTGGCTCAAAGGGCTAACTGAGGCTTCAAAGCTATCAAAAATTCTAGCTAAACTGTTCAACCTGCTGTTATTCTGCTCATCATAATATGGGATAATTGTGGGGGATGAATCTAACAATCACGGAAGTGACGTCAGTCACGTCAGGATCGACGGGCACTAGCAACCTGAGACCACAAATAACGGTAGAGCCCTCCGAAGAGCACCGGTGGGGGTGTCGATGGAAGGGCCTCCGACGCTCAAGTCAGTAAACAATAGTAGTAAGAATCGTATTGAAAGCAATTGAAAGTAAATAAAATAGTGAATCGGGTCGATATGGTAGACGGAGTTGAAGGCGATTGAGCAATGAGCGAGGGCCGTTGGGTCGTCCCGGTTGATCTGATCACCGGAGAACCTAAGGCTGGGAGCGTGGAGGCAAAAGAGTGTTTGAGAATGTGTTGGAATGCAATTGAGCGTAAGTATCAATCTGAGTGTTCAAGACGACGTCCCCTATTTTGTGCTAATGAGGTAGTATATATAGGTTATGGGCCTGCAAGGAGGTGATTAGGGTTAGGGTTTTGCTGGCACGTCCCCTTAACCCCTGGTCGTTCCGATATTTGGGGGATCGTATCCCTGACCTCGTTCCTTTCTTTCTCTCCAAGTCGCTGCCCTTCTAGGGTTTGTTGGAATGTTCTTTGAAACCTTTAGCGGTTCCGATTTTTTAGGAAACGATCTTCCGCGACTTTCGTTTGACCTGGTCACCCATGTTTGACTACGTTTTTGTAAGCGTATAATTCAGTTTGTTTGCTTTCGTGTTGAGATGTTTATCATGGTGCCGCTGTCATGGCGGAGGGGTCGCGTCTCTGCCCGAGCAGAGGGATCGTTGATTCCTATGACGAGGACTTCGCTGATTCCTCTGGCGAGGCGCCAGAGGAATCGCGGCGAGCAGGAAAGTCGCCCCGAGCAGAGGAATCGCGGCGAGCAGGGAAGTCGCCCCGAGCAGAGAATTCGATGATCCCTCTAGCGAGGGTTTCGCTGACTCCTCTGGCGAGGACTTCGCTGATTCCTCTGGCGAGGCGCCAGAGGAATCGCGGCGAGCAGGAAAGTCGCCCCGAGCAGAGAATTCGATGATCCCTCTGGCGAGGGTTTCGCTGACTCCTCTGGCGAAGACTTCGCTGATTCCTCTGGCGAGACGCCAGAGGAATCGCGGCGAGCAGGGAAGTCGCCCCGAGTAGAGAATTCGATGATCCCTCTGGCGAGGGTTTCGCTGACTCCTCTGGCGAGGACTTCGCTGATTCCTCTGGCGAGGCGCCAGAGGAATCGCGGCGAGCAGGGAAGTCGCCCCGAGCAGAGAATTCGATGATCCCTCTGGCGAGGGTTTCGCTGACTCCTCTGGCGAGGACTTCGTTGATTCCTCTGGCGAGGCGCCAGAGGAATCGCAGCGAGCAGGTAAGTCGCCCCGAGCAGAGAATTCGATGATCCCTCTGGCGAGGGTTTCGCTGACTCCTCTGGCGAGGACTTCGCTGATTTCTCTGGCGAGGCGCCAGAGGAATCGCGGCGAGCAGGGAAGTCGCCCCGAGTAGAGAATTCGATGATCCCTCTGGCGAGGGTTTCGCTGACTCCTCTGGCGAGGACTTCGCTGATTCCTCTGGCGAGGCGCCAGAGGAATCGCGGCGAGCAGGGAAGTCGCCCCGAGCCGAGAATTCGATGATCCCTCTGGCGAGGGTTTCGCTGATTCCTCTGGCGAGGCGCCAGAGGAATCGCGGCGAGCAGGGAAGTCGCCCTGAGCCGAGAATTCGATGATCCCTCTGGCGAGGGTTTCGCTGACTTCTGGTCAGTCGGATTTTGTCCACTACAGTTTGTCCCCCACTCCATAGTTGGAATTTTTTCAACTATGGAGTGCAATTTAACTTGTATAGAATGCGCATAGTGAGCAGGGCGTTGCCATTTTCTCTGATTCCCGGCAGTTCGCGTGAAATAGGTGAGCTGGAAAAACGTGGTATTAAATGGTCGGGGTGACATAACACTGGGCATACTAGAACCGCGTCACTTTTAAAGGCTAAAAATGTATTCAATGGCGTTAGATGTTATGGTGGCGATGAGTCATAAATGAATAGATATAGAATCAATCGGTGAATTGGTGTTGAACCGCGAATTGTGTCTAGAGTTCGATTGGAAAGGTGATAGAGGGTAATTGGATTGTTGAGAGCACGAGAGTAAATTGCTGTAGAGTTGCAAGTAAAGATAGCGTAGGTTTTAGATTACGCGTACATGGCTATTTATAAACCCATGCTGGTTTTACGATAGTAAATTCGATGCTAAAACATGCGCCTCGTGTGATCGAAGGCATAAGAGTAAGTTCGCCCCCTAGGCGGGAGATTTCCCCGTTCTTTTGGTGATTTTTCCGGCGAAGGTGCGATTTCTCTGGCAAGAGCCATTTCTCTGGCGAAGGCCATTTCTCTGGCATGAGCCATTTCTCTGGCGAAGGCCATTTCTCTGGCAAGAACCATTTCTCTGGCGAAGGCCATTTCTCTAGCAAGAGCCATTTCTCTGGCGAAGGCCATTTCTCTGGCGAAGGCCATTTCTCTGGCGAAGGCCATTTCTCTGGCAAGAGCCATTTCTCTGGCAAGAGCCATTTCTCTGGCAAGAGCCATTTCTCTGGCGAAGGCCATTTCTCTGGCAAGAGCCATTTCTCTGGCGAAGACCATTTCTCTGGCAAGAGCCATTTCTCTGGCGAAGGCCATTCCTCTGGCGAAGGCCATTCCTCTGGCAAGAACCATTTCTCTGGCGAAGGCCATTTCTCTGGCAAGAGCCATTTCTCTGGCGAAGGCCATTTCTCTGGCGAGGGCCATTCCTCTGGCGGGTATGATTTTTCTCAGGTTCGTGAAAACGGGCTTGTGCCTTGTATAAGTAAGTTCTTCCCCCCATTTAGACTTAGTTGTTGAAACTAAAGTCTAAATTCAAGACGTTCGGGGTGGGACGGGCTTGCGTCTTTTAAATGAAGTTTTCTTCCCCCCATTTAGACTTAGTTGTTTAACTTAAGGCTAAATGTAATGTATGCGGGGTGAAATGGGCTTGCGCCTTTTGCATTTAAAGTTTTCCCCCCTGGGTGTGGAGCTATTCCTCTGGCGAGAGTCGTTTCTCTTTCGAGATATTCCATTATTGGGGTCATCCACGTTTGTCCGACGGATATTGCAGTCACGTGTTCCTCGGCCTCGCCTCTTTGTGTTGCTGGATATTGAAGGCAGGTGATCGTTATTATTTTAGGTTGTGTGGTTTGAATTGCTGACCCCAGATTTGCCAAGGCATCAGCGTGGCCATTTTCCACCCTCGGCACTTGATTGATGGTAAACTCTTCAAAGCCCGATTGGAGTTCTTTCGTTTTGCCCAAGTAAGCCGTCATTTTCGCATCTTTGGCTTGAAATGTACCCTGCATCTTGTTAACTACAAGTTGAGAATCACTAAACACGTTAATGCGTTTTACCCCAATTTCTTTAGCTAGTGCGAGTCCAGCTATCATGGCTTCATATTCAGCCTCATTGTTGGTGGTTTTGAAATCACATCGGATTGACCGCTCAATGTTGTCTCCTCGTGGTGATGAGAGGACGATTCCAAGTCCGCTCCCTCGTACGTTGCTGGATCCATCAACATATAGTTTCCAAGTTCCAGTTTGGTCTGGTTCTTCCGTCAGACAGCATAACTCTTTGTCGGCCTGTATAGTGAGGTTAGGTGCAAAATCGACAACAAAATCGGCTAATACCTGAGATTTAAGTGCGGTCCGTGGTTTGTATGTAATGTCGTATTCACTCAACTCCACTGCCCATTTTGTCAATCGACCGGATAGTTTCGGCTTGTGGAGTATGTCTTTGAGGGGGTATGTGGTCACCACTGAGATCGGGTGGCATTGGAAGTAGGGTCGAAGTTTTCTTGCTGCGTGGACCAATGCGAGAGCTAGTTTCTCCAGTTGGCTGTATCGGGTCTCCGCATCTAGGAGGGATTTGCTCACATAGTATATTGGTGCTTGCCTCCCTTCGTCTTCCCTGACCAATACGGCACTGACAGCTGTCTCGGACACGGCCAAATAAACCAATAGGACTTCATGATCTTTTGGTTTGGCCAGAAGGGGCGGGTTGGTCAGGTATTGCTTGAGTTGTTGTAATGCCTCCTCACACTCCTCTGTCCACTCAAAGGTTTTTGATTTCCTAAGAGTGTTGAAGAATGGATGATACCGCTCTGAGGATTTTGAGATGAATCGGCCCAACGCGGCTATCCTCCCTGTTAATTTTTGTACGTCCTTGACGCATGTTGGAGATTGGATCTTCATGATGGAGTCGATTTGGGCCGGGTTGGCCTCTATGCCCCTTTGGGTGACCATATAACCTAAGAATTTCCCTGCACTGACACCAAAAGAACATTTAGTAGGATTTAGCTTCATATTGTATTTTCTAAGAATCTCAAATGTCTCCCTTAAATGATCAATGTGGTCCATCGCGCGTATAGATTTGACCAACATGTCGTCGATGTAGACTTCCATTGTTTGGCCCAGCAAGTTTGCAAACATCCGATTGACCAGGCGTTGATATGTGGCTCCTGCGTTCTTCAATCCGAATGGCATATACTTATAGCAGAATAACGCTACGCTGGTCATGAAGGTCGTTTTCTCCTCGTCATCAGGGTGCATCCGGATTTGATGGTATCCCGAGTATGCGTCCATGAAACTCATCACTTCATGGCCTGCTGTTGCGTCCACTAGCATGTCGATGTGTGGAAGTGGGAACGAATCTTTCGGGCATGCCTTATTGAGGTCCGTAAAGTCGATGCAGACTCGCCATTTGTCATTCTTTTTCTTGACTACCACCACGTTTGCGAGCCATTCGGGATAGTGGACCTCTCGAATGAGTCCATTCTTGAGGAGCTTCGCGATTTCATCATTTACTACTTGGTTTCTCTTCGGTGCAAACTTTCTACGTTTCTGTTTCCTCGGTGGGTAGCCCAGGGTGACCTGTAACCTGTGAACAATAATATTAGGGTCAATCCCTGTCATGTCCTCATGGGACCAAGCGAAACAATCGTAGTAATCAGATAGGAAATTGATAAGTTTCTCTCTGAGCTCTAGTTCGAGTTGTGCTCCAATCCGAACTTTGTGGTCCGGAAAGCTCGCATTAATTTGAATTTCATCTATTTCCACCATCTCCTCTTCGATCAGGCTGCGTGGTCTCTTCGTTTGATTTCTCTGCTCTGCAGATTCTGACTTCTCTGCTCTGCAGATTTCGACTTCTCTGCTCTGGCAGATTCGACTCCTCTGCTCTGGCAACTCGCCGACTTCGCTGCGCTGGCCGTTGTCGACTTTGTTGTGCTGGCCTTTGTTGATTTCGCTGCTCTGGCAGATTCGACTCCTCTGCTCTGGCAGCTCGCTGACTTCGCTGCTCTGGCCGTTGTCGACTTTGCTGCGCTGGCCTTTGTTGATTTCGCTGCTCTGGCAGATTCGACTCCTCCGCTCTGGCAGCTCGCTGACTTCGCTGCTCTGGCCGTTGTCGACTTCGCTGCTCTGGCCTTTGTTGATTTCGCTGCTCTGGCAGATTCGACTCCTCTGCAGCTCCGTGTGCTGACTTATGTCTTGAGTGCACCGCAAGGTATGATGCGGGTGTTCCTGTTCTCCCATGTGCTTTGAATGGGGCGGGGCTTCTCGCTGTAATTGCTATAAGGATGGGCTTTTCGCCTTCATAGTGGTTTGGTAGCACGCCCTGGAGTCCTTCTGCTCTTCCTTGAACTCCTTAACTCCCCACTTGGTTGGGAATCGTATGATTTGATGATAGGTAGATGGTATTGCTTTCATTTCGTGGATCCATGGATGGCCTAGGATGACGTTGTATGCTGATGGGGCGTCTATCACGAGAAACCTAGTGGAAAGGTTGACTCCCTCTGCGTAAACGGGAAGATCGATCTCCCCCACAGTAGTCGTACTCTCGCCACTAAAGCCAACGAGTACGGCTGCTTTCTTGATTAGTTTGGACTCGTCCAAACCCATTTCCCTGTACGCACTGAAAAACAGAATATTGGCGGAGCTACCATTGTCTATTAGCGCTTTGTTAAACAGTTAGCAATATAAATGGAAATAACTAAAGCATCATGATGAGGGTGTAGAAGCTTGTCTGATTCGGATGTTGCAAAGCTGATGGTCAGGGTTGGATCCGTTGGTCCAGCTTTGCCGGAAGGCAGAGTCCCTGTTTTGCTTGATCTAGCCTGTCTGGCGTGTCTCTTGGCGGCTGAGTGGGTGATTCCGCTGACTTCGGAGCCTCCGGATATCACGTTCACGGTTCTTTCATGATGTGGTGGGTCTGGCGGGCTGTCGTCTCTGTGTTTCTCTTGCTTATCTCTTCCTTGTTGTAAGGTAAGCTTGCCCTTTTCGGTTAGGTAATCAGTGAGGTGGCCTTGATTTAGTAGGTGGGCCACTTCCAATCTGAGGGCGATGCAATCCTCTGTCCGATGCCCATGATCTGCATGGAACTCACACCATTTGGATCTGTCCCTCTGGTCAGCTGGTGCCCTCATCCTTTCTGGCCATTTGACTTTGTTGCCTAGATTCTTGAGAGCTAAGACCGCCTCGGCTGGCGAGATAGATAAGTTATACTCTGGGATCTTGGCCCTTTCACGTGGTCGCGTCTCGTAAGGTTGGTCATGATGTCTCCTTCTGTATTCGTATCGTGAAGATGGGTAAGGCTCAGACCGCCTATCATTTGTCCTTCTGTCTACCCTGGAGTCTCTTCTAGTGTTTCCGTTTGGTGAGGATCGGTGGTGGCTGTATTGGTCTTCCTTCCATTTGATTTGTGCCCATGCCTTGGCAAGGACGTCCTCCATTGTTCTACATGGGTATTTGGTGAGATCCTTGTAGAGGTCTGAGTCGGGCAGGAGACCCTTCCGGAAGGCGGTGACCGCCGTTTGGGTGTTGCAATTGGTGATGGACACCTTCTCTTTATTGAATCGGCTGATGTAGTCTCGAAGAGGCTCGCCACGCTGTTGCACCACGGCGTAGAGATCCTCCGATATCTTTTCAAGTTTCCTGCTACTAGCGTATTGCCCTTACACATGCAGGCCTGTCTCAATTCACGAGGAATTGCGGCAGTGAACATCCTTTGCTTGTACTGAGCGATATGGTCGGTCGGATCCGTCGTGCCGTCGAACATTTGCATGCTTGGGAAGTTAAACTTGATGGGCATCTCCACCAAGGCAATCTCATCCACAAAGGGGGAGTCGGCATAGCAGTTCTCCGAGCTCTTGTGGATAGGCGCCGGGACACCAGGAATTCGTTGGATCAAGGCCTCCATTTCCGCCAGCTTTCTCGCCAATTCTCCATCTTTGATTGAGTATGGGCCGGATATGGCTGGTTGAGTGAATTCATTGGTGAACAGCTGGTCTTGGGTGAACTCCCTTGGTCCGTGTCCGTCAGGCTGTTGGTTAACCTGAGTTGGCGGCGTGGCTGTCTGATTTGGCCCTAGTATGGTAGGTTGTGCGCCTCCAACGGCAGCATTGCTCATTGTTACGCCCGGCGTGGTGAAGACGGTTCGAGCATGTTGTCCTCCGGTGATGGTCGTTCCATCTTGTCGAAGAGCTCCTGACGTTCTGGCGTCCGGGTTGGGTTGCCCATGTTCCCGCGTTTGCTCCACCGCGGATGTTATCATGTTAACACCTGCATTCAAAGTCATACGACCAGGGTCAGTCTGGTTACCAACTACATTACGGTTTCTTACCGAAGATGACGGATCCGTCACGGGGTGGTTGGATCCGTCCTTGCGAGTGATCGGTGTATCTCCCAGAGGCTGCATGGAAGACACTTGGGCTCGGAAGCCAAGAGGTTCGATGATTTCGATAGGCTCCATAGCCTCGAGACGGTCGTACAAGTTGGCATTCTCCCTTTCCAACTTTTTGCACCTCTCTCGCTCCTGATTCATCTGTTCAGTCAGGGCGGCGATCTGGGCGGCTAGGTCAGCCTGAGCATTCACGTGGGAAGCGTCGGGAGTTTCAGATCCGTCACGACCGTCAGACATGGTCGATGCTCGTAGAAATTTGTGGAAAGTGCGTTGATTCGCTAGATTGCTAGGGCCCCACGGTGGGCGCCAAATTGTGGGGGATGAATCCAACAATCACGGAAGTGACGTCAGTCACGTCAGGATCGACGGGCACTAGCAACCTGAGACCACAAATAACGGTAGAGCCCTCCGAAGAGCACCGGTGGGGGTGTCGATGGAAGGGCCTCCGACGCTCAAGTCAGTAAACAATAGTAGTAAGAATCGTATTGAAAGCAATTGAAAGTAAATAAAATAGTGAATCGGGTCGATTTGGTAGACAGAGTTGAAGGCGATTGAGCAATGAGCGAGGGCCGTTGGGTCGTCCCAGTTGATCTGATCACCGGAGAACCTAAGGCTGGGAGCGTGGAGGCAAAAGAGTGTTAGAGAATGTGTTGGAATGCAATTGAGCGTAAGTATCAATCTGAGTGTTCAAGACGACATCCCCTATTTTGTGCTAATGAGGTAGTATATATAGGTTATGGGCCTGCAAAGAGGTGATTAGGGTTAGGGTTTTGCTAGCACGTCCCCTTAACCCCTGGTCGTTCCGATATTTGGGGGATCGTATCCCTGACCTCGTTCCTTTCTTTCTCTCCAAGTCGCTGCCCTTCTAGGGTTTGTTGGAATGTTCTTTGAAACCTTTAGCGGTTCCGATTTTTTAGGAAACGATCTTCCGCGACTTTCGTTTGACCTGGTCACCCATGTTTGACTACGTTTTTGTAAGCGTATAATTCAGTTTGTTTGCTTTCGTGTTGAGATGTTTATCATGGTGCCGCTGTCATGGCGGAGGGGTCGCGTCTCTGCCCGAGCAGAGGGATCGTTGATTCCTATGACGAGGACTTCGCTGATTCCTCTGGCGAGGCGCCAGAGGAATCGCGGCGAGCAGGAAAGTCGCCCCGAGCAGAGGAATCGCGGCGAGCAGGGAAGTCGCCCCGAGCAGAGAATTCGATGATCCCTCTAGCGAGGGTTTCGCTGACTCCTCTGGTGAGGACTTCGTTGATTCCTCTGGCGAGGCGCCAGAGGAATCTCGGCGAGCAGGGAAGTCGCCCCGAGCAGAGAATTCGATGATCCCTCTGGCGAGGGTTTCGCTGACTCCTCTGGCGAGGACTTCGCTGATTCCTCTGGCGAGGCGCCAGAGGAATCGCGGCGAGCAGGGAAGTCGCCCCGAGCAGAGAATTCGATGATCCCTCTGGCGAGGGTTTCGCTGACTCCTCTGGCGAAGACTTCGCTGATTCCTCTGGCGAGGCGCCAGAGGAATCGCGGCGAGCAGGGAAGTCGCCCCGAGTAGAGAATTCGATGATCCCTCTGGCGAGGGTTTCGCTGACTCCTCTGGCGAGGACTTCGCTGATTCCTCTGGCGAGGCGCCAGAGGAATCGCAGCGAGCAGGGAAGTCGCCCCGAGCCGAGAATTCGATGATCCCTCTGGCGAGGGTTTCGCTGATTCCTCTGGCGAGGCGCCAGAGGAATCGCGGCTAGCAGGGAAGTCGCCCCGAGCCAAGAATTCGATGATCCCTCTGGCGAGGGTTTCGCTGACTTCTGGTCAGTCGGATTTTGTCCACTACAATAATTATCCAGCGGGGAGGCAAGATAGAGCTGCCTTGCTGCTGTACTCGGGTGTCGGTGGGACTGCAAGAGCTCGCCGTTGATGTTCCCTTGAACTCGACTAAACAGGGCAGTCGACCCTCCTCCAACATAAGCTAAGTCAAATCTTTTCTAAGCTACTGTAGTTCGACTCCTTTTTGTTTGTTTACAAAATCTGTATAAGTATGGGTGCTTCGTGCTGATATTTGATTCATGTTGTTGTGTGGGGGGAGTCTTCATGGCTTTTGGTTCTAATTATTGTAGAATATACTCAAGCATGAATCGTTCTATCGTTGAAAGGTACCAAGATGATGAGGTTGTTGAGATATTTAAGTTTTGGTTAACTAAGTTCTTGACATAGCTTTGTTAGCTCATTTGCTGGTCTAACTCCTTAAAATTCATACAATAACTAGTTTATCTCATGTTTCCATTCTTGTTCATGGGCAATTATAGTTGGGAACCTTCTAAATCAAATATGGTTTATATAATAACGGTTGCTGAGTTGCTTTGCTTCGTGATAGGAGAAAATTTGGCAATGCAGTGACTAGATTATCGACGTTTGCAGCACCTGCAGTGAAATAGCCAGGACATCAAATTTGGGCAGCGAAATTCGTTGATCTCAGCGAAGGGTGAATTTTAGTTCAGGGCCTATTCTAACTATTCAGTCCTGGGTTCGCTGCCGCGCACAAAAGACTTGTGATTAAGATGGGCTTATATTATTGAAGATGCACTCTCAGCTTCAGAACTCCTTGACATACAAAGATGTCGCGTTTCGAAATCTAAATCACGTCGTCGGCAACTCACGCCCACCACTGAGGTGAACTAGCTGGGATGACAAAGCCAAACAAATTACTCTAGCGTCTCAACTCTATGGGATTTATTGATCTTGATACAACGAAGTTTCCAGCGCTGTGCTGTTATGCTTTGCTCTTCACCAACGCTGCTGCGCATTCTTTGTTCTTCACCAGGTCAATGCCATATACCGGTCCATCTCATTTCCTGCGCTGAATTTCCAGCGTTGATAAACACTAATACAAGACGAAGCTAAGTTATCTCTTTTGATTATGTTAATTCTTGATGAATTAGTTACTTTTTTTGGCTGTGCTTGTTGATTGTTGGTTAAGTTGTTGGGGACAAGGTGTTACTCGGGTTTTGTGAAGTTTAATTGGGGCTGACATGCATTCTTTTCACTGTTTTGATCGAGTCTTCCTACTGAGATCCACAAGAGGGCAGTGTTGCGCCGAGGAACGCCATGGCTTAGCCCAATCTGATGGAAGGGCCGATCATCATCTTGTTACGGATGCAGCGCAGGGAAGGAGAGGGCAGTTCATCGGCTGCACTGATACAGCGCAGCGGCGCCGCTACAACGCAGAGAGGGAGAAGACAGTTCATCAGCTCACTGAGGGCAGTACAGGGGAAATTAGAGCCTTAAGAGGACAGCGCAGACGGCGATCTTCGAGAAGAATTGGAGCATCAAGAGGTCAGCGCAGGCGGCGGTCTTCGAGAGGAATTGGAGCATCAAGAGGTCAGCGCAGACGGCGGTCTTCGAGAGGAATTGGAGCATCAAGAGGTCAGCGCAGGCGGCGATCATCAAGAGTGCAGCGCATCTGGTCTATCAGCGCAGCGCGTCTTTTCTTTCAAGGCAGCGCAATGCGTCTTGTCTATCTGGGCAGCGCTGCTGCGTTTTTCTCTATAAGCACGGAGCAGGGTTGCTTTTTAAGAAATGTCTGCAAAGAACACAACTCATGTTGAATTTAGGGGCTTGTTGGATTTCTGAATTCTAGGCTTGAAGAGTCGTTTAATCTTATTATTACAATATATTGCTGATATCTTGTTGTGGTGGAATTCAACTCTTAAATCTGGACAGGACCAAATGAATGATGATTTAAAATTTATTTCTTATTCATATGAGAATATGTTATGAAGTTGAAAAGCTAATTGTGATTGTTCGTTGATGAATGCGAGGATCATGCGAAGAAAGATATAATAGCAAAAGAAAATGAGGAATTAGTGAAATAACAAGATGAAGAAGAATTATTAAGCTGCGCAGGAATGAAAGCAAGAAGAATTACTAAAGCTGCGCTGCATAATTTTCTAAGCTGCGCTGCAGAATCACCAAACTGCGTTGCAAAATCACTAAGTTGCGTTGCGGGATATCTAAGTTGGTCTTCAACACAAGAACTCTACATTCTCTCAGCGCAGAATATAATAGTCGTGTCCAACACAGAATCGCTAAGCAGTCTCCAGCGCAGAATGTCTAAGCCGTAATGTAACAAAGCTAAACCACTAACTAGTGGTGGTCCGGGTACTTCGCAGAACTAAAACTTGTCAATTCATGATCTTAGTTATTTCATCGAAGCATGAAAGCATAACTGGGATTTGGGAAATGTTATACCTTAGTTTTTGGGCATAAACATGACTTATATTATCTATGCTGGAATTTATGCAATAATAACTATGTCTTGGAAGTTGCACAACTTCTGCATATGCGCCTAGACTTGAAATATAAATTGACTAAGTACATGACGGGACTTGAAACATGATTTGAATGACTTACTTTGGGACCATAATCATACCAGCGCCGTCACTAACATCATAAGTAGGAATACCAATCACAAGCATACACATAACATGTTTTGTTGAATCATGCACATGTTACTAAGGGGGTGAGTGGAGTATATGCCACCATGTGTGTTTTCTCAAAAAACTTAGTAGGATATATGAGCTTTAACAGCAACTCAGCCGGGTAGCGGATATTAAAACCTTAAATGGTAACTTAGCCACGATCCAGAACTGTAAGCCTCAGAATGTATCTGAGCTTTCTCAACGCAGTCAGGACAGGCTATCTCAGCCTGCGCAGCTATCTTAGTTTTTTCAGTTATTTCAGCCTGCGCAGCCGTCTCAGTCATTTCAGTTATCTTGGCTGGTGGAACTATCTTAGTTATCTCAGTATAATCAGCGCTCAAATTATCAGCATAACTATCTTAGTCATCTCAGTGCAGCCAGTGTGGCTATCTCAGCGCAGTCAGTGCCATTGTATCAGCGCAGCCAGTGTGGCTATCCCAGCGCAGTCAGGGCGATTGTATCAGCGCAGCCAGTGTGGCTATCCCAACACAGTCAGGGCGATTGTATCAGCGCAGCTAGTGTGGCTATCTCAGCGCAGTCAGTACGATTATCTCAATGCAGTCAGTACGATTATATCAGCGCAGCCAGTGTGGCTATCTCAGTGCAGTCAGTGTGATTATCTCGTTTAAGCTACCACAGATTACCTAAGTCATCTTCGACGCAGATCGTTTAAAGTTATCTTAAGTAAGGCATTAATTGCACGACGAAGTCATGAATTGCACAAACTAAGGCATTAATTTCACGACGAGGACATGAATTGCACAAACTAAGGCATTAATTGCACGACGAGGGCATGAATTGCACAATCTAAGGCATTAATTGCAAAATCTAGCCCTTTGTGGCATCGCAGGCATTAATTGCAAAATCTAGCCCTATGTGGCATCGCAGGCATTAATTGCAAAACTTAGGCCTTCATGGCAGCGCAGGCCTCAATGTCTATGCTCCGCGCAGAACATCGTAAGCCGCAAAAGTTAGACTGGGGATGAGCCTTAAGTGGCAACTCAGCCGCTCTGCGGATATTTGAGCCTTAAGTTAGTCATCATTGATGACATCCAGATAATCAAAAGGAAAAAATGCTCTCTTTTATCTTAGTTCATTTGCAGCGCTGAAATACTTTGTCTTTACCATTTTTACAAAGATTGACAAGTTCTTATCTAACAAGTGCAGGGAATCATGTATGCTTAATTGACACGGGAGAGCAGCACAACGCTGACTCTATATCACACACCACTGGTTGAACACGAAGAAGACACGGTTCAACCAGACCAGGGGGAGTAGCTGATGAGGACTGGAATACTCATCAGCGCTGTGCTTAGTAGTTTAAATCTACTTTACCTGATTATTGTTATTATTATCACAGGAACTAATGAACATAGGTCTAACTAAAAAGACTTGCTAACAAATGAATACGAAGAGTCAATCAGCCTTGACCAAAGTGCAAAGCTGCTGCCTTGCTAGAGTGCAACACCACCAGCGCAGACTAGAGCAGTGCAGCCATAACAACAGAGCAGAGCAGCGCAGCAGAGCTGCGCAGAGCAGCAGCGCAGCAGAGCAGCACAGAGCATTAACTCAGCAGCGCTGCCAGAGTGCAGAGCTGCCTGCCTTACCAGAGCCAGCGCTGCTAGAGTGCAGAGCTGCCCGCCTTACTAGAGCCAGCGCTGCCAGAGTGCAGAGCTGCCCGCCTTACCAAAGCCAGCGCTGCCAGATGGCAACTTACCAGAGCCAGCGCTGCCGAGAGCCCCACCAGAATTAAGTGTTTCCAGAGCTAATCTTGCCGAGAGTTAGCTTTACCACCAAGTTGGGCTTCATGGGCTTTAGGGTTAGGCTCAATTAGTTATCTATAAATAGGGATCTTGTACATGAAAATAGCATGATTTATTTGGGAGCAACACACTTGTAAAATGTAATTATCTCGAAATATAGTGAAAGAACTCGAAGATCTCCCGTGGATATAGGTCTTAACGATCGAACCACGTAAATCGTGTCTCGATTATTGCTTTTTAGATTAAGCGTTGATTTCATGCTTCACCACTCACTAGCATTATCAAGACGAATTCTTTTAATTGAATTGTCTGTGGATTGAGCTCTTAATTTTATGATTTGAGCAAGTAGTCTAGCAAATGTTGCATTTCTAGTAGAAAAAGCAAGCATACATGTGACCATCTATAAAAGGCATCCAATAATACCATAAAATATCGAAAAGGTCCACAAGGTGGATGTATAGGTCCATAAATGTCTCCTTTAATTCTTTCTAAGAAAGATGGAGTTCAGTATTATCCTTCGTATATGAAGGTCTAATGACTAACTTGCCTTGCGCACAAGCATCACATGAGAATTCATTTGTAGAAAGAATCTTTTGATTCTTATGTTGTGCCCATATGAATTATTGATTATTCAGCACATTATAGTTGCTTCGGATGTCCGAACCTATCATGCCAAAGCTTAAAGTTTTTGTGTCATTGAACTTCACGTTCATGACATGGTTTGTCTCAATTGCTTTTATGAATGTATAATACATTCCAGAAGGTAGTGATGCTAATTTTTCTTTTGTCAGCTTATAGCTTGAAACAAAAGAATTTATGCAAAGATATTCATTTTTACCTTCCACAAAATTGTCTCGATATGGTATCCATTATTACGGACATTCTTGAAACTCAGTAAGTTCCTTTTGAACTTACTAGAGTACAGGGCATTTTCAATATCTAATTTAGTATCATTTGATAAAATGATACAAGCTCTTCCGGAGCCTTCAATGATGTTTGATGCACCTGATATTGTGTTAACATTATCCTCAGCTATAATGTCAACTTAAGGAAATACTTCTTCTTTTGAAGAATAATATGTGTATTGGCACTATCACCAAGACAAATATCACAAGATTCCATATGATGTTAGTGTATAGATGTTCATACCTTGTTAAAAACTTCTCCGCAAAAACTTTATAGCAAAAATTCGGTAGAGGAAAAGAGTACAAGACATATATATTTACTCATATATTACACTACTTGCCTCGTGCTAATAACGTGTTATAAACTAGAGAGAAATGTGATAATAGAGAAGAAAATATGTATTGAACGTATTCAATATGAGGGCCAAAGGCCTCTATTTATACAAGTAGGAAACTAGGGTTTTAGGGAGATTTCTTGGTCAACACACATAAGATATATCTAGAAGATATATTTACAACACATTAGACCCTTTTAACATTTTTTTAATAGGATCTTGTACTTTTATTTTTGATTTTATTTAATCCTTGATTAACGAATTTTGTAGATCTATTAACTTTTATGTTATCTATATCACTTATTACTATTTAACCAAATTTCAAGCACAAAATAATCCGTCGGTAACACTATTTATTTCGTCTGTAAATATAACCACTTTACGTAACGCCGGATTATTTAAGAGCGAGAACACCGGCACGTATAAAAAGGGAGCTTACCTAGATGATCAAACACTAGTATATGATTAGCTTTATGTATTTAAAAATTTATGCGATTATTATATTAGTATATACCAAAAATTAAACATTTAACAAGTGGATGCCGACTTCCTTTATCATAATATCGATGTAAATTAATATACGTACAGATAGGCTATTTAAAACTTCTATATTTAAAAATCAAAGAGTTAAGTATCAAATTCTTCCCTATCGATGGTGTCTCTATCGCGTACAGGACCCTATAATCAGGGTTAAAGCTATTTATTACCTCAACGTGGGAAAATCGCACCAAATAACCTCCCCGCGTTTTAACGGCGGTTAACACCGTTAGAAAGGGTTAAGTACCAAATTCCTCCCCATGGGGGGTATTTGATGCGATTTTGCCACATTGAGGTAGTAAACAACTCTAACCCTGACTATAGGGTCCTGTACGCGATAGGGACACCATCGATAGGGGAAATTTGATACTTAACCCAAAATAAATGCAAACTAAGTTACGTTTTGCTTATCTGATCACATATGTATATCACAATCGAAATTATCTCTTTTAGTTAGAAAATTTGAATCGCGTGGCGTCACTTTTCCAATCCAGAATCCGATTAATCTTCCACAAGATGAAATATATACTCGATATAAATTGTCGGGAATAAATCTTTTATGAATTAATAGATTAAAAGTTTGATGTTGTTAATAATTTATAGTTATGGTGATGAAATTTAATGTCAAAAAAATTCTTCAATTCGTATATAAGCCAAGAAAAGAATCGACGGAAAAATGTGCGCACAAAATGAGGAATCTAGATTTTAGAGAGAGAAAACTTCTTGAAAGAGAAAGCACCATGAAATGATCGTCCATATAGCATGCAGCCTCTTTGTGAGATCTATAATGTGCCCAAATGTTTAGTTATTTGTTGCGACAATCGAGAAAAATAAAAAAAATTACTATATTAAAACGTTATGTAATTTAATATATCTAGGCTAATATCATAAAATATTACTCCCTCCGTCCGCCAAAAGTAGACCACTTTAGTTGGACACGGGATTTAATAAAATTGGTGATGATTTTGATGTAGTGGAAAAAGATTCTCACCACTTTATGAGATGTGTGGTTGAAATTGAATTTGGGGTGAGTTTTTTTGTAAATAAAGAGTGTTTGTAAGGATAAAAGATTAAAGTGGGTGATGAGACTATTTCCATAAAAGGAAAGTGGTATACTCTTTGCGGACGCCCAATATAGTAAAAGTGGTCTACTTTTGACGGACGGAGGAAGTATTAAATTATTATATTTGTATCAAATTATTACTAAATTTTAATTTATTTTGAGATGATTGTTAGAGTAAAAATTATACTCTATTATATTGTCATTATTTAGACGAATGATATGTAGTATATGCAGGAGTACTTCACAGAGTTAGTACAACATCTTTTGAAGTACTAAGTGGTGAGTGAGACATTAAAGTTTGAGGGGATGGGTTTTGTCAAGGGAATCCTCGACCTTTTTAACCGCTCCCGACCATCACCACCTCCTGGCCTCCATTGCGCTCAACTCCATCAACCTGAAAAAGGTTTAAAAACTTTGGATTGAGTACTAGTGAAATCAATGAAGTTAATGCCCATTTTTTTAAAAAAAACTTTGTTTTAAAGAATTTTCTGCATAGTGAAATGTATGTCAGCAGAATATATAACAACCCCTTTAAAAACAATTACTACAAATTTCAAAATAGTTTGAGCTGAAGCTCTTTTAACTTGCACGCTTTTCTAGTTTGGTGTTACCTGCTGGGTTCTAGGTATGGAAGACCTGGCCGAATCAAATCTCATACCTAAACTTCTTATCTGCTGTACACTACCCTGAACCCGACTCTTTTGTGGGACAAAGTTGATCGTAACTCGAGACCCAATCCTTTTAAGGGCATCCCCGACTGTTTTAAGACGACCCTGTTTGTTTCTTTATAACAACCAAACAAAATATTTTACATGCCTTCACAGTTAAAAACATATTTGCTTTTGTTGTGCCCAAAAATATCGCTTGTAACAGAAAATTAAAGAACACATGAAGATTGCGAAGATATAGAAAACTTTTGTATTGAATATAGCGTAAGGCTTTTGATTGATTGAGAGCTTGTGAATGATAGCGAAAATACTAATTAAGAATTCTAGTAGAAATATGACTCATTTTAAACTTATAATATACCTATAATTCTTCATGTTTATCTCTTTCTTCATGATAATCTCCTTCTTTATCGGATATATGATAATCTTCAATATAGATCCAAATCCCAGAAAATCAGGGCTGCGGGGCTGCTAACAGCGCTGTTATCGTTAGATTGACTTTGATCTCCCGGTCTTCAAGCGGTGCATATTTTTGTCCCCAACAACTTTTATTTAAAAGAGAGGGCTTACTAATCTAAACATACTTTGATGTAGAAGAGAGATGTGATCTTAAACTGTGACACCGCCCTGTGGATCAATTCCTAAGAGACGAGTTCTTAACTCTTAGCTCATGCCATAGATAACGGAAACCGTTGTCTATCTAGGGTCTCTAGGTCAACCTATTCCAAAACTTTACAACACATAATCAAGGATAGAGACTATGCATTTTTCATATACATTAACTTATATTGATGCCTTATCTAGGTTAACTCACTCATTTTCATCAAAACTTTGCACAAAATATGTTTCAAACTCATCATGCACATGCACTTAACTTTCATGAAAAATCCTTGATAAATAATTCTCCATACTTGAAAAATGTTTCAACATTTTGAGCTCTTAATGGGCTGTTTTACAATAGACACCAAATCTGCCTCTGAGCTCCAATGGAGGCTACGATTAGAAGATCATTTTTCAATTTGGATCGAGTCAATTGGAGTTCAAACGAGCAAGATATGCCCCTTCAAAAATAGACATTTATCAAGCAAAATCTGAAAATTTCATATTTCCATATTTAGGTTAAGTCAGTTGACTATCTTTAAAAATTCATATCTCTCATTTCAAAAGTCCATTGGGGACATCAAGGGTCAATCCGAAAACTACACTTCTCCAATTAGATTCTACCTAAAGAGTTTTATGGTTTATGAGATATCAACGCTTAAAGTTCAGTGCACAATTAGGAAGTTTGGCATGTTCATAACATAAATCGAAAAAACAACCTTAGGATGCACCAAAAATTCTAAAATGTAGCACATGGGTTCAAAACATGTAAAAAACCATTATGTACAAAAATGGACTCAAGACTCAAAAGTTTGGGTTGGTCTTTGTCTTCCAAAAGTCGTGGCCTTATAGAACCCACTGGGAGGTTCACACAATAAACACTAGGCTTTAAGAATTTCCACCGGCCGTTTCCCTCGCCCAAAAATGGTGAGGCCGGTGTCAAGGAAAACAAGGGAAGTTTAGAGTAACATATTCAATTTGAAAGGGTTTTCACCGATTGAACTATGACTTATGCTCCCTCAAAGTTCGTTTACCAAAATTGAAATCCAAATTGTCAACAAAATTTGAAAAATCACATATCAATCATAGGAGCTCGAGATTCTGAAATTTGATGAAAATACATAAGAGACATTAAATATCATACTGTAAAATATTAGGAAGTTTTGGTACCATTTGGACGGCTGAAATCTCCTGGCAAAACACTGTCGGAGCAGTGCGCCTACGATAATTATAAATCCTCAGCTTTACCTCATACATGGGTTTCCACTCATAAAACACTGTCTGAGCCCCACTTCCTCCCAGTACCGCGCCAAGGTGAAGCGCTGCAGGCCCGGACTCTTGATTCTTCTTTTTTATATTGCTTTACCTCATACATGGGTTTCAACTGTTATTTCTCCTTAATCTCTTTTTTTTTTCTTTTTCTCTTCTATAAATACATCCAACAATTCTTCTTGATTCTTCATCATTATTAAATTAGATGTTAAATTTAATTGTAAACAATATTAAAATTAAATAAAAAATAAAAAATTAAATTTAAAAGTTAAGGTGGAGACTCTCCCACTAAGAGTTCACCCTGACTCTTTACTACAAATGCTTTGAGATTTTATGTGTTTGAATATGTGACAATTTCAATGATTTTAAGTTGATCAACTCAATTAAGTCAATTTAATTTGTATATGAAAAAATGTAAGTATAAAGTTTAAAGCATAATTTTAATAAATACAACATAAAATGTATATCTATATAGTTTTTGAATGGGTTTAGTGAAATATACGTCACACATATCCCGTAGATATATGAATATTTATTAATATTTTTTATGTAGTATGTTATAAACTTTGAAACATATTACATTTTGCTTTTTCATGCAGTAAATAATTTATTTTCTTACAGTATTTTAACTATTTAAAAAATATGAATCTAAAATCCATCTGCATTTATATAAATAGGGTTATTAGCCTGTAAATACACGAACTTTTTATATTTTTTAAAATTTAACATGACTTTTATTTTTAGCCTACAAATACACAAACTTAGCATTTTTTTTCTGATTTTTGACATCGACAAAAAAAAAAGTTCTAATTTACTATTAACGTGAAGACCGATATATATTACCATGTCATTCACTTTCTAATCAAAATAATGAATCAAATTACTCTATTTAAGTGCATATTTCGTAGTCCACGTCATGTATTTCAGCCTTCACCTCAACAATAAATAGAGTTCTTTCACGTCGATGTCAAAAATCATAAAAAATGCTAAGTTCGTGTATATGTGGGCTAAAAATAAAAGTCATGTTAAATTTCAGAAAATATAAAAGGTTCGTGTATTTACATGCTAATAACTCATATAAATACGATGAAGTAGTTTTTAAAATATTTTTTAACTTAAAATTTATAAAATATAGTATATTCGTTCAATATATAAGTACAATTAAAAAAAAAACAATTAAATCAACATCACATTATTTATCTTTTTTCTGTTACTAATCATAAATACTAATATTGTTCATATTTATATACTAATATAATTTAAAATTCTAAAGCAAATCTAGGAGTACTAATATTCATAACTTCTGAAAAGCTTATTTGAAAATCAAAACAAGAAGTAAATTAATCAAAAAAAAAAAAATCTGAGAAGAGCATCGCCATCATTCATCTTCTATATTGGTCATTAAATGAGTTGCTCTGTGTATTAAATGCTGCAGCTCAGCACCTCCACCCACCCATCTCTCTCTCTCTCTCTCTCTACAATTTCCCCCTCATTCAAATGGCCATGCCCACCACCCCCACCCTCCGCCTCTCCCAATGTCCACCGCCCCCCCGCCGCCCCTAGCCGCCGCCACGAAACCCTCCTTCTCCCAGAACCTCACCTCCATCGGCCTCGGCTACGCCATCGCCATCGCCCTCGGCTTCCTCGTCCTCTTCTCCACCATCCTCCTCTCCTCCTACATATGCTGCCGCTCCATCGCCGCCCGCCGCCGCCGCCGCAACCCCAGCCGCTCCGCCGAGAACAGCGTCTACCTCCCGCGGATCATCTTCGTCGCCGAGGACGACGACAGCGAGGGCCAAAACGTCGTCGCCGGCCTCGATCAGGCCGTCATCAACTCCTACCCTAAATTCGTGTTCACGAAGAGGAGCGGCGCCGCAGCGGGCGACGGCGTCTGCTCGATTTGCCTCTCCGATTACAGGGAATCGGAGATGCTGCGGATGCTGCCGGATTGCCGGCACTGCTTCCACGTCATGTGCGTGGACGCGTGGCTGAAGCTCAACGCGTCCTGCCCTGTCTGCCGGAATTCGCCGCTGCCGACGCCGCTGTCGACGCCGCTGCAGGAGGTGGTGCCGCTGTCGCAGTACTCCGACGGGCGGAGGAGGGGTTGATTTGGGAATTAGGTAGTGTTTTAGGGGTGGAAGTGTGATTTTTGGGTTTAGGTGGGGGTGGAAATGTAAATAGCCTTTTTTGGTTAGTTTGGAGCTTTGTGGGAGTTTGGCGTTAATCGGTCGGTTTCTTATTTCATCCTTTTGGAAGTTGCTTTTTTCATAATTTTTTTTGTTTTTGTTGCCCCTTTTCGGTGATTAATGGATGTGATTCTATTTATGGATTCCTTACCTATTAGTACAAAATATATTTAGTTTATACTCTCTCCGCCATGGATAATAATTCACTATTTTTTAACATAATTATTAAAAAATAAAGTGATTTAAAAATAAAAATAATAAAAAGTGATAGAGTCCAACCAGGGGGCTTAGCTCACTGGCCACCGGATCCTCACTTAAGTGAAGTGACCCGGGTTCGATCCCTCTTGAGAGCGAATTGGAGATTGGAGATATAAGGTGGATTTCGAATTGGAGATTGGAGATATAAAGTGGATTTAACATGACTTTGCCCGATCAAAAAACAATTGTAGATTCATGAATGTCTATTGACTAAAAACAAATTATTATTCATATGTAAGTCATTAAACCGTTTAGTGAGTGATTATTTAGTATCTTTTGATTACATCTTTGTTGATTACGAGAAAGGAAAAAATAAATGGTCTTTATAAAAGAATTAATAATCTATTTAGACCTCATAAAGTGCGTAGTCAACTTGAAGTAACTTCGTATAAAAGCAAGTTTTTGACCATACTCGCATTGTCCTAAAATGCTAACAAATAGTGGCATGTGCATTTTTATTAATTGACGATTTTATATATAAAAAAGAAAAGAAAAAATCCAAAAAAACCCTTGAAAGCACAGAAGGAGCAGACTAAGGGCCGAACCTCATTAAAACCTTTTCACGGAAAATCCAGTGGAAAAACCGTGAAAAGGAAAAAGAGTACTCGTCTAAACACAAAACGAAAGTAGGGAAGTGCGGAAGGGAAAGTTTCCGAAACTCCGGCCTAACCATCGTCCCCAAACTATCCCGGCTCTCACCCCACGAAAAAAACTAAACGGCCGATTAGACGCCGTCGCCGTAAGAAGAACAAACCCAAACAAAGAAAAACGAGAGCAAAATATCCGGGTATATTTCAACTCCGTGAGCAATAGCAAACAACAACCCATCAGCCCCAACTACCGTTTCTGACGCAGATGGCTATGCGAAGCCATGTCAAGGCGAACCGCAGCCCTAATCTCCTCAATCTCGTGCGGCCACCACCCTTCCGAACGTTGTTGGTTAGCCATTAAATCTGCCGCCTTGTTTCCTTCTCTAAAGATGTGAGAAACCTGCAACGAGAAAGCATCTAACATCTCTAAAATCCTATTCCACGCCGCCTTAAAACGCCAAGGCACATTTAAAGAACGAGAATTAAGAATGGATATCACGTAGGTGGAATCGGCTTCAATCCAAAGCTTGTGCCATCCACGATTGTGAGCAATTTGAATCGCCGAGATAACAGCCAGGAGTTCCGCTTCAAAGGCAAAACCCGAGCCACCTTTGAAGTGAAAACAACCACGCATGTGCATATATCTTACTCGTTATCTTTATATATTATTTTTGTCCGTCTATAAAAATTACGTGTTTTCTTTTTTTAAAAACACCCTTTACAAAATATTCAATCTTTATTTTTATAATTTGATGGACTTAATACTATTATTTAATACTAAAATCACATCTTCCAATTTTTTTATTAACTTTCGTGCCCTCCACTCCACCACACACTATTTATAGACGGAGGAATTAGTAGACGGAGGAATTAGTATTTTCTAGTCAAGCATATATCTCAGTACTCCCATCCGTCACACTATAAATGAAACCCTTTTTTTGGACACGAGAATTAAGAAATGTGCATTTTATGTGTATGTGAAAAAATTGAAAAAATGTTTAAAGGGTAAAACTTTTACCCAAAAAGAAAAGAGTCTCACTTATGGTGGGACACCCAAAATAGAAAGAGTCTCACTTGTAGTGGGACTGAAGGAGTATTTACTTGTGCCGTAATTTTAGATAATAGTATATATTAACTCTGTTACGGTTTCTAAATAATTATCTAGGAGTACAAATTACTCCATTCGTCCACCAATTCATGTCCTACTTTTCTTTTTGATTCGTCCACCAATTTATATCCTATCCATTTTTAGTAACTATTTATACATTTTTTAATTGATGGGTCCCAACAAACAATATATTTTTTCTCCACTCAACTAATAAACAATACATTGTGTGGGTCTTTTTTCCACTTAGCTAATAAACAATACACATTGTGGGTTCTTTTCTCCACTTAACTAATAAACAATACACTTTTTCTTAAAATCCTTGTTTACTCTCCTAGGTCATGAATTAGTGGACGGATGGAGTAACTTTTATTTCTAAATAACTGTTCATCTCAAAATTTCATGATAAAATAATTTATAATTTTCCATTTTGTTCTTCTAATCACAATAAATTTTTATTTTTAAAAACTTTTCATGCAATAATTAGGAACAAATAGAGAAAAATTATTTACCTTTTTTTTCATATGTGTGTATTGGCAGCATATTACACTTATTTTAAAATTGATGGAGTACCTCATAACTTTGATATTTATTATTCTTACAATTATTTGTAAAATTATATTGCATATTTTTTGCAATGTGTAATGTCATATTTTAATTATAATCATTTTATTATAAATATACTATTTTTTGCAATGTGATTTATGCCAAATCTGATGTATATATATAAATTTGTCTTTGGTAAAATTGATTTTAAAAATGTCATTGACTCTAATTGATATGAGATGGTCATTCAAGTTTGAACTACTCGATCTCTCATGCAATAATAAATTAATCACTAACAAAATTCAAGGACAATCATTTTCTTATATTGGTTTTTTCTTATCAATATTAATTTTCACCAATCACCAATTGCATATTGTTATACTCGCTTGGTCCACAAAAAGTATATAATAATTTTATTTGACATTCACAAAAAATATATTTCGTATTTTTTTGGGACATGTTCCCGCACTTTGTTTTCAATCTTACAAACACATTTTATTTACCAAAAAATCACCACTAACTCACAATCAATTCAACCATAACCACTCATTTACATAATGAACCATTTATCCACTAAATACACATCCACCAACTATATATTTTATTAAAAACTCGTGCCGATGCCAATATTGTATACTCTTTATTAATAATCTTATTTTTTACTTATTTATCCACTAAACACACATCCACCAGTAATATTTATATTTGGGGTTAATTACGCCAAAAACCATGAACTTTGGGCGAATTTTCAAACTTGTCATGAATTTTTTTTTTTATCAAAAATTCCCTAAATTTAAGAGGGTGAACAATTTTTCCATGACTTTCAAGACTCCCCAAATTGAGTGCTGACATGGCACCTTTTATGTGATCTGAAATGTGACATGGCGTCGCTGGCGGTGAACCATAACGACGTCGTTTGATTGGGGGTAAAACGACGTCGTTTGATTGGGGGTAAAACGACGTCGTTTTGAGTCCCAACCATACCTCCCAGTCAAAAAACTGACGAGGCGTCTCCGAGACCGCCCAATTGGTGGTGGCAGTCTCGGGTCTGCTGCTCGCCGGAGTCAATGACGCTAGATTCAGCAAGAGAGAGGAGAGTTGGACTCGATTTTGAGTAATTACCTTGGCTAGAGAATGATTAATGGATTCAAGGGAAAGAAAGAGAGGGGAATGCATGGAAACGCGGCGATGGCACCGGAGTTCGAAGGTCAAGGTGGCGGAGACGGCTTTGATGGAGAAGCTAGGGCACGAATTGGGGAGGGAAGACCTTGGTGTGTGCGTGCCCTAGTAGAAAGAGAGAAGAGACGATGAGAGTGAGGGACGACAGTTCCGGAAGGAGACATGGCGTCGCCGGATTTCAGAAGCCGCAATGGAGACGGCGGGTGAATTTCTGTTCAATTTGTAAGGCTGAACATGATGAGGGCGGCGACTGAGCAAGGTCAGGTGGTGGCACCGCGCGAAGGGGGCGCAACCTTAGGCGGTGCAAACCTTAGAGAGGTGTGAGGTTGGCGGCGCGAGGTCTGGAATGGTTACGAGGTCGGCAGCGCCGCGCGAATGGGGCGCAACCCTAGGTGGTGGTGGACGGCGGTGGTGGAGGAGCAACCATGTCAGTTTTTTTTTTTATTATTATTATTTTTCATGTGTCAATTTTCGGTCCACTTAAGCGCCATGTCAGCTCGCATTGCCTAAAAATTGCCATGTCAGCTCGGAACAAAAAAGCATGAAAAAATTGTTCAATCCTATAAATTCAGGAAATTTTTGATAAAAAAAAAAAGAAGAATAAAAGTTCATAGCAATTTTGAAAATTGACCCAAAGTTCATGATTTTTGGCGTAATTAAACCTTATATTTACTTATAGAAAATACCACAAAATTTTGATGTTTTAATAATTTATATTTTATTTAAGTGAGTAGACTAGTTTAATAATTTTTTACATGGTCATAAGATTTTTATTTATTTAATTATTTTGTGATAAAATGGATCTATTTTTCATATGTTAATTATTTAAATTCATAATTTAGGGTGCGTTCACTGTAATAGATGGGAAAATGAGGGATAACAAAAGTTTATGCCTTTAAATGTCTCTTTTCTTATCCCACATTTTACACAAAGGGTGCGTTCTCTTTGGTTGTAAATTTATCATGAGAAAATGAGGGATAAACAAAATTTCATCTTAAATCCTTCATTTCTTTTTTCCACATTTCATACTTGACCCTTACTCATTCCTCATTTACACTACAAAGGAGGGATAATATTATATGTTCGCTATTTTATTTACACGCCGCAAGTGTACGGGTGCAATTGTATATAGTGGCAAACAAGGTCGAATCCACAGAGACTAATGATTATCAATGCCTACTTTTAATTACTTTACTCTATCTGGAAAACCGAATTGTAAAGGTTTGATTTTTGAAAACAAATTTAAATTGAAATAAAGGAATACTGAAAAGAAATCAAGCTGTGAAAATGCGAAGTAACAGAAGAAAGAGAGTTTCCCAAGGCAAAGGTTTCAACAGATTCTCCTAACTAACATGATTGATTCAATTAATGAGATAATTCCTAAGGCAATCTCAAAGTTAATTCATACCCACTCCCGTGGCATACAAATCGTTGATTACATGCAAGGCTACCATCCCTGGATCACACTTCTAACATGTAACTCCTAAAAGTTCCTAGGATTAACGCCCTCACAATTATTAATTCCCTTTAGAATTAGAATAAATGTGTTCTATGTTCTTAGTTCAGGTTATAATTATCATCTCCCGATCTCAAATTAAAACCTATGATAATGCTAAATTGATGATCAAGCAATAAAGCAAGCAATTATAACAAGAACATAGAAAGGAATATAAATCTCAATTAATTAAATCAACAGTCAGAAAATTGAATCGTGTTTACTCCCTAAACCCTGGGAAAAAGGGATTTAGCCACACATAGACATATGACTAATAATCACAATCTCAATAAAACTAATAAACATAAAACTATGAAAAACCGTAGAGAAATCGAGATTCTTCAGTCTTGCTCTTGCTCCGTGTCTCACAGCTCTCAAGAAAAGTCAGAATATGATAAAAAGATGTCTGGGATAAGCTAAAAGATGGTATTTATATGCCCTAGGTCGTCTAGCTCGAAAATACTCCAAAAATCGCGTTTTAGGTGAAAAAGCGGAAAAGTTGGGCTGACTCGGCGCCTCGCGCGGGCTGGTCGCGCGACCGCATGGCTGGGCGCGCGAGCTCGCGCGGCCACCTCGCGCGGCCGCGCCCCCCGGACCGCGTGATCTTCCCAGACTTCTTGTCTTCCTCGCGCGGGCATGTCGCGCGGCCGCATGGCTGGGCCGCGCGAGCTCGCGCGGTCTCCTCGCGCGGCCGCGCGCCTGGCCCGCGCGGTCTTCCAGCGGGTTCTGCATCCTCGCGCGGCCGTGGCATGCGGCCGCATGCCCGGACCGCGCGACTTCCCGGCGCCCGTCCTCGCGCACGGCCGCGTGTCCTCCGACACACGGACTTCCCGGCGCCCGTTCTTGCTCATCCGATGCCCGATTCTTGCCCCGTTCATGCCTATGGACTCGTCACTTCGCGTATTCCACTACGTTTCATCCAAAACTCCACAAAATGGGTCCAAAATCTGTAAAAAAACAACACGAGCACGGACGAGTAGTCTATTCCACACAAATTTAACAATTCAAACCAAAGACTCTCAAGAACTCAATGAAAACGCCCAAAAAACTATGAATAAACGCGACAAAGGAGATGAAAAATGCAACTAGAACAACCCCCCAAACTTAAACCATTGTCCGTCCTCGGACAAAAACAAAGATGAACCACAGATGAATCGACAAGAGCGTAGAGAAAAGTGGATAACCTTGTGGCTTCAGATTTATCAACAAAAACAATAGCATGCATTTGTGTCTCCTATCATCAAGAAATGACACTCATGACAAACTTCAAATTATGGTCTTCAACGACTCGCAATCCTCACCAAAAGATAAAGAAAATACGAACTCTCAACTCTCAAGTGTATCAATCAGAAAGGACGTGTATACGCTCAGTTCAAGCTAAACATGCACTCATCCATAAGCTTGTCAATCATCTCACCTCTCCATCACTAAATGTGTGCTCCTATAACCAAGATCAAAAAGGTCTTTATTGAAGGTTGTAATGTGGGCTCTTTGGTAAGGTAGGATATGTTTGGCTAAGTGACTCAAAGATGCAAATCAAAGTAACATCATCACCAACCTTATAGCATTCTTGCTCAATTCTATCCTCCACCTTTCATAAAACCAAATTTTCAATATATAATTCACCACAACACAACAATTATCTCTCATGACAATATGACCTTCTATGTATCCTATGTATCCATTTTTTTTTTCAATTTTTTTCCACTATTTTCTTTTTCTTTTCTTTTCTTCTTTTTTTTTTTTTTTTTTTTTTTTTTTTTTTTTTTTTTTTAGACTTGTAGGATACTAGGATTTTTCCAATCAAAGACAAAGTTCATAAATCATGATCACACACCTCCACAAACCAACATTCCCATAGCAACAAACTCCAAGTTCCCACCCACGGCTAAACCAAATAAAATGGATAATAAAAGCTCAAAGGGGCGAAACTAGGGTCATATAGAGTAAAAGGACAAGTATGGGATATATGGGCTAGCAAAGATGGCCTTCTATCATCTCACAGTTATTAAGCATACTGTGTGACCTCGAGGGAGAAACCAAGACAAGTTCTAGCGAGAAACAAGCATGCTTGAACAAACACTCAATAAACAGAAATAAGACTGTGGAAAATAGTGACAGTCAAGGCTCAAATCTCACAGCTTATTACATTGATTGCGAACACATTAAAGACCATACTTATCATTTATCAATCATGCTCAATCTCAACAATGTCAACACAAACACATGCAATTTTACCATTTTAAAACAGAAATCATCATATGCCAGTTATCCAACTAATTCATACACATCTCATCTCTTCACCAAGGCATCAACACAGAGCAACAAACAAAAACAAGACTGACAACTTCTCAACAAAGCAAACAAGACTCAAAACTACTAAGACAAACTAAATAGAGACAAAACAGTAAAGATAGAGTGCCCACACAGCCACATCCCCCCAAACTTATTCTCCACAAGGAAGAATAAGTTTGAAAAGGAAGTGTAGGGCACGGAGTCGAACTCACCGGGGCTCAAGGGGCCGGCGGGTCCTGAGGATCCTGCGGCGGTCCTGGGAAGGCTCGCTGCCAATCATTCATCGACCTCATATACGCCGCATGTTGGCGCATATACTCCTCATGTTGCCGTAGGCGGGCAGCGCGCTCGGCTTCAAATTGGGCATCAAAGTAGCCCTGTTGCTGCCTCTGGAATGCAGCAAATTGATTGTCCACGTGGCCGTACATGTTGGTTTGCAGGTTTTGGAAACCTGCATCCATGTGGCCGTACATGTGTTGCTGCATCGTGGCAAAGCCGGCATCCATGTGGCCGTATAGCCGCTGCTCCATGGCAGGAAAATCGTATCCAGCGGGCGGCGGCGGAGGTGCATGATGGTGGGGAAAGTAGGATGAAGTCCCCGCCTCAGACTCTTGGGGCACGTCGCCCCCTGCTTCATAAGCTGCTTCCTCCTCTGCAGCTTCATCTCTTGCCGCTGACCGTCCTGCCTGTGTTGCCGGTGGGCGCTGGCGTATGAGGTTGAGGTGCTCTGGGGTGTTCAGCAGCCAGTTCGAATGATCTGCCACATCCAGCACAATGGTCAAGTGCGGGTTGGGCAATGGAAAGTATAGCTTTGGCTTCAAGATCCAGGATAAGTTCCGGCCACCCGTGATGTGTCCCGCTGCTTTTAGCACTTTCAAATCCACCAAAATGTCTTCAGAAACCGCGGTCTCCGTGATCTCAAGTTCCAAGTCGAGAGCGAGGGCGGTGACAAATCCTCCAATGCCAATGGAGGCGGTCGGGGAGGTGAGTTGACTGTGAAATTGATCTAGCAACTGAGGGGCTAAATCAATCTTGTCACCGGTGAGCATACAGTTCAAATGAAGCAATTCGTCAGAACGTAGGTTGCCCACATTCTCCCGAGCAAAGTAATTGTAGGCCATCACCCGCTGTAGGTATCTGAAGACCGGGTTTCTCAATGCTTTGGCCTTTGCACGGCCAGTGACGAAATGCTTGGTGTCCTCAAGAGTCAAATCAGCCATGGCAGCCCATAACTGCTGCGGTTGAAAACCGGCAACACCATATATCCCGCTCCGCGGACTTTCAAGAATGTCATTGAAATTGTTACAAGTCATCCCGTAGTCCTTGTTAAGCAAGCGGAATTGGCACTCCGTGGGAATGGTCCGATCATATTTGATCTTCAAAGTTGACAGGAACTCGATCGTGAGAATCCGATAAGTGTGCCAGTTCCCTGTGAAAACCTGTCGAAGTCCCGCGCGATCGACCATAGCCCAAACATCATCCTGGATGCCCAACTTCTCCACAGTGGTTGGACAGATGTACTTTGTGGGCTTGACCGGGATGTGGATGAGCTTCTCCCAGTTCTTCAGTGAAGCATCATCAGGGAGTTCCACACCGAAGTGGGCCGGTGAGAACTCCGAAACCGGCGGCGCCGCACGATTGGTTCTGGATGACGACCCAGTAACCTTGCCCTTTCCCTTGGCGGCCCGGGATGCTTTCCCTTTCGGTGGCATGCTGGGGATACTGCAAAACCCAAACATGCTGCATTATAAACTATCCCCCAAACTTAAATTACACACACAAGAAGAATAAAATCAAGGCACATCAAGCCACCACCCAACACACCAAAACAATTCAAAGGCCAAACTCATGCGTTGCTTATGCTTAAAATATGTAGCATGTGATTAAGAACATAAGCTAGAACAATATAGAGCATAGGAAAAAGGCCAAAGAACATCATCCCCCACATCATAGCATATGAACCAAATCCACACCAAGAGCTCAAATTGACCAACAATTAAGTTTACCCATGATAAATAAGACATTCCTAAGCATGAATTCGTCCAAATATAAGCATAGAATCAAGAGAAATCAAGAGCAAACAAGAAATCCCCAATTAAAGCCCTAGTTTGAAACTAAGAAAATAAATCATGGAATAAAGCAAAACAATCGGTCAAAAGCTAGTAAATCATGCCAAGAATTGAAAAACATAAGTAATTTGGGCAAGAAAAACATACCTTGGATGGATTGGATGGAAGAAAATAAGAGAGAAATATGAATTGGGGTGTTAGTGTGTGAAAAGTGGGTGTTGTGTGTGTTAAAATCGTGAAAAGAGGGATAAAAGGGATTAAAAACCGAATAGGGCGGGTTCTGGCGCGGGTCGCAGCCGGGTCCGGGTCGCGCGGGGCGCGCCGCGCGGCCGCATGGCTGGACCGCGCGAGCTCGCGCTGTCTCCTCGCGCGGCCGCGCCCCTGGGCCGCGTGACCTGCTCCGGTTTTCTGCCTTCCTCGCGCGGGCGTGTCGCGCGGCCGCGCCCCTGGACCGCGTGATCTCGCGCGGCCACCTCGCGCGGCCGCGCCCCTGGACCGCATGCCACTCCAGAATCTCCTGACTTGTCGCGCGGGCTGGACGCGCGGGCGCGCGCCTGGGCCGCGCGGTCTGGGCGTTCGACTCCCCGATTTTTTTTTTTTTTTTAGATTATTCCTGCAAAAACGCAGCAAACAACAAAAACGAACAAAAACAAAACGAAACTAAAGTACTAAAACAAAAGAAAAACTCACAAACTTTGGGTTGCCTCCCAATAAGCGCTATTTTAACGTCGATAGCTCGACGCTTCATGACTCAACAATCACGAAGATCAATGACGTCCACCGTGTGGACTTGATCCGGGCTATAGTAAGCCTTCACTCGCTGCCCATTCACTCGAAACGGCTCATCTCCTTCTTTCCTCAACTCGATCGTTCCATTAGGAAAAACTTGGGAGATGGTGAACGGTCCCGACCACTTCGACTTCAGTTTTCCCGGAAACAGACGAAGACGGGAATTGAATAGAAGGACTTGATCTCCTGCGGCAAACTCTCGCTTGAGGATCATCTTGTCATGAAACCTCTTCGTCCTCTCCTTATAAATGCTAGAGTTTTCAAATGCTTGATCACGAAACTCTTCCAAAGCACTCAAGTGAAGCATCCTCTCTTTTCCAGCCGAATGAAAATCCAAATTCAATTTCTTCACCGCCCAAAACGCTTTGTGGGCAAACTCCACCGGCAAATGACACGACTTTCCAAACACCAATTGATATGGAGACATACCTAAAGGAGTTTTGTATGCCGTGCGATACGCCCAAAGAGCGTCATCTAGCAATATCGCCCAATCCTTACGACCTCCATTCACAGTCTTTTCCAACACTTGCTTAATCTCACGGTTGGCTAGCTCGGTTTGTCCATTCGCTTGAGGATGATATGCCGTAGTGACACGATGCTTTACTCCATTCCTCTTCAACAAGCTCTCCAACCATCGATTGCAGAAATGTGATCCCCCATCACTTACTAAGGCTCGCGGCGCTCCATATCTCGACAAGATGTACTTCTACAGAAATTTCATCACCACCTTTGAATCATTCTTGGCGGTGGGAATGGCTTCGACCCATCTCGACACATACTCAACGGCCAAAAGGATGTATTGGTTCCCATAGGATGAAGGGAACGGACCCATAAAGTCGATCCCCCACACGTCGAATAACTCGACCTCCACCACGCTAGTCAAAGGCATCTCATGCCTCTTAGAAATACCACCCATACGTTGGCAACGATCACAACGAGACACGAAAGCGTGGGCATCCTTAAAGATGGAGGGCCAATAAAAACCACTTTGTAGGACTTTGAAGGCGGTTCTATTGGCTCCAAAATGGCCTCCACTCGGTGATGAATGGCATTGAGTGAGGATCGGTCCCCACTCCTCTTCTGGCACACAACGGCGAATCACCATGTCAGCGCATCGTCGGTAGAGAAAAGGTTTCTCCCACATGTAGAACTTCACATCATGATAGAATTTCTTCTTCTTATAAGTGCTCAAGTCCTTGGGTGGAGGATACTTGACGGCCAGGAAATTCACATAGTCGGCGTACCATGGTCTAGGCGAGCTCACTTGCAAAATCTGCTCATCCGGGAATGTCTCCTTGATTGGAACTTGAAGTTCCTCTCCTTCCACCGGATTCTCTAGGCGAGAGAGATGATCGGCAACCACATTCTCACAACCACGACGATCCCGAATCTCTATATCGAACTCTTGCAGCAACAGGATCCACCGAATGAGTCGTGGCTTGGCATCTTTTTTATCAAAGAGAAATCGGATGGCTGCATGATCAGTGTACACAATTGATTTCGTCCCGATCAAGTATGCGCGGAACTTGTCAAAAGCGTAAACAATTGCTAGCATCTCCTTCTCGGTCACCGTGTAGTTCGCCTGAGCTTTATCCAAAGTCCGGCTAGCATAATAGATGACACGAAAAATCTTGTCCCTTTTCTGACCCAACGCAGCTCCAATAGCAATATCACTAGCATCACACATCAACTCGAATGGCTGCGTCCAATCCGGAACAATCAAAACAGGAGCTGTGACCAAGGCTTTCTTCAAAGTCTCAAACGCAGCTGTGCAGGCATCATCAAAACAGAACTTGACATCTTTCTCCAACAGCTGACTCAACGGCTTAGCAACCTTTGAGAAGTCCTTGATGAAGCGGCGGTAGAATCCGGCATGACCCAAAAAACTGCGCACTGCTCTATCATTGGTTGGTGGCGGGAGCTTCTCTATGGCAACAATCTTGGCTCGATCAACCTCCAAACCTGCAGCTGAAACTTTGTGGCCAAGAACAATGCCTTCTCGCACCATAAAATGACACTTCTCCCAATTAAGCACCAAGTTAGTTTCCTCACAACGAGCAAGCACAACAGATAAATTCTCTAGACAATGATCAAAAGAACTACCAAACACAGAGAAATCATCCATGAAAACTTCCATCACACTCTCAATCAGATCATGGAAAATAGCCATCATGCATCTTTGGAACGTAGCAGGAGCATTACACAAACCAAAAGACATGCGACGATAAGCAAAAATCCCATATGGGCAAGTAAAAGCAGTCTTGTCTTGGTCTTCCGGGGCAATCATAATTTGATTGTACCCAGAATAACCATCAAGAAAACAGTAAAACTCATACCCAGCCAATCTATCAAGCATCTGATCAATAAAGGGGAGGGGAAAATGGTCTTTCCTAGTAGCAGCATTCAACATGCGATAATCAATACAGACTCTCCAACCAGTAACCACACGTGTAGCAATCATCTCATCAGACTCACCTTTCACAACAGTCATCCCCCCTTTCTTAGACACCACTTGGGTAGGACTTACCCACTCACTATCAGATATAGCATATATAATCCCAGCATCAAGCAGTTTCAACACTTCTTTCCTAACGACTTCTTGCATAATAGGATTCAAGCGCCTTTGAGGTTGCGCTCTAGGCCTAGCATCATCATCAAGCAAAATCCTATGCATGCAGACACTTGGGCTAATCCCTTTCAAATCAGAGATCGACCAACCAATAGCAGACTTATGCTTTCTCAACACATGCAACAAGGAATCCAATTCACAAGAAGTAAGATGAGCTGATACAATTACCGGATACGTCTCACCATCACCTAGGAAGGCGTATCTCAAGTGATCCGGCAACGGCTTCAACTCAAGCTTTGGGGCGGTCCCCTTTTCCTCTTCCATCTTTTTCTTCTCCTCCTCGGTGTGCAGCTCCAGAAATCGTCCTCTCCTAGGTGCAATCTCTGCAACACTCTCCAATGCACTACAACACTCAAATAACTCATCAGAAAACAAATGCATATCAAGAGGAAAATCAAAATCAGTAGAGAAAAAGGAATGAGAGATGCAAGCCTCAAGAGGGTCGCCGAGACCCTTCCATGAAGATGGTGTGTCGCAGGAATCAACTAGGCTCAGCAACTTGCACTCCTCCATGTCAATGTCTTCCTTCTCATCATAGAACTTCAAAGCTCGATATATGGAGAAGGTATGGCTCTCATCATTGACTCTCAAAGTGAGCTCCCCATTAGCCACATCTATCAAGGCTCTTCCTGTGGCCAAGAACGGTCTCCCTAGGATCAACGGGATGGTCTTGTCCTCCTCAAAATCCAGCACCACAAAGTCAGCTGGGAATATGAACTCATTGACCTTCACCAACACGTCTTCCACTATCCCCCGTGGATACGTCACCGACCTATCTGCCATCTGCAACGCGATCGACGTCGGCTTCATCTCTCCAATAGCCAACCGCTGGAAAATAGATAAGGGCATGAGATTAATGCTTGCCCCCAAATCGCAAAGCGCCTTCCCAAACTGCTGGCCTCCAATGATGCAGGAAATAGTGAAGCTGCCAGGATCTTTAAGCTTGGCTGGGAGCTTCTTCTGCAAGATCGCACTGCACTCCTCATTGAGATTCACCGTCTCAAACTCTCCCAGCCGCTTCTTTCTCGAGATGATGTCCTTCAAGAATTTTGCATATTGTGGCATCTCCTGCAACGCCTCCACCAATGGAAGATTGATGTGCAACTTCTTGAAGATCTCCAAAAACTTGGAGAACTGCTGTTTCACCTTCTCCTTCTGATGTCGCTGAGGGAACGGCAAAGTCACTGTTGCTGGCGAAGTAGTCTTCTGCTTTTCATTCTTCTTTTTGCCAGAAACCTCAACGGTGACCTCCTCAGCTTCTTTCTCATCAACCGGCGACACGATCTCGTCCTCAGGCATCTTGGGTCCCTCATAAGTAGTCCCACTCCTCAAATTGATTGCCTTGCAATGCTCCTTGGGATTAACAGTTGTATTGCTCGGAAACTGACCCTGTTGGTGTAGATTTGTAAACGCATTGGCCAATTGACCCAATTGGGTCTCGAACATCTTCATCTGGGTTCCCACAGCTGCAGCATTGGACTCCAACTTTTCCATCCTCTCGTCGGACTTGGCCACGAACTTCATTAGCAACTCCTCAAGATTTGGCTTCTTCTCTTCGTTTATCACTCCGTTGGTAACCGAGAAGCCTGGTGGAGGTTGAATTGCATTGTTGGGATTCCCATATGACAAATTCGGGTGTGAGCGGCCTCCTTGCTGATATTGTTGTCCTCTATTGTAGCCACTCTGCTGTCCACGCTGGAAATTCTCGAAGTTCCTCCCATGAATGAAGTTGGCGTCTTCTATGCCTGTCGGATCCTCCACAGCTGGTTCAGGTTTTCCCATAGACATTGCTGAAATTTGTGAACTCAGCTCTGCCAGCTGAGTCGAGATCACTGCCAAAGGATCTGAGCTAGATGCTGCAGCAACTTTCTTCAGCTGCACCCTCTCGGACGGCCATTGGTAGCTGGTAGCTGCCATACTTTCTATGATCTCCATCGCGTCCGCGCTTCCCTTCTTGAGTATGGAGCCTCCAGCTGCTGTGTCCATAAACATCCTCGTACGCTCTCCACAAGCATTGTAGAACATGACGACTAGAGTCCCTTCATCAAAGCCATGGGACGGGCACTTCCTTAATTTCTCTTGATATCGTTCCCATGTTTCTGCTAAGGATTCTCCTTCAAATTGCTGAAACTGAACGATGTCCATCTTCAACTTCAAAGTGAGACCAGGAGGGTGAAACTTTCGCAGAAACAGGTGTGCCAAATCTTCCCATGCTGGATTGGCTCCCAATTGCAGAGTATGGTACCATGACTTGGCCTTGTCCCGTAGTGAAAAGGGAAATAGACGAAGGCGAATGATATCATCTGCTACGCCGTTCATCTTTATAGTACTGCATAACTCCAGAAACTGTCTCAAATGCTGGTGGACGTCGTATCCCACCAAAATAATTCCTGCGGAATTATCAAAACAAATTAGTATGATGATAAGCAGGGTCGATCCCACAGAGAGCAGGTAAAATCATTCAATTCCCTAAAATCTATAATTTTGGTGATGCCACCACGCCTTAATTTTAAGAAGAATTAATTAAAACTAAGAATGCAATAAATCAAATAAAAATAACTCTTGAAATAAATCAATAAAAAGGTAATTCGGCTCAAATAAATCCACTCTAATTCAACTTTGATCCTCGACGCAATAATTAATCAATCCCTATCAACCAACCAGTTATAGGATACCGTGAAACGCAACGGACGTACCCCAATTCCTACTTACGGTGTCGATAAACAGCTGGAGACGCCAGACCTGCTTATTTCCCTTATTAAAATATAACCTAGCTGGAGACGCCAGACCTAGATTTAATATTCTAATAGCATTAAGATGAAGGAACCCGATTTATACCAATTATCCTAGAGACGCTAGTAATAATTAATATACCAATTAATTCCCCCTACGAACACGGTAGTTGTATCACTAATTAGTCCAATTCCAACAATTACGGATTGGCGGGAACTAATTGACTGTAATCCAATTAAACCTAAGTTGGCCAGACTTAAATAAAATCGGAATTATCTTTAAACCCTAGGAATTAATCGAAATCAATAGGAATCAATTTTATAACCAATTAGGTCTCACAGATCATTAAATTAGAGTTTCATTATTCTCGCCGAATTAAAAGCTTAGCTACTCATAATTAAATTAACAACAACTAAAGAAATAAAAGAAAACATAATAATCAAATATAAAATAAACAAGTAAAAATTGCAAGAAATAAATTACGAACGAAAATATAAATAACGAGAATTAAAACTGATCACCAATCGAAATTGAAAGGAACCGTGCTAAAGTCGAATAATCCAGCCGCAATCTTCTTTACCAAATTCCAAAACTAGAAAGCAAGTAAAATATTGAACTAAAATTGCATGCATGAACTCCAAAGAAATCGTCTGCATTCACTACGGGAATAAAAGTGTGTGTAAAAACTAAAACAAAAGTCAACCTAATAATCTAGTCCAAAGTTGCGGCTAGGTTGCTAACTAAAAAAACAAAACCTAATTAATATCTCCCATGCGGCTCCCCTTAAGCAAATATATATATGGGATTAAAATCCCTAAGTGCCGCCTCTATCTAACAATATGGGCTTCGGCCCTTTAAAGAGTAAAGCCTAAAAAATAATTAAAATGTGAGTTTTGGGCCTAATTAAATCTAGAATAATTAACTTCAAGCCCAATCTCTAAACTCCTTCATAAATCCACGCTTTCTTCATCAAAAACTCGATTTCCACCATCTCTTGATATCTACTAGCATCCATCTCCAATCCATCTAATTCCTGCGCCAAAATATTACAAATCATGTAAAATCATATAAAATCATGGCGAAACACACAATAAACTAGGTAGCTAAAATGCACACATCAAATCCCCTCACACTTAGATCATACTTGTCCTCAAGTATGAAATAAGAGAAGAAATTAATGGTGAAATCCAGCCAATAGAAGCAACTCCCTTCCTTGACACGAAGACTCTAGAAACGAACGAACGGAAATAGACACCACAAACACACGCAAAGAACAGGAAAGTAAAAAGAAACGAGACAAGACACGACAAACCAAACGACTAGCCAAGCAACATCAAAGCATCAGGAACGAAACAGTCTATCAAATCAAATCATGCAATTCACCATCACTTCCCAACTCTCGAACTAAGAACATGAACCTCCAAAGTGTGTTTTCATTATCAATCTAGTCCAAATTAGGCAACAATGAGTGCAACTCTCACGCTCATTCAATCTCTCCATAAGATAAGGTCATTCTCACACAAGAAGAAACTCCAATTAGTCATGATATTTCGCAGTCACATTATGGCTCAAAAAGGTCTTTCTTCTTTGGTTGTAATGGGGCTAAGGACTATCAATGATGTAGGCAAGATCCTAGGGGTCCTAAGCTCAAACATTGAAGATCAAATATCGTGCATGCTCGAATCAAATCACACCCAAAGAATTCTAAACATATGAGGAGCAACTTCCAACTCAACCATGGGCAACAACCATCAAACAACTCAATGCATGTATACTAATTCAACCTTGGTGCAACCTTTATTTCCTCTTTTTTTTTTTTCTTTTTTCTTTTCTTTTTTTTTGTTTTTCTGTTTCTTTTTTTTTCTCTTTTTTTTTTCTTGCACCACTTCATTAAAACAACACAATCATGCAAAGAGTACATCAAAAACAATCTGCCCAACTGTCAACATCATCCTCTGTTTGGCCAAACAGACCATCTGTCCTAGATTCAGAATGCAATTTCGGCTCGGTTCTGTTTGGGCAAACAAGCATCCTTATGCACATTCCTCAAAATTCACTTAAGATGTAATTCAATTCTAACATGCACAATGGGACCAAAGAGAAAGTTCACAAAAAACAGGCCTTGGCTATATATATATAGTGACTAATATGAACAATCACGGCAAGGCTCAAACATGGCTCACTAGGGGTTAGTGTACGGGTAGGAATTCAAAAGCAGGCCAATTGGCTACCCTAGTGCCTCTTATCATTTACCACATATGACACACTTGATATCACGACTTCATGGATCATCAAATCTCTCAAAACAAAAATTAGTAGAGAGTGCTCTACTCTATTAAGCTCAATACCTCACTTATGTATAGTTTAGATTCACTCATCAACCTTATTTTGTCATTCCAGACATCATGTAATCAAAATACACATTGTCAATCACAAGCTCTCAATTCTTAAGTCGGGAAAGATCAAGTTATCACACATTTTCAATCTGACAGCATGCTCCAACACTGAACTTATCAATTACTTTGGCTAGAAGACTTCACACGACTCAACATAAACTGACTTAACAAGCAAAGACTCAACAACGCCCCCCCTCACACTTAAATTTTGCTTGCCCTCAAGCAAAACAAAATAAAGCATAAGTAAAGGGCAACGAAAAACACAGAACAACACTCAAAACATAAAAACAAACACAAGAACAAACAAAACGAAAAGGAAAAAGGAAAGGAATCACCGCGTGCGCTGCCGCCGCAGCTCCTGTCTGATCGTGGCGCTCAGGTTGGCTATGCTCTCCTGCAATGCTGCGACGTGCCCGTCCATCTGCGCCAGCTGCTGTGTAACCTGATTTTTTTTTTTTTTTAAGAAACTTTAACAAAAATTAAATCTAAAGAAAGGGGATTAAAACTGAACGAAACGAAAATAAAGAAAAAGAAAAACAAAACGGGAGAAACAAAGGGAAAGAAAATCGGGTTGCCTCCCGATAAGCGCCATTATTTAACGTCGTCGGCTCGACTGTTGATGCAATCAGAATCTCGTCTGAGGTGACAATGGAATTTTTTCCACTGTTGTTATATGAGATGCATCGCAATATGGCTCCAACTTGTGATAGTTGACTACAACCGTCTTTGCCGTAGCCAAACTCTTAATCTCCACTGGTCCGTCTGGCCAAACAGACTGTATCTCAAAAGGACCTATCCATTGCCTTCCAAGCATGAATCGAACCTTTTCACCGACTTCAAATGTTCTCCAGAATCGATGCTTGTGATAAGCTATCGCTATTAGATCTGCATACCCCATGTTGGTATTATAGGCTTCCAAACGAAGCTCCTCCTCACACTTATCTTTTAAGTCGGGTGGTTCCACATTAAAATGCAGAGTTCTATAACGTGGCTTCCGTTTGGGCAAACAGAACGTATTTCTAGAATCTGCCAATTTCGAGTGAGCATGGAGAGACTTGGTAGATTCTTTGACTTCTTCATTGTTCATCCCACGAGCATCAAGACCAGTTGCTCTTTTGATCAAGGTCGGTTCCAACTTGTCCTGCACAGATTTAGTCTCAAGATGTTCTTGGACAGAAGGGTCAGTAATGTTAGTGGCACAAACAGTTTTAACAACAAGAGGATTTTTCATGGTATCATCAATATTGAAAGTGAACTTCTCTCCATGATAATCCAAACATATGGTGCCACTATAAACATCAATGATTGCCCTAGTGGTCCTTAAGAAAGGACGACCTAACAGAACACCGGCTGACTCTTTCGATTGCATACCCTTCATTTTCACCACATAAAAGTCAGCAGGATAAACAAAATCATGCACCTTTACAAGAACATTCTCTAGAAGACCCTCAGGATGAACACGTGACCCATCAGCCAACTGAATCACCACCTTAGTAGCCACCAACTTCACACCAATTAGGTTATTATAAACAGCTAAGGGCATGACATTAATAGAAGCTCCTAGATCACACATAGCATGCTCAATCTTAGTATCACCGATGAAACATGGCAGGGAAAACATACCTGGATCCTTGCATTTGGGCGGCAACTCTTTTCGTATCACTGCTGACACGTTCTCGCCCATCACAATCTTTCCAGATTTCTTAGACTTTCCATCGATGAAGTCCTTCAAAAACTTGCTCAGATGAGGGAGTTTGAGTGCTTGGAGGAAAGGAAGATTAATCTCCAACTTTCCAAATATCTTCATGAAGTCATTGATCTCTTCCTCAGGCTTCCTTGCTAACCTTCTTGGGAAAGGTACTGGTGGCACAAACTTAGGATCGCGGAGGCTCAGTATTGGTTCCTCCTTGGTCGAATCATCTTCAACACTTTCTCGTTCTGCCTTCCTTCCTTTCTGCACAGCTTCGGACTCACCGTCCTGTTTGGGCAAACGAGACGTATTTCCAGATTGACCTCCAGTGAGCACTAGTTCTTCAGAATCGTTCTGTTTGGGCAAACAGTTGCTCTCGCCAGATTTGCCTTCTCGAGCTTTTTCCACTTTCTTGATTGGTGGTTCATCCAATTCTTTGCCACTTCTCAAGGTGATCAAGTTCACACTTTCCTGAGGATTCACTTGGACTTGCGATGGCAATTTGCCTTGATGGCCCTTGAGTTGATTCACGGAAGTTGCGAGTTGAGACACTTGACGAGCCAACCCCTCAATCTGCACCTTCTGCTCGGCTTGGGATTGTTGGAGTTGTTGCACATTACTTTGCAGAAATTGCTGATTACCAATCAAGTCCGCCATCATCTCCTCAAGTGACTTGCCTTGCTTTTCCGGAACAGATTGTTGAACTTGTGGTGCTTGGTACCCTGTCCTTTGATGTGGAGGATGGTAGTTCTGCTGCTGTGGCTGATGTTGCTGCTGCGGTTGCCTCTGATCCGGATCCCCCCAACGAAAGTTAGGATGGTTTCTCCATGGTGCATTTTGATTATTCGAGTAGGGGTCCCGTTTGGGCAAATGGGGCAGTGGCGCGTCGCAGCTGTAAAAATTGTGAGAAGAATTCGCTTGTGCTTGATATTCTTCCTCACCCCCGGCGCATTGCAAGCTCGTGTGGCCAAAACTTCCACACGTTCCACATGATTTCTCCATAGGTTGTCCAGGACTTGCCACTTTTTCCACCACAGTGCTCAACATCTTCTCTATCCTTCCCATCCTTTCTTCAAACTTATCCTCAAAGTGAGAGGAACTTGCTTGAGCGGCTTTCTTAAGCAATTGGATACGTGGCTCCTCGTACTCTCTTGTGGCTTCCACCAAGTGCTGAATCAACCTCTTAGCTTCACTCACAGTGTTCTGAGAAAATCCGCCTCCACTAGATGAATTCACCAAGTTCTTTGTGTCAACTGTCATCCCTTGGTAGAAATACTGCAACAAATCTCCATCAGAAAATTTATGGTTCGGGCAACTATCCACCAATCGTCTGAATCGTGTCCAGTATGCGCTCAATGACTCATCAAACTCTTGCTTAACTCCGCTGATCTCTTTCTTCAAGGCATTCGTCTTGGTAGGAGGAAAGAAGTGCTCCAAAAACTGTTTTTTTCATCTCGGCCCATGTTGAGATGGAATTCGGTGGAAGACTAGCAAACCAAGAATTCGCCTCGGCCGATTGGGTAAATGGAAAGGCAGCCAATCGAAAGTGCTCCTCCGTCACTCCAGTGGGGCGTTTCTGCACCTTACAGATCTTGATGAATTCGCTCAAGAAATTGTACGGATCTTCTCCCTTCTTGCCATAGTACTTCGGGAGAACATTAAGCAGTCCAAGCTTAATCTCAATACCGGTAGCAGCTGCCGGCATCTGAATTGGGGTGGGCGGGTCATCAGCTTCGTGGCTGGAGAGTTCGCACAGTCTAGGATCGTCAGCCATGTCGCTCTTAGTACTTGCAACCGAAATCGAGTCGGTTTCCTCTTCACAGTCTGTGTCTGCCTCTGAATCAGGGTCTGTTTGGGCAAACGGATCCTCTGCAGCAATCTGAACTTCAGGTTCAGACTTGAAAAACGTTTCTGTACGGTCAGATGGAGCAATTTCCGAGCCTTCCAGACCTTGCAGCTTCCTCGCCGTGGCCTCCTTCCTCAATCTCTTCGCGGTTTTCTCGATCTCAAAATCGTAGAGGAGATTCGGCTTAGAAGATCTGCTCATAAACCAAAAAGAAAAATAAAAAAGAAAAAAATATCAAAAGGGAAAAGAATTCAATTAACACCGCTCCCCGGCAACGGCGCCAATTTGGTGGACGTCGTATCCCACCAAAATAATTCCTGCGGAATTATCAAAACAAATTAGTATGATGATAAGCAGGGTCGATCCCACAGAGAGCAGGTAAAATCATTCAATTCCCTAAAATCTATAATTTTGGTGATGCCACCACGCCTTAATTTTAAGAAGAATTAATTAAAACTAAGAATGCAATAAATCAAATAAAAATAACTCTTGAAATAAATCAATAAAAAGGTAATTCGGCTCAAATAAATCCACTCTAATTCAACTTTGATCCTCGACGCAATAATTAATCAATCCCTATCAACCAACCAGTTATAGGATACCGTGAAACGCAACGGACGTACCCCAATTCCTACTTACGGTGTCGATAAACAGCTGGAGACGCCAGACCTGCTTATTTCCCTTATTAAAATATAACCTAGCTGGAGACGCCAGACCTAGATTTAATATTCTAATAGCATTAAGATGAAGGAACCCGATTTATACCAATTATCCTAGAGACGCTAGTAATAATTAATATACCAATTAATTCCCCCTACGAACACGGTAGTTGTATCACTAATTAGTCCAATTCCAACAATTACGGATTGGCGGGAACTAATTGACTGTAATCCAATTAAACCTAAGTTGGCCAGACTTAAATAAAATCGGAATTATCTTTAAACCCTAGGAATTAATCGAAATCAATAGGAATCAATTTTATAACCAATTAGGTCTCACAGATCATTAAATTAGAGTTTCATTATTCTCGCCGAATTAAAAGCTTAGCTACTCATAATTAAATTAACAACAACTAAAGAAATAAAAGAAAACATAATAATCAAATATAAAATAAACAAGTAAAAATTGCAAGAAATAAATTACGAACGAAAATATAAATAACGAGAATTAAAACTGATCACCAATCGAAATTGAAAGGAACCGTGCTAAAGTCGAATAATCCAGCCGCAATCTTCTTTACCAAATTCCAAAACTAGAAAGCAAGTAAAATATTGAACTAAAATTGCATGCATGAACTCCAAAGAAATCGTCTGCATTCACTACGGGAATAAAAGTGTGTGTAAAAACTAAAACAAAAGTCAACCTAATAATCTAGTCCAAAGTTGCGGCTAGGTTGCTAACTAAAAAAACAAAACCTAATTAATATCTCCCATGCGGCTCCCCTTAAGCAAATATATATATGGGATTAAAATCCCTAAGTGCCGCCTCTATCTAACAATATGGGCTTCGGCCCTTTAAAGAGTAAAGCCTAAAAAATAATTAAAATATGAGTTTTGGGCCTAATTAAATCTAGAATAATTAACTTCAAGCCCAATCTCTAAACTCCTTCATAAATCCACGCTTTCTTCATCAAAAACTCGATTTCCACCATCTCTTGATATCTACTAGCATCCATCTCCAATCCATCTAATTCCTGCGCCAAAATATCACAAATCATGTAAAATCATATAAAATCATGGCGAAACACACAATAAACTAGGTAGCTAAAATGCACACATCAAATGCACATTCGGATCCTCTATGGCACTACCTCCATATTGGTTCTGTTGTACCATGGTAATCAGCCCAGTCCTTAACTCAAAGTTGCTCGCGTTGACTCTGGGCGGTTCTTGGTACTGGTATAGTGGAGTAAATGCCTCATCAATAGGCGGCTGTTTCTGCTCAGCAGCATTTTTCTGAGCATCCAACACCGCTTGCAATTGCTCTCTCAATGCACGGACTTCTTCCGCAGTGGCCATCGTCTTGAGTGTGGCTTTAGTTTTCTGGCGGAGTGAAGCTTCAAGTTCCGGATCAAAATCTACTAGAGGTAAATTTTTAGATCTTGTGTTCATAAACCACCTAAACAAGCCACCAGTTTCAAATTAGAACCACAAGAAAGAAGTAAAAAAAAAAACTTAAATAAATAACAGAAATAAAAGTCCAGAGTAGTATCAAACAATTAACGGAATAGTACTGATAAAAATCAGTCCCCGGCAACGGCGCCAAAAACTTGTTCGCTATATTATTTACACGCCGCAAGTGTACGGGTGCAATTGTATATAGTGGCAAACAAGGTAGAATCCACAGAGACTAATGATTATCAATGCCTACTCTTAATTACTTTACTCTATCTGGAAAACCGAATTGTAAAGGTTTGATTTTTGAAAACAAATTTAAATTGAAATAAAGGAATACTGAAAAGAAATCAAGCTGTGAAAATGCGAAGTAACAGAAGAAAGAGAGTTTCCCAAGGCAAAGGTTTCAACAGATTCTCCTAACTAACATGATTGATTCAATTAATGAGATAATTCCTAAGGCAATCTCAAAGTTAATTCATACCCACTCCCGTGGCATACAAATCGTTGATTACATGCAAGGCTACCATCCCTGGATCACACTTCTAACATGTAACTCCTAAAAGTTCCTAGGATTAACGCCCTCACAATTATTAATTCCCTTTAGAATTAGAATAAATGTGTTCTATGTTCTTAGTTCAGGTTATAATTATCATCTCCCGATCTCAAATTAAAACCTATGATAATGCTAAATTGGTGATCAAGCAATAAAGCAAGCAATTATAACAAGAACATAGAAAGGAATATAAATCTCAATTAATTAAATCAACAGTCAGAAAATTGAATCGTGTTTACTCCCTAAACCCTGGGAAAAAGGGATTTAGCCACACATAGACATATGACTAATAATCACAATCTCAATAAAACTAATAAACATAAAACTATGAAAAACCGTAGAGAAATCGAGATTCTTCAGTCTTGCTCTTGCTCCGTGTCTCACAGCTCTCAAGAAAAGTCAGAATATGATAAAAGATGTCTGGGATAAGCTAAAAGATGGTATTTATATGCCCTAGGTCGTCTAGCTCGAAAATACTCCAAAAATCGCGTTTTAGGTGAAAAAGCGGAAAAGTTGGGCTGACTCGGCGCCTCGCGCGGGCTGGTCGCGCGACCGCATGGCTGGGCCGCGCGAGCTCGCGCAGCCACCTCGCGCGGCCGCGCCCCCCGGACCGCGTGATCTTCCCAGACTTCCTGTCTTCCTCGCGCGGGCATGTCGCGCGGCCGCATGGCTGGGCCGCGCGAGCTCGCGCGGTCTCCTCGCGCGGCCGCGCGCCTGGCCCGCGCGGTCTTCCAGCGGGTTCTGCATCCTCGCGCGGCCGTGGCATGCGGCCGCATGCCCGGACCGCGCGACTTCCCGGCGCCCGTCCTCGCGCACGGCCGCGTGTCCTCCGACACACGGACTTCCCGGCGCCCGTTCTTGCTCATCCGATGCCCGATTCTTGCCCCGTTCATGCCTATGGACTCGTCACTTCGCGTATTCCACTACGCTTCATCCAAAACTCCACAAAATGGGTCCAAAACCTGTAAAAAAACAACACGAGCACGGACGAGTAGTCTATTCCACACAAATTTAACAATTCAAACCAAAGACTCTCAAGAACTCAATGAAAACGCCCAAAAAACTATGAATAAACGCGACAAAGGAGATGAAAAATGCAACTAGAACATTATCCCTTTAAAAATGGTGTGATAATATTATCCCTCCTTTGTAGTGTACATGAGGAATGAATAATGGTCAAATAGGAAATGTGGAAAAAGAAAGGAAGGATTTAAATGCTGAAATTTTGTTTATCTTTCCTTTTCTCATGATAAATTTACAATAAAAGAGAACGCACCCAAAAGATAAGTTCATTATTTTTTCTTCCTTATTTTCTTTTCAAGGAGGGATAATATTATCCCTCTATTTTGGTGTGATAATATTATTCCTCCTTGAACTGAAAATAAGAAAGGAAAAATAGTGAACTTCTCTTTTGTGTAAAATGTGAGATAAGATAAAAGATATTTAAATGCATAAATTTTTGTTATCCATCCAAATGGAGGGATAAAAAGCAAATTAACACACCCTTAACGTATGCGGCATGTACAATTTAGCTAGTGGTAATAATTAATTAAACAGAAGAAGTAGACTACTTTACTATCAGTATTACTTCATATCTACTTCGCAATGACTAATCTCAAGATTTTTATTATCACTACTCATTTTTTTTATCAACTTCCTTCATTCACACTCTCATTATTCCCCTATTCCTTAGTTAACACTTGATAATTCTTTCCACAAATTTAACTTTCTGTGACCATATCAACATATCATGCTTTTCTTGATCTCTCATACAAATCAACATGGCTCTAAAAAGATTCAAATCAATGAACAAACTCATCATCTACTTATCAATCCTGGCCGCCGCAGTCTGCATCGCCACCTTCTCCAAAGCCTACTCCCTCAAATCCTTCCTCCGCTCCGACGCCTCGTGCAACCACGCCACCGCCGCCGCCTTCTTCCCGTCCCACGTCAACGAGCAAGAGATCAAGGAAACGCTCGACCTAGTCATCCACAAGCTCAAGCACGAGCTCGACAACATGCGCGCGGGAGCCATGCCCCCGCGTTCCACCCACGCGCCTCTCCTCGCCGACGTCCTCGGCCTCATCGAGTCGGCCCACGCCTCCCTTTCCTTGGGAGAGGGAGAGGAAGCTAACCAGCAGGCGCGAACAAAAAATTTGTTCGCGCCTGCTGAGCATTTCCTGACCGAGGAGATCAGGAAATACATCCGGGTCAAGCCCAACCGGCTCGGGAAGCAGAACTTCATGGGCGCCAACGGCACGCACACGAGCGTCGGGCACGGGTGCTTCGCCGCGAGAGCCGAGCTGGAATCCTACATGGACTACGACGTCGGCGACGTCTGCAACGACGACTGGAAACTAGCGCAGAAGCTCATGATCCTCGGCTGCGACCCCCTGCCGCGGAGGCGCTGCTTCTCGCGAGCGCCGCAGCTCTACGCGGCGCCGCGCCCGATCAACGAGTCCCTCTGGAAGCTTCCAGAGGACCGGAACGTGCGGTGGAGCGGCTACCGGTGCAAGAACTTCACCTGCTTGGCTAGCAACGCTACGAAGAAGGGATTCTTCAAATGCGCAGACTGCTTCAATCTGGTGGATCACGAGCTCCCTAGGTGGATCGAGCCGGTGAATCTGGCCTCGGATTTCACGATCGGCGATGTTCTGGATCTGAAGCGCGGCGAGATCAGGATCGGGCTCGATTTCAGCGTGGGGACGGGGACGTTCGCGGCGAGGATGAAGGAGCGGAATGTGACGGTGGTGACGGCGACGGTGAATCTAGGGGCTCCGTTTAGCGAGACGATCGCGCTGCGGGGGCTGGTGCCGCTGTACGTGACGGTGAATCAACGGCTGCCGTTCTTCGACAACACGCTGGATCTGATCCACAGCACGCGGTTTCTGGACGGGTGGATTGATCTGGTGCTGCTGGAGTTCGTGGTGTACGATTGGGATCGGGTGCTGAGGCCGGGGGGGCTGATGTGGATTGATAGCTTCTTCTGTTTGAAGGAGGATTTGGAGGAGTATTTGGGGGTGTTTGGGATGTTGAGGTACAAGAGGCATAAGTGGATTGTGGTGCCTAAGTTTGATAAGAATGATGAGAGAGAGGTGTTCTTCTCTGCGGTCTTGGAGAAACCATCTAGGCCATTTAGATGATTGTCAATCGTTTGAGTTTTGGAAAATGTGATATTTCAGAATTTTTCATCTTTGGAATGATTAGAATAAGGTATAGCATATTGTTACTTGATGTTTCTATTTATTTTTGTAGATATTTGTTTTCGTATAATGGAGTTTGCTAGTTACCCATGTGTTGCACGATATGTATGAGAGTTCAAATTCATTTTGTGATGATTTGTGTGAAGGTTCTGAACTTGCTTGTAAGTGTGTTGCCATTTTTGGAGGAATGCAAATAATGCGGCTCGTGAGCTAATTAGTTTTGTTATAGGTTTTCAAGAAAAAATATTTGAAAGTTAAATTTTTCGTCTTAAATTTTTGACATTGCACTCCCGGTTTGAATCGATTCTTGTCAAATTTTTCATGTTAGAATACCCGGCCGATTCGGGCGGATTCCTACTCCAATTAATTAATGAATAAAATATAGCTCTTATATTTAATTAATTATATTCTAACTAGGATCAATTAATTACTGAAAAACTGGAATACAATCATACAAACACAATGTAAAAAATCTATCAGAATTTTAATTTGGAATACATCCTCATTCCAATCCTTGTAATCACTATTTTCTTGTTATGTACTCCATCCGTCCCAAATGAAATATCTTGTTTCTTTTCGATACGATTATTTAGGAAAATATTAATTATATTATTAAGTGATGTGGTGTAGACACTACAAAAAAAACTGCCGAACACCGATGGATAAGCCGACGGGCTGTTATTCCATCGGTATTCACCGACGGACCACCGACGGAATGCGGCGTATTTTTCGGTGCTTTTTTTCCGACGGATATACCGACGGAATGCCGGCGGAAGATATTACCGACGGACCATTCCATCGGTATTGTTTTATTTTTTAGATTATTATTTAATTTTAATTTACACGACGGAATACCGACAGATATTATCCGTCGGTATTTGTTTTAAATAACCAGTCGCGTAGCCTCTTTTGCTTTAGTTCTCATCTCAGCCCTAATCCGCAAATTCCTCCAAAATCCCCAAATCGCCTCCTACAGCAACGCCGCCTGTCACCGCTCCTCTGCCGGTGAGCACGCCGCCGCCTGCATCCCCTCGGCCGGCCGTTCCTCCTGCAGCTTCTCCGCCGCCGGCCGAACCTGCTCCAGCTTCTCCGCCGCCGACTGCAACCCGCAACCCCTCCGCCGGCTGAACCTCGTCCAGCTTCTCCGCCTCCGCCTGTGCTTTCCCCGCTCCCACCGGTTGCACCTACGCCGGCTCCGGTTGCTTCCTCCGTCATAGAAATCAGGTCCGTTTCACAATTTACTCTTTTCCGCATTTAAATCTCATAATCCGAGATATAAATGTAAGGCAATTTTAGATCTGTAGGGATTTTCACTGAAAAGCAGGACGCCATTTCTTCCCGTTGATTTCTCGCTCCCTGCTGCCTGCTTCGATCTTGTTATCCTTATTCAGGTGTTTCCGCTTGGTGTCGAAATGGGTGTGGAGATATTTGGTGGGGAGGGAAAGGTTGTGGGCGAGAATTGTGAGGTCGATCCATGGTGATCTTAAGTGGGAGGGAGAAGGGCGGGAAGGGTTATCTCTGGGTAGAAGTAGAACTGGGTGGTGGCCTAGAGTCTTAGCAACTGTGGGAGAACAAGCGGGGAGTTGGTTCGTGAATTCGCTGTCGAGGGTGGTGGGAAATGGTAGGAACACAAGCTTTTGGGAGCATTTTTGGGCTGATTCGGGAAGCTTAAAGACTGCTTTTCCCAGACTTTTTCAGCTGTGTGAAAATAAAAAAGCTGTGGTTAGTGATCAGGGGGAGTGGAAGGAAGGGGGCTGGGAATGGAATTTCAAATGGAGGCGACCACTCCGGGACAGTGAGCTTGAGATGACTAATGATCTGGTGGCTGCTATCTCCTCTGTTACTTTGAACGCAGGTACTGAAGACTATTGGCGTTGGAAGGCTACAAAAGAGGGCTCATTCTCTTCTAAGTCAGCTTATGGTTTAATCAAAAGCTCAAGGATCCCGGGTTCACAAGTGAGCTTAGACAAAGAGACGATGGAACAAGTGTGGGACACACCGGCCCCACAGAAAGCAAGATTAGTCACCTGGAGAATCCTGAGGAAAAGACTCCCAACGTGCGACAACCTTAGAAGAAGGAACATCCACCTCGGAGAAGAAGAGAGCATGTGTAATGCATGTTGCCATAAAGCCGAGACTATTAATCACTTGTTCCTGGAATGCCCGAAGACGACGGCGCTCTGGAATGGTATTTTGAACTGGCTGGGGATCAATGGCCCTTGGCCAAGTGATGTCGAAGAACACTTCAAAGCTTTCGTCAACATGGGGAAGTCTAAGAGCCGAAAATTTCTTGCAGCACTTTGGATGTGCGTTATCTGGATACTGTGGAAGAGCCGGAATGATAGCCGATTCGAGGGGAAACCATGGGATATTCAGAGTGTGTTACGCGATATCAAAGTTAGACTGTGGAGTTGGAACAAGATTTTTAACCTTTCCAATCACGAGCTCAGTTTTTCCGCTTGGATGACTGAGAAGGTGACTTGTGTTTTTTTGTAACTTTGCTGTTGGATGACTAGTTGATCTAGTCTGCACCTTGATTTTTGTTGTTGGTACTTCTGGTACCGCTTCCTTTTCTATAAAATTTCCTCTTTTCTGATCAAAAAAAAAAAGGTGTTTCCGCTGCCTAATCTTCAATTTGTCTTTGTAAGTTCAAGAAGAAGAACGTCAAAAGTTAAGCTATAAATACTGAAAATGTCCAAAATTTAGTGGATAATCCAGCAGCCTGCTCCATTGTTTTTTGTTTGTTAATCCTTTCATTATTAATTTTATACAGATGGCTAGAGGAAGCAGTGACGGGCACAGTGGTAGACGAGGGCGCGGTGATGGTAGAGGGCGATCATCATCCACAGGGGCATCATCACAGGCGTCTGATGGGGGCATTCGTGATTCAGTTGCCCAGATACATTTGGCTGGAGGTAGTGGATCTGCTCCGACATCATCAGAAGATACCGTGCCCAGCAGCCACTCGAGCACGGGTCGGATTATGTTGACCATTACACCTCAGGGGTAAGTTTGTGTTATTTGATAATATTCTTTATTTCTTTCTTTTGCACTGACCATTTTATTTATTTAATAACAGTAAGATCTACCCATACGAGTACGTGCCCAAAGCATGTACTCGTATTTTCAGGCAAGTTAGGAACCCTAATGGCTTTAACTGGAAGACGACACATGATGATGTGAAGAATTTATATTTTATGGAATTCAAGGTATATTATTCACGTCCCTTCTTAAGAGTGAAGTCTAATTTAGCTTTGAATTTGATGAATTCTTTAGATTGATACTAGTTAGTGGAGTTGATAGTATCGAACAGGCAGTGAAGTTGGATTTTATGAAGAACGCGGCTCGTAGGTATAAAGATTTTGTATATGATATCAAGATGGCAAAGGATGATCCGAAGAAGGGAAGGCCACCATTTATTCATGAGCGTGAGTGGCTTGATTGGTTGAGTTACTGGAGGAGTGAGGCTGTGGTTAAGAAATCAGAAACGGCCAAAAAGTGCAGAATGTCTGAGCCTGAAGGTCCAGGAACAGGACAAGTGAAGCATAAAGGAGGCTCCAAATCTACTCTCCAGATTGCCGATGAGATTGTAAGTAACTTTTTAATTTTTCATTTAAATGTTTTTAATAGTTTGCACATATTTATACTTAATATAAATTTCAATCATTTTTAATATAAAGGCCAAAAAGAAGGGTGACTCATCCTAAAACACCTAGCGGATGGACTCGAATTTATACGAGGTCGTCCTAGGGCGGTAAGGTGACTCAAGTCGTCTCACAAGGAAGACTTAGCAGGGCTTTAACTGTGCTACTCACAAAAAACATAAAGGAAACCTAAACACTCTAATCGGATAGTTGGGTCTTACACTCTCTCTTTAAATCTAGGCGTAATTAAATAAAGCTTGTAAAATTATCTAGTGCAGAATCAACAGAAAGCATATAAATCTATCTAGGCGAAAAATAGGAAGCAGATAAAGAACGCAGGGAACTAATAAACCTAGGGTTCTAACTAGCAATTGAGAAAGCATTAGATAGTTCAATCAATCATAAAGCAACGGTTATCTAGGCGAGATTAAAGAACAAACAATTCATCAATTAAACTCGAAGCAACATTAATCTACGCGAAGGGAAAAGACTAGCATTCAAGTGTAAAGAAAGCAATAACCAAGTTCTTACAGCGAGTACGATCCAAATCTTCAATCTATGTAGTGAAAACAAACATAATCTTCAATCACCAAGTCTAAAAGATGTTTGTAGATGCTTAAACTACTCTAAAACTAAGGGGAAACAAGTGGAAATCGCCTAGGAGGCTGCTGGGGTCGAAGTCCCTCTTCAAAACCCTAAAAATCGGCTTTTAAAGGTGAAAACGTAACTGCCGGATTTGGCCAGGGACGGCGGCCGCCGTGAGACGGCGGCGCCGTGGGACGGCGCCGCCGTGGGTGGTCTTCGCAGTTTCTTCCAAGGCTGCACGGCCCGCGCCGTGGGGCCGCGGCCGCCGTCTCCACGGCGGCCGCCGCTGAGCCTGACTCCAAAACATGCTCGAAACAATGCCAAAACGCTCGGCAACTCGCGAATCCTGCACGCGACAATAGTACATCCAAAAATATCATCGAGCACGTGAAATATAGAGCAAAAAGGTACGAAACGAGCTCGAATGCACAGCAGGAAAACTCACAAAATCATCACAAAATAGAGCTAAACAACCCCCCCACACTTAAATCCTTGCTTGTCCTCAAGCAACAGTCACAACATCGACAGAAAATCCATAAGCGATTCTTCTCACTAAGCAAACACTAACCAATCCAAGTCCTTCAAGATATCAATGTCCCCAATCAGATGTTCAAAGTTAAGGTTTAAAAATGCAACAACAAGGTGATACAACTCAATCCGATCAGACCCGATTCTCCGCTAGGGGTGAATTTCCTAATGCAATTTCCTTTACAATCATATCTCATTCCTTTTTCACATTCCTTCATTTTTCACATTTCACTTCTTTTTTTTTTTTTGGGTCAAGTTATTTTCGCTCTTAATAGATGGGCCATAATTCACGAGATTGAACTTTTGGAGGTGATCCAAAATATTCTCGTGTGGTTTCCCATGCTCATAATGAAACCATTAGAGGAGCAGAGACCCAGAGCTATCAGAACTCAACAACCAACCAAACAATTCAGCACAAAGAAAGATATTAGGAAATTGCACTGAAAACACTCCCCCTAGCATCTACCGGACAAATCACGTCAAGAGTTGCTCAACAAGGTGTTGCACCAAAACCTTAAGCTAATTACACCATGTTGGGAACAAATCAATCATGACAGACAAGGACAACAAACAACACAAACACAATCCAGAATCGCCAATGAATCACTATCAACATGCGATGCACTTAAAAACAAGCAAGAAGACAAGATAAGGGGACCATTCGCCCCAACACAAGAAAGCCCAAGAACACAACAGGAAAACACCCACAGGATTTACCAATACCAACAAACACCCCCTCCCCCCACACTTAAAATCTGGCACTGTCCTCAGTGCAAACAAAAAGAGGGGTGAAAGAGCAAACTTCCCTAAATACCGATCCCGTGGTGAGTCTGTAATGTCCCACGATGTCTGCCTCTCTCTTATCCATAGAACAAGCAGTCCCCAACGCAACAACCTGCACCAAACAACAGAAACAACAAAACACAACATAAACAAAACGAAAGAAAAACGAAACAAGGAAAAGCAAGAAAACATGGGTTGCCTCCCATGCAGCGCTAGTTTTTAAGTCGCCAGCCCGACTAAGAGAACCCCTTAACCAAAATCCGATTGAAGCTCCAGCTGCCTTAGCGCCCTTATAAACACATCTTCTTGAATTGCGGCTGCGGGTCCTCCAAAAGAGTCCTCCATGCTCATATCCTGGGATGGCCCTCTATCCACGCCTCCAACGAGATTGAGTAACCCAACCTCATCCAACTTCTCTTCCAATAGCAAAGCACACAGAAATCCTTGCTCTATATCATCTTCCTCTTGCAGCTTATCCCGAAATTCCTGCTCAATGTCAGCCTCATCCTGCAAGTTAGCAAGGAATTCCTCCACAATCTCGTCCTCCTCCTGCAACTTATTAAGGAATTCCTGCACAATACAATCCTCATCCAAGGCGTCAAATGTTTCAACATACGAGCATATTTGAATTAAGGGGGTGGGGGTAGCAGGTTTTTTATCAAAAACAGAAAATGTTACCGCTTTACCTGCCCCTACCATACTTACAGTCCCCGTACCCACATCGATGCGAGTATGGGTGGTAGCCATAAAGGGTCGGCCAAGTAGCACGAGATGCCCATTCTCGCTTCTAATCCCTTTTCCCAAATCTAGGACGACAAAATCAGCCAAAACTCTAATTCCCCTCACAACAACCTCAACATCCTCAACCAGGCCCCGTGGGCTACTAATAGAGCCGTCAGCTAGCTCTATCTTCATATTCGTGCATTTCAGCCTTTTATTACCCAATTTCTCAAAAATATCAAACGGCATCAAGTTGACTGCCGCGCCCAAATCAAGCATCCCAAACACCTTTTCAACCCCACCTAAGCTAATATCAAAAATAAAGCTACCTGGATCTCCTTGCTTGGGTGGTGGTTGGTCTCGTGCAACAGTGACGGGTGGCCGTGGCTCACTGGGGCATTGGGTAGCCTTGATTGCCTGCACAGTTTTGCTTCTCCATCCCCCCATGGTTATTGGGGCCTCGTCCTTGACTACCTCGACGGTATGAGCTTGATGCGGCTGTTGATCCTGGTTTGGGAACTTCCCCGTTGGCTGTCCTTGCTGCAGCTGATTCAATGCTCCAGTTAGCTGCCCAACTGTAGTCTCGAGGCGCTTGATGGTAGCACTCTGAGACTCCATGTTCTGTTTGGTCATCTCCATGAAGGACTGCATGGTGTCCTCGAGAGACAGCTTCTGCGGTTGAGCTTGCTTCTGAAACTGTTGGGGGGCATTCTGGTATTGCTGCTGCTGCTGAAAATTCCCTTGTTGCATAGGGAACTGCTGATACTGCTGATACTGCGGGGGCTGCTGCTGCTGATAAGCTTGATTGTAGTTCTGCTGCTGAGCTCTCCAACCCGAATTGGGGCTTTGTTGCCCTTGATTAAAGATAGGCCTCTGTTCAAATTGAGGCCGTCCCGGATAGCTCTGGGCAGCATAGACCTCTGCTTCTCCTTCAGGTGTGAATTCACCCATGCGATGGCACGCGTTGGTTCCATGACCAAGATCGCCACATATTCCACATCCTTCTGCAGGTGGCGCGTGAACTGGTGGGGCCTCTGCCTGGTTCATTCTGAGGTGTTGAACTTGCCTCATCAAATCCGCTACCTGCTTCTGAAGCTCATTGCTGGGAGCTACTGCATTGGCTTCAACCCTCCTTCCTCTAACTGATTTCTGTTGAGAACTCGCGGCAAGTGTTTCGAAGATCTCCTTGAGCTCATCAGCTGTCTTCCGGGCAATGTTGCCCCCTGCTGTACTGTCCACCATAAACTGTGCCGTCTGAATCAATCCGTCATAGAAGAACTGCATCAACATGACGGGTGCTAACTGGTGTTGTGGGCACTGGCGGAGGAGCTCTTGGAATCTCTCCCAAGCCTCATGGAGAGGCTCGTCAGCTCCTTGCATGAAGTTCATTATTTGGCTCCTAATCTCTTGAGTCTTGTGATTAGGATAGTACTTGAGCATGAACTTCTCACATGCCTCTCCCCATGTGGTGATGGAGTTCGGCGGCAAGGACAATAGCCACGTTCTCGCCCGGTCCTTGAGTGCGTAAGGTAAGCACTTGAGCCTCAACTGATCCTCGGTGAGCTCCAAAAGTGGGAAGGTCTGCACTTGAGTGCAGAAGTCGCGGATGAACTGTAAGGCATCCTCGCTCGGCATTCCATGAAAGAGCGGCAGCAAGTTCGAGTCGTTGGGCTTCAGATTATAGTTCCGGACCGCCGTGGGAAGCACTATCGCTGAGGTGCTAGTGTTTCCAATAACCGGCCTAGAGAAATCTCCCATATATTGAACATTTTGCTCCGCCATGACTTCTTGATCAAGATTGGGCCGAGCTTCTTCTTCTTCTTCCGGATGCACTAGATGTGTACCCTCAACGGCTTCCAGTGTGGGGTTGGAAGCGATTCTCACTTCACGGTCTTCCTCTCGAGACTGTGATTCCACAAGGTTTCTCGAACTGGACTCGGACTCCTTCTCCAGGCTTGAAAGAACCTCACAAGGTCGATGAATGTTGTCAAAGTAGGGCGCTAGCTTTCTCTTCAAGCTGCGGCGACCTTGCATACACAACACTAGCAAACCAAATCAAACGCACCGGAGGGAGAAAATAACCGAGTCAAAAGAAATAAACAAAAATTAAACACGGAAAACAAATGCAACACAATCAAATGCCTAAAGCCTTCCCCGGCAACGGCGCCAAAATTTGACTCATCCTAAAACACCTAGCGGATGGACTCGAATTTATACGAGGTCGTCCTAGGGCGGTAAGGTGACTCAAGTCGTCTCACAAGGAAGACTTAGCAGGGCTTTAACTGTGCTACTCACAAAAAACAAAAAAGAAACCTAAACACTCTAATCGGATAGCTGGGTCTTACACTCTCTCTTTAAATCTAGGTGTAATTAAATAAAGCTTGTAAAATTATCTAGTGCAGAATCAACAGAAAGCATATAAATCTATCTAGGCGAAAAATAGGAAGCAGATAAAGAACGCATGGAACTAATAAACCTAGGGTTCTAACTAGCAATTGAGAAAGCATTAGATAGTTCAATCAATCATAAAGCAACGGTTATCTAGGCGAGATTAAAGAACAAACAATTCATCAATTAAACTCGAAGCAACATTAATCTACGCGAAGGGAAAAGACTAGCATTCAAGTGTAAAGAAAGCAATAACCAAGTTCTTACAGCGAGTACGATCCAAATCTTCAATCTATGTAGTGAAAACAAACATAATCTTCAATCACCAAGTCTAAAAGATGTTTGTAGATGCTTAAACTACTCTAAAACTAAGGGGAAACAAGTGGAAATCGCCTAGGAGGCTGCTGGGGTCGAAGTCCCTCTTCAAAACCCTAAAAATCGGCTTTTAAAGGTGAAAACGTAACTACCGGATTTGGCCAGGGACGGCGGCCGCCGTGAGACGGCGGCCGCCGTGGGACGGCGCCGCCGTGGGTGGTCTTCGCAGTTTCTTCCAAGGCTGCACGGCCCGCGCCGTGGGGCCGCGGCCGCCGTCTCCACGGCGGCCGCCGCCGCCAGACGGCCGCGAGCCTGACTCCAAAACATGCTCGAAACAATGCCAAAACGCTCGGCAACTCGCGAATCCTGCACGCGACAATAGTACATCCAAAAAGATTATCGAGCACGTGAAATATAGAGCAAAAAGGTACGAAACGAGCTCGAATGCACAGCAGGAAAACTCACAAATTCATCACAAAATAGGGCTAAACAAAGGGCGTTGATCCCAGTCAGTGCTTCTATGACGCTTATGAGGTCCTCCACGTGAACAAAGATGGATCATATACTGACCCTAGATCTGAGACAGTTGGGGTATGTGATATAACTTTTATGATTGTTTAGTACATTATATGTTACTTATGCAATTGCAAATTTGTTTGTTAATTGTAGAGAAAAATTGAAGAGCTAAGGGAACAACAAAGTCAGCCGGTGGATGGATCTACTGAGCCACAGGCGGTGGACATGGCCAAAATATATCTTGAGGCTGTAGGTGGATTGGATAAGAAGAAGAGGTTGTTTGGTGTTGGTAGTCTGGCATCTACACTCAGGAGTGATGGTTCGAGTGGATCATCTCAGGCTCGGTCCTTAGCTTATGACGATACAATAGTTGGTCTCCAGAATAAGTTGCAGAAGGAGCGAGATGAGCGCCGACAAGAGAGTGAGAGCTTCAGGGCACACCTACTAGCACAACACGAGTACTTGACTCGCTTTTGTGCACAGTCGGGATTGCCCCCCCCACCACCTCCGCCTCTTTGACTTTGATGTGTATTACTATTTTGGATATGTAGTATGTTAGACTTGGATGTGTGTGAAAACTTATTGGGATTGTAGTATGTGAAAACATATTAGGATTGCATTTGAATGTTTGAAAACTTATTAGGATTGACTTGGATGTGTGTTATCAATAGACTTTAGTTTGATTTAAATTATCATTGTTGTTAAATAGATTGATTTCGAAAATATGTGCAAATTGTCGATAACAGGTGAAACCAAAATCTGAATAATTTCATTTTTTTTAAAAAGTATACCGACGGATTACCGACGGATATACCGTCGATACTTTTCTGGCGAACGGACGGCGGCTCCGGCGATTATTATTGACGGATTAGTCCGTCGGTTTACTGTCGAAAACTGGACGATACAGTCGTCGGCGACTTTGACTTCGGCGATGGACCTTCGGTCGTCAATCCGTCGGTAATAGACAACGGACTATTTTATCCGTCGGTGTACTGTTTACCGACGCGTCTTTTAACGTCGAGCCGTCGACGTCGGTGCTCCGTCGGAATCTTATTTTACCGACGAAAAAATCCGTCGGTGATCGCAGTTTATGTTGTAGTGAGAGTTGAAAAGGTGACGTGGGTCCCAAAAATTCTTCTAAGCCCGTCCGGAGAATTTTGTTTGGAAAGAGGGCTAAGACAAGGTGATCCTCTATCACCTTTCCTCTTCTTGGTCGTGGCGGAAGGTTTAAACATACTAGTGGAAAGAGCAGTTAACAATCAATTGTTGGAGCCGGTCTCGATTGGGAATGAAGGAATGAAGATCTCTCATTTGCAGCATGCGGATGACACTATGCTCGTTGCCACATATAAGAAGGAAAATGCGTGGTCTTTCAAGAGTTTACTCAAGCTTTTTGAACTACTTTCTGGTTTAAAGGTGAACTTTGACAAAAGTAGCCTTGTGGGCGTCGGTACAACAGTGGAAAGAAATGAAGAAATGGCGCGTATTCTCAAGTGCCGTGTGGAGGACCTGCCGATCAAATACCTCGGGGTGAAGATCGGTGCACGTCTATCGCAAACGGAGGATTGGAAGTATTTGATGGAGAAAGTCAAGAGGAAAATCGACAAATGGAGAAATCGGAAAATTTCTTTTGCCGGAAGGGTAACTTTAATTCGTTCGGTCCTGCTGTCCATTCCTATATATCAGCTGTCTTTTTTGGTCTTGAATAAAAGAGTGCTTGCCCATATTAGGTCTTTAATGTGCAATTTTCTGTGGGGTGGGAGGGTGGGCGAGAGGAAAATTCACTGGGTTAAGTTGGGAGAATTTTGTTGTGACACTAGGCATGGGGGTTTAGGCATCAAAGATTTAGAGTGTTTTAACAAGGCGTTGATGATAAAATGGCTGTGGCGTTTTCTAACTGAGGGAGAATGTCTTTGGGCTAGGGTGGTGAGGGCATGTAGGGGGGATATTTTTTAGGATAATGAGGGTTTTCGATTAGAAGGGAGTAAAGAGATGAGGGCGGGGTGGTGGAAGAGGGTGTTAAGTTTGAGTTGGGGAGAAAGAGGAAAATGGGTGAGGGAGAACTTGGTAATAGAAATAGGGGATGGGGGGGCTTTTCCTTTTAGAACCACTGCTGGGTAGGAGGGAAGTGCCTTAAAGAGTTATTCCCTAGGCTCTTTTACATTAGAGCATCTCCAATGTATGGTGTCTTAGGGGGTGTCTTAGATGGTGGTCCCCACCTAAGACACACCACTCTCCAATGCATTGGTGCTTAGAGGGTGTCTTAGATCTCCATTTCCACAAAATTCATATTTCTACACTTTTATTTTTAAATTCTCAATTTCATTAAAAATAAAATTAAACATTACAATAATTAAAATAAAATTAAAAATATAATTAAAATACGATAATAAAATAAAAAAAATAACAATAATTTCCTAATTTAAATAAGTCATCGACGCTTGAGCACTTCTTGGACTAGGTGGTTGTGCAAGGTCAATTGTGCCTCTGTCGTACCCGTCGTATCCTTGTTCAAGAGCTTCATATCCATCTCCTCCCGTTTCATCTCGGCTTGCATTTTTTTGACCTCGGAGATTTCCCCTGTTTTGATAGCATGATCCCTCATGCTTTCGGCCACCTTCTCGAGGGCGTCGGAGAACGTCGAACCTCCTCCCGAAGACCCTTCTCCTTTCTTTGCCTTGCCCTTGTCTCGCTTTGCCGCTTTTTGGCCTTAGGGTCTCGTCGTGACACTCGGCTCCGAAGCAGTGGTGATTGCTCCACCATCAGAGCCCTTCAACTTTTTTGTGGAGTGGACATCCCCGGCTTGCGACATGAATCTTTTGCATTCGCGAAGCACTTTCCAAGCTTTGATGTAGGAGAATTGCTTCTTGAAATTCGCCTCGAACATCGTCTGGGCTTGTTGGGTGATTTGATCGTCGCTCATACCACTCCCCCAATTCTCCTTGCAAGTGTTGTAGAAGCCCTTGAAGAATTTCGTCTCCTTTTAGACACGGGCGAAATGGGACTTGAGATGATCCGGCTTTTGCGGCGGCGCTCCCGACTCATTGAGCGCGTTGAACTTCTCCGCGATTGCTCCCCAATATTGGAGCAACTTTTGGGAGGTCCCCAAAATAGGATTGTGGGTTGCCTCCGCCCACAAGATTGCCACGAGCTCGGACTCGTCGCTAGAATATGAAGCGCGGGTGCCCTTGGCTTTCGGCCTCCTTGCCTCCGGCTCTTCTTGGACGTTGGCGTTCGCCGCCGGCGTGGGAAGATTTCCCGTAGCCAAGACATTGGAGGCTTGCGAAAATGGAGCAAATCCCATCATTGGAAGCCTCAAACCGCCTTGTTGCTCGAGGTATTCATCGAATTCACGATCCATTACAGGCAAAATGTAGAAGAGAGAATTGTTGTTGGGATCTAAAAAATTGTAAAGAGAGAATTGTAGTTGAGAAAGTGGTGAATTTGATATTGTGGAAGAGTGGTATTTATAGAAGGGAAAAAAGGAAAAGGAAAAAAAAAACAAAAAACAAAAAATAGCCGTTTAAAAAACAGCAACGGTCGAAATTAAAAAAAAAATTGCAACGGCTTTTTCAAATTTAAAAAATAGAATTTCAATTTTTTTTTAATTGGACGCACCACACATTTCTCGCCTTCGACCCGTGTCTTGGCTAAGATACGGCCTCGCATCAGGGCGCGTCTCCAGTGCAGCCTCCCTCCCTTCGACCTGGATCGATCCTCCACTCGCACCGACGAGTGGAGATGCTCTTAGCAACTGTAAGGAAGGGAAGATTTTGAATATGGGGGAGTGGGATGAAGGGGTTTGGAGTTAGAAGTTGGAATGGGAGAGAGAGCTGAGGGGAAGAGAACAAAGCTTATTGGCTAACCTACTATCTTTGCTTGGTAGCGTTGTTATTTGTGCAGGTAAACCAAGTGGGTGGAGATGGAAGTCAGTTCTAAAGGCAAATTTTCGGTCAAAACAATATACGGAGCCCTTAGCCACTCAAACGGAATCAATACCGGTGAGAGAAGTGGCTCGACGACAGGAAAAATTTGGAAGATTAAAGCTCCTTTCAAAGCAAAGATGATGTCATAGAGATTATTGAAAGGCAGAGTAGCGACCACTGATAACCTCATAAGGAGACAAATACAAATTTCGTCAATGGATGCCGTCTGTGCTCTTTGCAAGTCACAGGAAGATAATATTGACCATTTGTTCTTCTCGTGCAAGAAGACTTCCGAGGTCTGGTATTCGATTCTATCATGGCTTGGAAAACAAGCAGTCCTTCACAGCAAGCCTTGAGAACACATCACCGCCTTAAAAAACATTGGCGAGAAAGGAGATGCTATCCTCCTCGCAAGCATTTGGACGTGTGTTGTCTAATGTATATGGAAAGCGAGAAACGAATGTAAAAGTTTAATAATGGAAGCTGGTGCAAAGATAAGATCGTGGCTGAGATTATTGCGAGAGTTTAGGGATGGAAAGATGCATACAAAATTACGTGCTCTACTACCGATTTCAGATCGTGGTCCTTGGGAGATCAGATCATTTCCTAATCCCTTGCTTTGTGCTTCTTCAAGTTTATTTTTGGAGTTGTTTGATTCTCTGGAGTTGTACAAGTTTTTTGCTGTTTTTGGTTCTTTGTTGCTGTTACTTTGTAGGCACCACTGGTGCCGTAAGTTTTCTTGAGTTATAAAAGTTTTTTCCTCATAAAAAAAAGGATAATTTTTTTCCATAAAAAGAAACAAGATATTTGAAGTGGGACAATCCAAAAAGGAAAACAAGACATTTAAAGGGGGACAACCTGAAAAAGAAAATAAGACATTTGAAGTGGGACAGAGGGAGTATATAAATCTATGATAAATTTTTCAAAACTAGAGTATATACTTGTTAGCAATTCTGATTACGCTCTTTATAAAAAAAAAAGTCTTATTACGCTCTGAATAGAACTTAATACTAAATGTTATTACTATTTTAAAAAATTAATAAATAAGGTGCACTAAAATTTTCATTGATATGTTTATTAGATATGAACATATATAAAAATGTTTATATTATTACCTAAAGATAATATAATCTAACATTATAGAGATTACCCAATCAAAAATTCTAGTCGCTAGGAGAAAATTTAATATTCTACTCGGGCAAATTTTATAGCATAAGGGTATGTTTGCCTTCTATCCCTCTAAATAAAGAAATAATATAAATAATGAGATATAAATTTATCATTTAAAATGGGGACCACATTTTTTATATCTTGTTTAGTTTGAAAAATAATATATTTATTCACTCCTTATAAAATGATATAAAATTATACCACTATTTTTTAGGCATAAAAGGGTAAATACCACTTTAAACCCCAAATTATTTTTGCACTATCAACTATATCCTGAACTATCGAAAATAATTTTTTAAACCTTGAACTATTAGTTTTGTATCAACTGTACCATTCGTTCATTTTTTTAGCTTCAAAAATTTGACGTGGCTCACCGAACACCATAATGTATTTAGAATCATTCTTTTTTTGACTTATATTATATAAAAGGGTTAATTGTGTCAAAATACTTGACCTTTTTCCAAAATTTGATTTTTTGACAAACTTTTTAATTGTAGCAAAAATTTTAGCTACGTTTTAATTTATTGCAATGTTCGTCCCACGTATATTTCCGGCCAAATCCATTCATTTTCGGCCAATTTATTTTAGCTACGTTTCAATTTATTGCAATGGATTTGAGACGACAATGTTTCATTACCCGGCACGACATGCCACCTAAGCTTTACGGAGGTCCACCTCAGCATGGATTTGGCCGGAAATATACGCGGAACGGACATTGCAATAAATTGAAACGTAGCTAAAATTTTTGCTACAATTAAAAAGTTTGTCAAAAAACCAAATTTTGGAAAAAGGTCAGGTATTTTGATGCAATTAACCCTATATAAAACGACTTGATTATATGCATTACTCATTAAAAATTCAAAGGATGAAAAATGGATAAAGGGTACAATTGATACAAAATTGATAGTTCAAGGTTTAAAAAATTATTTTCAATAATTCAGGATATAATTGATAGTGCAAAAATAGTTTGGGGTTTAAAGTAATATTTACCCGGCATAAAATTATCTATTTTCCACAAGGCTTTGAGGCGAAGAAAGCTAGGAGTAAAAAGGTGTCCATGGACGTAACCATAGCGCGATGACTATAAGAATGAGTTAAACGACACCGTCCTCCACCTTCCGCCTTGCAGTAACGCATCATAGGCTCGACCCACAGCAACGTCACCATCTTCAAACACTTTGACTGGAAAACAATGAAATATATATGAACCGTGACCTTCCCACACGATCACACGTTCCTTACTCCAATCCCTCCCATTTCTCATAAACCAGATGTCGATCTCAACGTCATCCAACGCACCGCAGTGGAGTTCGGTCAAACAAAGGCAATCATCCAAAGCAGACACCCTCCGGAAACAACGATCGTCCTTGCTCCGATGCTGGTGAGGAGGAGCGGAGAAGTAGGTTAAGACCTCGGTTTCGAGATCAAAGCAAATAACATTGGTTTCACTGTCAAGCCAGTGGAGATTCCCACCCAGAAATGCAGGTTCAGAGAACCAATCGCACCTACTCCGAAGCAAAGGCGGAGCCACAGCTCCTACTCCGACTGCCCTCCACCGTCCCGAACCTAGGGTGTATACCAGACATTCGGATCCGCAGATCCGAACCACCTTATACCGGCGAGATGCACCGCTCACTCCAAATCCGAACTTGTATTTTTCTGCGTCGTAGCTGTAGCTTTGACCGAAAGGAGCGGAGAGTTTGAAGAATTCACGGGTGATGGGATTACGTATAATGAAGCGAGGGAGAACTTTGCAGACGATGAAGATCAAGCCGTCGACTGAGGCATGTGCGGCCTCCGTGCCGGGAATGGGGAGCTCGACCACCAGCTCGGGGGCGGCGTCTCTGCCGTTGATTTCGCAGATTCGGTAGAATGTGGACCTTGGGAATCGAGACAGAATGAGGCGTGGGTTGGATTTAGGAAGACGGAAATCACGAGAGTCGAGCATGTCGCGGAATGCCCTGCGCACAAGCTTCGACTTGATGATGCTTCGAATGGGGAGTCTGGAGAGGATGTTCATCGTGATTTCTCGGGGTAGATTCGCAAAAAAATCGATATCTTTTTTCTCCATTGGTTTGGTTGAAATAAGAAAAATTCAAGGAATGAAATGAGAATGAAAGCGAAAATGGGGAGAATTTAAATTACGGAGAGACTATTCTAGTTCTAGACTACATCAAAGACAATAATAAAAATTGAGAGAAACTAAGAGCATCCACAATGATGTGTCTTAGAGGGGTGTCTTAGGAGTGGGTTCCACCTAAGACACACCCCTCTCCAATGCATTGTGTCTTAGGTGGGTGCTTAGATCCTCATTTCCACAAAATTCATATTTCTACACTTTTATTTTTAAAATTCAAATTTCATTAAAATTAAAATTCTACATTACAATAATTTAAATAAAATTAAAAACATAATTAAAATACGCTAATAAAATTAAAAAAAAAAACATAATTTCCTAATTTAAATAAGCCCTCGACGCTTAAGCACTTCTTGGACTAGGTGGTTGTGCAAAGCCAATTGTGCATCCGTCATACCCGTTGTATCCTTGTTCAAGAGCTTCATATCCATCTCCTCCCGTTTCATCTCGGCTTGCATTTTTTTGGCATGGGCGATTTCCCCCGTTTTGAGAGCATGTGATAACCATGCATTTTTACCTCTTAGTGTGTCATATTTGATGGTTAGTTATGAGGTTTTTGTGTGTTTGATGGTTTATTTTGAGCTTATATTAGTTTTTGGTCAAGAACTTGTCACTCGCTTGTGTTTGAACGTATTTTCAGAAATAAAGAAGCAGAATTTGGAAGATTTGGCTGAAATAGAAGTTGTAGTTCGTCTCGATAGGAGTTCGTGAGCGCAAACGGTTCGTAAATCGGAGTTCGGACGAGGGAGAACGAGCCAAAACAAAATCACTGCACAAGGCCGCGCGAGGTCGCGCGGTCCAGTCGCGCGGCCGCGTGACCCAGCCGCGCGACGAAGACAGACCTGCTGGACAGCGCGCGCGGGCTCGGCGCGCGGGCGCGCGACCCGGCCGCGCGAGACGCCGTTTTTCCGCCCAAAATTTGGTTTTTTTGTGATTTTGGGTATTTTTTAGAGCTACAAGACCTAGGGCACCTTTTATCATCTTTGATCATATTCTGACTTTTCCTGAGAGCTGTGAGACACGGAGCAAGAGCAAGACTGAAGATCATCGACTTCACTACGGTTTTTCGTTGTTTAATGTTTATTAGTTTTATTGAGATTGTGATTGTTAGTCATATGTCTATGTGTGGCTAGATCCCTTTTTCCCAGGGTTTAGGGAGTAAACATGATTCCAATTTCTGACTGTTGATTTAATTAATTGAGATTTTTATTCCTTTCTATGTTCTTGTTTTAACTGCTTGCTTTATTGCTTGATCACCAATTTAGCATTATCATAGGTTTTAATTTGAGATCGGGAGATGATAATTAATACCTGAACTAAGAACATAGAACACATTTATTTTAATTCTAAAGGGAATTAATAATTGTGAAGGCTTTAATCCTAGGAACTTTTGGGAGTTACATGTTAGAAGTGTGATCCAGGGATGGTAACCTTGCATGTAATCAACGATTTGTATGCCATGGGAGTGGGTATGAATTAATTTTGAGATTGCCTTAGGAATTGTCTCATTAATTGAATTAAACATGTTAGTTAGGAGAATCTGTTGAAACCTTTACCTTGGGAAACTTTATTTCTTCTGTTACTTCGTATTTTCACAGCTTGATTTCTTTTCAGTGTTTCTTTATTTTAATTTAAATTTGTTTTCCAAAATTAAACCTTTAAGATTCATTTTTCCAGATAGAGTAAAGTAATTAGGAATAGGCATTGATAACAATTAGTCCCTGTGGATTCGACCTTGTCACTGCTATACTCAATTGCACTCGTACACTTGCGGCGTGTTAATAAAATAGCGAACAAGTTTTTGGCGCCGTTGCCGGGGACTGATTTTTATCAGTACTATTCTGTTAATTATTTGATACTACTCTGGATTTTTTTTATTTCTGTTATTTATTTTTCTGTTCTTTATTTTTCCTGCGGTTCTGATTCTTGCGTTGGAGTTTTTTAGGTAGTGCATGAACACGCGATCTCAGAAGCTTCCTCTTGAAGATTTTGATCCTGAGATTGAAGCTACGCTCTGCCGCAAGAACAACCAAGCAAAGCAAGATAATTTGGATTCTATGGCCACTGCGGAAGAAGTCCGTGCGTTGAGAGAGCAGTTGCAGGCGGTGTTGGATGCTCAGAAAAATGCTGCTGAGCAGAAACAGCCGCCTATTGATGAGGCATTTACTCCACTGTACCAATACCAAGAGCTGCCCAGAGTCAACGCGAATAACTTCGAGCTAAGGACTGGGCTGATTACCATGGTGCAGCAAAACCAATATGGAGGTAAAGCCGTGGAGGACCCAAATGCGCATCTGGCGCAATTCTTGGAGTTGTGCAGCACTGTCAAGATGAACGGAGTCCCAGATGACATCATACGACTCCGTCTTTTCCCATTCTCACTCCGGGATAAGGCAAAGTCATGGTATCATACTTTGCAGCTGGGAGCTAATCCTGTATGGGGGGATTTGGCTGATCTTTTCCTGCGGAAGTTCCATCCTCCCGGGCTCACATTGAAGTTAAAGATGGAGATTCTCCAATTCCAACAGTTCGATGGAGAGACGCTAGCAGAGACATGGGAGAGATACCAGGAGAAGTTGAGGAAGTGCCCGTCCCATGGCTTCGATGAGGGGACTCTGGTGGTCATGTTCTATAACGCTTGTGGAGAGCGCACCAGGATGTTCATGGATACAGCTGCAGGGGGCTCATTGCTCAAGAAGGGGAGTTCTGAAGCCATGGAGATCATTGAAAGCATGGCCACCACGAGCTATCAATGGCCATCCGAGAGAGTTCACTTGAAGAAAGTTGCTGCTACCTCCAGTTCAGATCCCGTGGCATTGATTTTGACTCAGCTGGCAGAGATGAACTCAAAAATCAATGCTATGACTGTTGGCAATTATAAGCCAGCTGTAGAGATCCCGACAGGCGTAGAAGACGTCAACTACATCAATGGCAAAAGCTATGGGAACTTTCAGCATGGGCAACAGGGTGGATACAATAGTGGACAGCAGTTTCATCATGGAGGGCGTCCACATCCCAATTTGGCTTATGGGAATCCCAACAATGCAATCCAACCTCCACCAGGCTTCTCTGTTACGAATGGAATCATTAATGAAGAGAAGAAGCCAAATATAGAGGAGCTGATGATGAAGTTCATCTCCAAGGCAGATGAGAGAATGGAAAAGCTAGAGTCCAATGCCGTTGCTGTGGGGACTCAAATGAAGATGTTCGAGACCCAATTGGGTCAAGTAGCCATCGCCGTCAACAAACTCCAACAGTCGGGTAACCTCTTAAACAATGCCAAGGTGAACCCAAAGGAGCAATGCATGGCCATTGGATTGAAGAATGAAGCCCCCTCAGAAGGCAACCATGGATCTCATGAGATGGAGAAAGAAGAGCTCTCGTGGAAAGTCTGGGAGGAAGGCCGACGACTTCCACCTCATCTTCATCCTCCTGGGTGGTTGCCGTTTCCCCAGCGTCACTTTAAGATGGTTGATCTGCCGAGCGGGACTACACAGGAAGGGGCCATGACGGCAAAAGAGGAGAGCGCACGGCTGATTGAGGAAAAAGCTGAGGAGGTCACTGTTGAGGTTTCTGGCAGAAAGAATGATGAAAAGCAAAAAGCTACTTCGCCAACAACTGTGGCCATTCCTCTCCCTAAGCGCCATAAGAAAGAGAGGGTGAAGGAGCAGTTCTCCAAGTTCTTAGAGATCTTCAGGAAAGTGCACATTAATATTCCATTGGTGAAAGCACTGCAGGAGATGCCGCAGTATGTTAGATTCCTGAAGGAGATTATCTCGAGGAAGAGGAGGCTGGAAGAGTTTGAGACGGTGAATCTCAATGAAGAATGCAGCGCAATCTTGCAGAGGAAGCTGCCGGCAAAGGTCAAAGATCCGGGCAGCTTCACACTTTCCTGCATTATTGGAGGCCAGCATTTCGGAAGGTCACTCTGCGACCTGGGGGCGAGCATAAATCTTATGCCTCTATCTGTTTTTCAGCAGCTGGAAATTGGAGAGTTGAAGCAGACATCAATGAGGCTGCAGATGGCGGACAGGTCGGTCACCTACCCTCGTGGAATTGTGGAGAACGTACTCGTGAAGGTGGGGGATTTTATTTTCCCTGCAGATTTTGTGGTTCTAGACATTGAGGATGAGAACAAAATTTCGCTGATTTTGGGGCGCCCGTTCCTGGCAACGGGAAGAGCTTTGATTGATGTGGAGAAAGGAGAGCTCACACTGCGAGTTCATGATGAGAGCCGAACTTTCCATGTCTATGAACCATGCCACATCCACAAAGATGAAGCGCCAAAGAAAGCAAAAGATCCGGGCAAGGTAAGTGTTGATGTTTTTAATACATTTGATACGAATCCTTTTTCTTGGCAGGACCCAGGTGATCGGAAGTTTAAAGGAGGAGTGTTGGTTGAGAAGCATGAAGCAGGGAGAAGCTGTTCGCAGCACTGCTTGTACCAGCCTCCTTGATGAGTTTGCTGTTCGGTCGAGCTAACGACATTAAAAATAGCGCTTATTGGGAGGCAACCCAATTTCTGGTTAGTTTGTTCATTTTCGTTTGTTTGTTTGTTTGTTTTCGTGCCCCACAAATCCTTTTCAAACTTATTCTCCTTGGTAGTGAATAAGTTTGGGGGGATGTGTCTTTGTGGGTGCACTTTTCTTTTTGGTTGTCTTTGTTTGTGTCGTCGTTGAGTTTTCTTAGTCTTGCTTTGGTGGTTTCTTCGTGATGTTACCTTGATGATGATGTGAGTAGTGTAGAGTTTTGTGGATAACTGGTTCATGATGATTTCTGTTTAAAACTTGTGAAATTGCATGCGTTTGTGTTGATATTGTTGTGATTGAGCATGAATGATGAATGATAAGCATGGTCTCTATGTGGTTGCAATCAATGAAATAAGCTGTGAGTTTTGAGCCTTGACTGTCATTATTTTTACAGTCTTATTTCTTATTCTTGAGTGATTGTTTGAGTATGCTTGTGTCTCACTAGAACTTGTCTTGGTTTCTCCCTCGAGGTCACATAGTGTGCTTAATAACTTTGAGATGATAGAAGGCCATCTTTGCTAGCCTATTTATCCCATATTTGTCCTATATCTTTATATGATCCTAGTTCAACCCCTTTGAGCCTTATTTTTCCATATTCTTTGATTTAGCTATGGGTGAGAGCTTGGAAATTGTTAATATGGAATAGTTGGTTTGTGGAGATGAATGATCATGAGTTATGTTTTGTGGTTTCAAATTGAAAATCCTAGTACCCTACAAGTTGTTGAAAAAAAAAAGAATGGTGGAGAAAAGAAAAAAAGAAAAGAAAAGAGAGAGCAAAAGAATTGAAAAAATGGGTACATAAGATGCATTAGAGAGACATAATGTTATGAGAAATAATTGTTGAGTTGTGATGATTTCTCGCATTGAAAAATCTGGTTTTGTGAGAGGTGGAAGATGGTATGGTTTAAGAATGTTATAAGGTTGGTGATCGAGCTACATTGAGGAGTATCTTTTAGTCACTCAGCCAAATTTATCCTACCTTACCAAAGAGCCTACATTACAACTTTCAATAAAGACCTTTTTGATCTTGGTTATAGGAGCACACATTTAGTGGTGGAGAGGTGAGACGATTGACAAGCTTATGGATGAGTACTTGTTTAGCTTGAACTGAGCGTATACACGTCCTTTTTGAATTGATACACTTGAGAGTTGAGAGTTCTTATATTCTTTATCTTTTTGGTGAGGATTGCAATTCATTGAGACCATAATTTGAGTTTGTCATGATTGTGATATTGTGATGATAGGAGATACAAATGCATGTTGGTATTTTGTTGACAAATCTGAAGCCATAATGTTATCCACTTTTCTCGGCGCTCTTGTTGATTCATTCTTGGTTCATCTTTGTTTTGTCCGAGGACGGACAATAGTTCAAGTTTGGGGGGTTGATAACCATGCATTTTTACCTCTTAGTGTGTCATATTTGATGGTTAGTTATGAGGTTTTTGTGTGTTTGATGGTTTATTTTGAGCTTATATTAGTTTTTGGTCAAGAACTTGTCACTCGCTTGTGTTTGAACGTATTTTCAGAAATAAAGAAGCAGAATTTGGAAGATTTGTCTGAAATAGAAGTTGTAGTTCGTCTCGATAGGAGTTCGTGAGCGCAAACGGTTCGTAAATCGGAGTTCGGACGAGGGAGAACGAGCCAAAACAAAATCACTGCACAAGGCCGCGCGAGGTCGCGCGGTCCAGTCGCGCGGCCGCGTGACCCAGCCGCGCGACGAAGACAGACCTGCTGGACAGCGCGCGCGGGCTCGGCGCGCGGGCGCGCGACCCGGCCGCGCGAGACGCCGTTTTTTCCGCCCAAAATTTGGTTTTTTTGTGATTTTGGGTATTTTTTAGAGCTACAAGACCTAGGGCACCTTTTATCATCTTTGATCATATTCTGACTTTTCCTGAGAGCTGTGAGACACGGAGCAAGAGCAAGACTGAAGATCATCGACTTCACTACGGTTTTTCGTTGTTTAATGTTTATTAGTTTTATTGAGATTGTGATTGTTAGTCATATGTCTATGTGTGGCTAGATCCCTTTTTCCCAGGGTTTAGGGAGTAAACATGATTCCAATTTCTGACTGTTGATTTAATTAATTGAGATTTTTATTCCTTTCTATGTTCTTGTTTTAACTGCTTGCTTTATTGCTTGATCACCAATTTAGCATTATCATAGGTTTTAATTTGAGATCGGGAGATGATAATTAATACCTGAACTAAGAATATAGAACACATTTATTTTAATTCTAAAGGGAATTAATAATTGTGAAGGCTTTAATCCTAGGAACTTTTGGGAGTTACATGTTAGAAGTGTGATCCAGGGATGGTAACCTTGCATGTAATCAACGATTTGTATGCCATGGGAGTGGGTATGAATTAATTTTGAGATTGCCTTAGGAATTGTCTCATTAATTGAATTAAACATGTTAGTTAGGAGAATCTGTTGAAACCTTTACCTTGGGAAACTTTATTTCTTCTGTTACTTCGTATTTTCACAGCTTGATTTCTTTTCAGTGTTTCTTTATTTTAATTTAAATTTGTTTTCCAAAATCAAACCTTTAAGATTCGTTTTTCCAGATAGAGTAAAGTAATTAAGAATAGGCATTGATAACAATTAGTCCCTGTGGATTCGACCTTGTCACTGCTATACTCAATTGCACTCGTACACTTGCGGCGTGTTAATAAAATAGCGAACAAGTTTTTGGCGCCGTTGCGGGGCAAGTATCCATGATAGTAGTAATACCTGCAGCAAGCCCCGAAGGAGATGCCAAGTTCCTCGAGGGTTTTGGGCTAGAATTGCCCGAGTTTGAAGCGTTCCGTGGTGGAGTGTGATGAGAGAAGTTGGTCGAGATCACAGGGAGATTGAGTGCCGACCTATCCAGACGGCCGGAATCCATGAAGAAGAAAACGAAGTCGGCGAACTAGGGTTTCGCACGTTGAGATTTTACGTAAATATTTAATTAAAATTTAAATAATTAATACTCCTTATGTCTCACTACTCTCACCTCACTTGTCCTAATTCTTTTCACCACGTTTATTGAGAGTAAGATTGTAATGTAAAGTAAAATAAAGTATGCAAGCTCGTATATATTATAGTAGTACAAATTTATTACTTCAAAAAAAAATAGGCAAGTCGAATGGGACGATCCAAAAAGAAAATTAGGCCAAATGAAGTGTGACGAAGGGAGTAAAATTTTAAAAAATTATCTCTCATTTTTGTTTTTAATAAATCAATTCTTCAATTCTTTTTATTATTATTATTTTATTAATTTCATAATGTCAATTTTTGTTATTATAGATATAATAATTAATTTGATATCAATTTATATAAATATAAAGTATTTCCCGGTTAATACTGCAAATGCTAATACTTGTAATCACAATGATGCACAAAACAATATAAATAAATACACTACTATATCAGAATTTTGGTACTCGATCTTCATTACATCCCAATCCTTGTAAATTGTAATCACTATTTCCTTGTTATGTATATAAATCTACGATAAACTAAGATAATCTTTTCCAGAACTAAAGAAATTAACTTTGTAATCACTATTTTCATGTTAAACTATCTCGAGTTAGCCATTCTAGAATGAAACTTAATTTTATTTTTATTGTAAGTAATTAAAAAGGTTGGAAGCGAGAATGGATCATCTTCTTCCGAAAACAATCGAACATCCTCTTCCGGAAACAAGGTTTTGAGGCGAAGAAAGCTGGCAGTATAAAGATGCCCCTTAACAAAGCCATACGATGACTATAATAATGACTAAAACGACACCGTCCTCCACCTTCCGACTTGCAGTAATGCATCATATGGTCGGCCCACAGCAACACGTCACCATCTTCAAACACTTTGATTGGGAAACAATGAGACAATTCTCTACCGTGACCTTCCCACACGATTACATGTTCCTTACTCCAATCCCTCCCATCTCTCATAAACCAGATGTCGATCTCAACGTCGACCGACAAACCGCCGCAGAATTCTGTCAAACAAAGGCAATCATCCAAAACAGAGACACTCCGGAGACAACGATCGTCCTTACTCCGATGCTGATAAGGAGGAGCAGAGAAGTAGGTTAAGACCTCGGTTTCGAGATCAAAGCAAGAAACTATGGTTTCACTATGAAGCCAGTGAAGATTCCCACCCAGAAATGCAGGTTAATAGCACAACTGGCACCTGCTCCAGAGCAAAGGTGGGGTCTCAGCTCCCTCGCCCGCTTCGACTGACCTCCACTGTCCCGAACCTAGGGTGTATACCAGACACTCGGATCCGAAGATCCGAACCACCTTATACTGGCGAGATGCAACGCTCACTCCAAATCCGAACTTGTATTTGCCCGGTTCGTAGCGATAGCTTTGACCGAGACCGAGAGGGGCGGAGAGTTTGACGTATTCACGGGTGATGGGATTGCGTATAATAAAGCGAGAGAGAAATCTGCAGATGATGAAGATGAAGCCATCGACTGTGGTATATGCGGCTTCGTTACCAGTAGCTCAGGGGCGGCGTCTCTGTCGTTGATTTCGCAGATTCGGTAGAACGTCGACATTGGGTATCGAGATAGAATAAGGTGTGGGTTGAGTTTAGGAAGACGAAAATCACGAGAGTCGATCATGTCGCGGAATTCCCTGCGCACAAGCTTCGACTTCATAATGCTTCGAATGGGGAGTCTGGAGAGGATGTTCATGGTAATTTCTCGGGGTAGATTCGCAAAAAAATCGATATCTTTTTTCTCCATTGGTTTGGTTGAAATAAGAAAATTTCAAGGAACGAGAATGAAAGCGAAAATGAGGAGAATTTAAATTACCGACAAACGATTCTAGTTCTAGAATACATCAAAGACAATAATAAAGATTGAGAGAAACTAAGAGACAACTGCGACATGATCGATGAAGACAATCATAAAGATTGAGAGATACGAAGAGACAATGAGATAAATGAACAGCAGCATTAAGTGTTGGGTGCTTAAAAAAGAGAGGTGCTTTATTGGGGTTCAGATCTAATTTATTACACTTAATGTCTTATTTTTATATTTTTTATCCATTTTAAATTTTATATTTTTTTAGTTTACTTTTATGATTATTAATTAAAGTGTATTTCACCTAATAATGAAGGTATATAATTAATTTTATTATTTAATTTTACTTTTATTAGATAATTAATAATATGTTATATGGTATGTAATTTTTTAAAATAAAAATTAAATATAATTCATAGTATTATAATAAATTTTATTTTTATAAAAACATTATTAAATTAATAAGTATTTCCGATTAATTGTACCATAATTTTATGTATTCCATTATATTTTACCATTATACCTATTATTTTGATAATATCTTAAAAAAATTATTATACTCCCTCTGTCCACAAAAAAAATAGTCCTAATAAAGGACAAGCACGAATTTTAATAAAAACAATGTTATATTATTGTGAGTACTGGAGAAATGATCTCATTTAAAAATTAGTGTTATAATGATAATTAATTGTATTGTGAGTGAATAATAGAGCTCACCATGTAATGGATAGTTTCCAAAATTAAATTAAAACATACTCCAAAATAATAGAGCTCACCATGTAATGGAGTACAAAATAAAAATTAAATAAAAAATAGATAAGAAAATATTAAAAATTAAAAGGGAAACATAAAATGATACGCCAAATATGGTACATTGCATATCAAGTGATCAAGCAATAGAGCAGTTAATACCTAAGGCCTAAGGTCTTGAGTTCTAGTCCATCATGACGTGGTCTTTAATTTTTTTTATTTAATTATTAAGTTATATAAAAAAACAACTTTAATTTAATCTATTATCACTAAGAAACATAGAAATATAAATCATTAGAATCTTACTAAAAGCCCCATATTTTTTTTACCAATTATCTGAATCATTAGAATCTTACTAAAATCCCCATCATTTTTTCACGAACCATCTCGTCAAATCAAAATTCCTCTTGATACAAATAAATTTATCAGAATATTTGGCATCAATTTTCTTTACTTGTCTATAAATTTACATATATGATACGTTTCATTATACAAATTCAATTAATCAAGGTCAATGCCTTTCCCTTCGTTTAAGAAATTAATTTTTAATTACCAAGGAATTAAACGAGTTGGCAATTTATGCATGACTCTTCAACTTAATGGCATCAATTGCATGCAACCAAGGAATGAGAACTTAATTGGTGCATTAATAGGACTGATTTTGTTAAGGATCGTGCTTTTATATGCTTATTTTCCATGCTTGGCATTTCTTCGAATAGTATGAGCTTTGGGAGTGGCCTTGCATGGGCGACATTCTTTGGTTTACTCTTTGCACAAGTCAGTCCTATATCTCACATGGTTCTAAATAAAACCTAGAAAATAAGTCCTGATATTATATAATATATATATATATATATATATATACTGGTGGAGTTTCGGGATTTCGTCAGATTTTGCTGAGGACTGAATACATCAAGTGCAGGTTTTACAAGCTTTCTTAGTTCTTCAAGTTTTAGTTACTTTTTGTTCTAGTTTACTTTAAAATTTAGTTTTACTTTAGTTTAGTTTCGAAGATTGTAATTGAGTGACAGTAATTTCATCTTTGCGACGTTTACGGTATTTCAGTATTTATTTCAATTTACTTGCTTTGTTATGTTTATGCGTTTCTTTAAATTAGTAGCTATTGGCAATTCTTAGTCACATCTTGTAACATCATAAACTAGTTCTAGAATAGGTCCATCTTTGATATGGTTGTTGTATAGTTACGAAATACGCACATGCGATATTACATATATGTAATGTAAAATATACACCGCTCGGTTCTATGTTTGTCCTAATTCCATCGTATGAACTCGTCAAAATAGTTTAAAAGTATACACCATTTATATGGTTATAAAGAAATCATATATATATATATATATATAGGGTTAGGTTCAATGAAAAAGGCCTAAATGTAAGAAAGAAGAGAGAAGTAATCTCATCCGTTGATCTTATCTAATCTAACGGACATGATTTGTTCACGCCATGTTCAACGGATTTTTTCGTTGAACATTCGTGAACATATACAATATTTTTGGGGGTTCTGGGTTTCGACACCCCATATGTTCAACGAAAAAATCCGTTGAACATGGCGTGAACAAATCATGTCCGTTAGATTAGATAAGATCAACGGATGAGATTACTTCTTTCTTCTTTCTTACATTTAGGCCTTCTTCATTGAACCTTGGCCTATATATATATATATATATATATATATATATATATATATATATATATCTAGTTCAGCCCTTCACAGTTTTTACAATTTGTTGAAAATAGTCAATGTATTATGTACTTCTATCTACAATGTTTTGTTTCACAGAGGCATTGATTACTACTCCCTCCGTCCCAATAAAACTGGCGGGCACGAAGATTAAGAAGAAGATAGTTATGTTTAATTAATGGTTATAAAGAAACCATATATATATATATATATATATATGGTTATAAAGAAATCATATATATATATATATATATATCCATCTAGTTTAGCCCCTTCGATTATGAGCGTCTTCAAACTGAAAGAACAAAAACAAGTTCTATTACCACAATGCACAACATGATTAGTGAAGCTCATGGTGACACCTTTGTCTTTGGTCTTTTGTTTGATGTCTTATTATGAAGATCATCGCTTTGAGCATTGGGGGAGATTGTGAGGGTCTTCAAAGAGAGATACGTGGATGAGAACCCCGTTGTCGGAAATGCACAAAAAGGATCTAATGAAAGCCCGCACTTTGAATTGTTATGTGATAACGATTTCAACTTTGGGCAAGAATTGCCAATAGCTACAATGTTGTGACAACACCACAAGAAAAACGCACATACATAACGGAGTTTCTCCGTTATCTATACCCAAAAAAAACCGATAGCATCATAATAAGGTGGCATTCTTCCAACTGTCCACCATGGTAAATCACTATCCGAGTCATATAGGGAGTCTCAGATCTTTTATCTGCTCACGACATCTTTCCCCTAAATCCCCTCCAAGATGGAGATTAAAGCATTGCCGGATATCAAGTGATTCAAGGCGTGGACAACCATCAAGGATGTTTTTAAGTCCTTCATTTTGCATCTCATTTCCAATGAGTTGAAGATGATGCAAATTAGGCATGCATTTTCCGATTGCTTCAGCACAACAAGATGGAGATTAAAGCATTGTCGGATGTCAAGTGATTCAATTTACAAGAGTTACTGGATCGCGGAGGCTCGATATTGGTTCCTCCCGGTAACTCTTGTAATGTCGGATGTCAAGTGATTCAATTCGTATCTCATTGCGCAGCTCATACACATTAGGATCACGAGCACGGGACGAGTTAGCCAAGCGTTGTACCGTGATTTAGGGTTTTTTTCGGGTTTTTTCTTTGGTCATTTTTTCCCTTTTCTTCGAGTCAAAATCTTTCAAATTGTTCAAGTGCTCGATAACCATAGAACCGCGCGGTTCTATGGTTCCCATGAGAAAGTAGAGATTCGAAAATAATTCTTTGGTTCAGTCTGTTGAATTTAAATCTGTGCCACATTGCTATTCTTCAAGGAATGTAGCGACCCGCTCTTTTTATTTTATTTAATTATGGTATCGCGATAATTAATATCGCATCTTTCAGTAAATAGAACCCAGTTGCCATTTATATATGAATCCAGTTTATGATCCTGATTTTTTATTTATCAGAGATGGAGTATTATTTTAGCCGTATGCTTTTGTATGCATGAGAAAAACGCGACGAGGATTATTGAGCTATTCAATAATTATTTTTCCAAGTTATAATTGACTTAGCAAAGTCATGTTATTTATTAATCGAGAAACAGAAGCAGTGATTGGGCGTATTTATACGCATTTATTTGAAAGTTTTTGATATGATTTTTGTACTTAATTCGTGTTAAATATCATCTTTAGGATATGATTATGATTTTATATGTATTTTGATGGTATTTGATAGGTTTTGGAGAAAATGATTGATTTTGAGAAGAGTTTTGAAGTGGTGAAGCCGTGTGAAGAGGAAGCTGTGCCCATTTTACTTGGACGTGGTCTAAATCCATGAAATTATGATGAAAATGCCATGTTTGACTAAAATGAATCAATGAAGGCTGCCATATTTTGATGAAAGTGGTTAAAAGGCCCCATGCGCCATTTTATTTTGATTTAAAGGCCACATACGCCACTTTAAGTTGTTTTAATTAGACTAGTTTGTTTTTTTGGACTTTATGTCATTTTTTTTTAGTTGCCTAATTAGACTAGGTTAGTATTATTTTAATTTCCTTAGTCATATATATATGTGAAGTCAGCTGCAACTAGAGACATATATCATAATTCACGCCAATCTTGAGAAAGCAGATTGGACGCAAGTTTGGAGACTTCAAATCAAGTTTTATTTCTTTCATCCCTTGAAATTTATTTATTTATTTCTTGTGTTATTTAATTATGTTTTCTAGCTAAATTTCTTTATTCCGGCATCGATTAGGGAAGCACTAGCGAAATTATTCTGTGAGATCTAATTATTCTTATACTTTATTTTTATGCTTGCACCTGCGATTCTTCATGTTTAATGATATTAATTGTTTTAATCCATTAGATAGTTGCAAATATTTATTGGGTTAGAATTAATTATATAGCCAATTGAACCGGCCATCCGTAATTGTGGTTTAGGTTTGATTAGTGGTAAATTGACACATCAGGGTCAAGGGAAAAGCAGTCTTAATTCAATAATCCTGCGTCAGAGTTTATTGGTTTTGAATCGGGTTTCTCTAAATATTAATGTTGTCGGCTCATTAAACCTATAGAGCGTCTCTTACGGTTGTCAGTCGATTAGGGTAGTAATTAGTGAAGCGTCTTCCTGATTATCGAATAATTAAGGAGAAATAAGATCACGTCAGAAGCGTCTTCGGTGGTTATAACTGGTTTGTTTGCATAATTTAAAGTTATTTTTGCATCGATGATCGGAATAATTGAGCTAGGGTGGACTTAATTGATTGCTGGAATTCTTTTATCAATTGTTGGAATTTTTATTCATCTTTTAGTTAATTGGAAAAATTGGTTTATTCGGATTTTATTTATTTAATTTTAAGTTTAGTATTTTCTATATTTTCTTCTCAAAATTTCGTGGTTACTTTGCAGACTTTAATTAGAGAAATTCTCGCCAGTCCCTTGGGAGACGATTTTGCTTACTGCTGTCTGCGCAGTGTGGGCATACCGGCTGACTGCCGGATATTTTTGGTGTAAAACGACGCACCAAGCAGCTATATTTTATTAATGCTACTAGAAGTCGAGGAATTATTCCGACTACAAAGCAGATTAAATCCACGGATTTAATTTAAGTCATATTACAGTTTTTCAATATTTGAAGCAAGGAAGCAAATATCAAACAGATACAGTAACGGATGATAGAGAATAGAAGCCAGTATTTTATTACAGTTCACGAATACAGTCTACTCCCCAGCTTGGGGAAAATCGTATAGTATATTACAAGGTTGAATTTACGTGGCCACCTTACTGCCACTCACTCAAGTTGGCACAACAATCAAAGAAAGAGAGAAGGTTTAAAAGTAGAGTGCTGCAGGAGGATACTTTTATTTACAAAGAAAGAAGAGAGATAGAAAAGTCAATAAAGCTAGTAGAAAGAAAATGAGTATGCTGCCGACCACCCTCTGCACCCCATCTCTTCAAGCTGCCTCCAATGGCTGCAATGTTCCCTCAAACCTCAACCTCCAGCCACCCTATTTTCCTGCACATCCTGCTAGCATACTCAAGTATGCAGCAACAAAGTCTTCCACTAAGCATAAATCCCAACCAGCAAATGCAAACTTTCACTCTCACTTCATTTCAGCAAAAATTATCAAAGAGCAGCAGCGAGTTCTGCCAAAGCATCGAAGAAGAAATTGAAGATCCAATGGGTGACCGTAATAATAGGGATGAGGAGAACGATAGAGAGATCGTTGATCCTCGACAGGAACCACCTCAACTGATCAGAGAGTTAGGCCGTCATAGAAGCAATCGCCCTTTGTGCATTGTCCTTCCTGCCATTAATGGCAACGCTGAAATACGGCCTGGTTTCATTCAAGTGCTACCCAAATTCGGTGATTTACCTGGAGAGAGTGCACACAAGCATCTGGCTGAATTTGATCTAGTTTGCTCAACTCTACGCCCTCATGGTTTTACTGAAAATAATTTGAGGCTATTGACTTTTTCTCATACTTTGCAGGGTAGAGCGAGAGATTGGCTTTTTGATCTTCCTCCTGGTTCGATTAGAACTTGGGGAGATTTAGAAGAACAATTCTTGCGAAAATTCTTTCCTGAGTCCAGAGCTGCAAATTTGAGAATGGCCATTAGCAGCATTAAACAGAAGAAGGCGGAGAGTTTAGCCGATTATTGGGAGAGATTCCAACAGCTGTGTCGCAAGTGTCCTGATCATGGATTTTCTGACTACCAATTGCTTACTAACTATTTTTATCGTGGTATGTCTTCTTTTGATAGGAAAATTGTTGACGCTGCTTGTGGTGGAAGCTTGACCAATAAAACTTTGGACGAAGCAAAGCAACTCATCGTTGACATGGTTTCAAATGGCCAACAATATGAGGATGAGGATGATGATCGTTATAGGCCAGTGCAGAAAGTAGAAGATTCCAACATGAACGAGAGAATTGATGCTCTCACCTCTTTAGTTAGAGGACTTGCTGTCTCTAAAACTCAACACGTTCAATGTGGAATTTGCTTTGAAAATAATCATCCTACTGATGCATGTCCATCTCTGCAGGATAATAATACTGAGCAAGCGTGCATGGGATCCGCTGATGAGCAAGAGATGAACGCACAAAGGCAAAGGCGAAACGACCCTTTTTCCAACACCTACAATCCAGGGTGGAGAAATCACCCAAATTTTAGGTGGAGACAGCAGGAACCAGGGATGTACGCGCCGAATCCGCCACAGGTTGGACAGTATGCCCATACCGCACGTCCTGCACCGAGTTTTGCACCCAATATGAACGATATCATGAAGAGCCTCACCCAGAGCAGTGAAATTGTGAAGAATTTGGTGCAAAGTCAGCAGGCGTTCCAGCATGAAACTCAGGCAGCGTTGAGTAATATGGGCACACAAATCACGCAGTTAGCCACTCAGGTGAACAAGCTGCAGGCGAATCAAGGCCGACTTCCTTCTGTCACGGAGATGAATCCCAAGGAAAATGCAAGTGCAGTAACTACAAGAAGTGGGAGAATTCTAGCTGAGCCACAACCTAAGCACCAGAACAAAGATAAGCCCGATGAAGCCAAGGACGATGCAATTAGTGAAAAGTCACCAGAATCCACCGAGCCTAGCTCTTCTAAGGTAAGTGGAAAACCTAAGGTTTCAATTCCTCAATCACTGACTGCACCACCTTTTCCTTCTAGGTTGGCTCAGAACAAGAGAATTGAAGAAGAGAAGGATATTCTGGAAATCTTCAAGAAGGTAGAAATAAACTTGCCCTTGCTTGATGCAATTAAGCAAGTTCCCAGGTACGCAAAGTTTTTAAAAGAGTTATGCTCTAAGAAAATGAAGTTTGGGAATGATGCGAGAATTCGAGTGAGTGAGAATGTTTCTGCTGTTCTGCAAAGAAAATTGCCCCAAAAGTGTCGAGATCCTGGTATGTTCACTATTCCATGCATTATAGGTAATAAAACTGTTGAGAGAGCCATGCTGGATTTAGGAGCATCCATAAATGTCATGCCTTATTCTGTGTATAAGGATTTGCAATTAGGACCTTTGAAAGACACTCGTGTTATCATTCAGTTAGCTGATAGGTCTACTGCATATCCCGAAGGTGTTGTTGAGGATGTCCTTGTCAAGGTCAATGATTTGATTTTTCCTGTGGATTTTTATATTGTTGATATGGATGATTCTGCTAAGCAATCCTTGATTCTTTTAGGGAGACCATTCATGAAAACTGCTAAAGCAAAAAATGATGTGGATAGTGGAATGCTTAGCCTTGAATTTGATGGAGATGTTGTCACATTTAATATTTTTGAGGCTATGAAGCATGTTGAGGATCCTGAATCTGTGTTCATGATTGATGTTATTGACCATTTGGTTGAGGAATTTGTTGAGAATTTCAGGGAGGATGAGCTTGAGCATGTTATTTTCAGTTCCCTAACTGAAGAGAACTCCAAAACTGAGGAGAATGAAGCCATTAGAGAGATTATCATGCAGCTGTACTCAACGGAGGAAATTCCAGTTCGGCACCTGTCGAGCAAGATGCCCATACCGACCAGCACAGAACCGATTTTGCCCTCTGTTGTGAAGCCACCGAAGCTGGACTTGAAGGTACTGCCCCAGCATCTGAAATATGTGTTTTTAGGAGAGGATGACACGCTGCCAGTGATCATCAACAATGAACTCAGTGCAGAACAAGAGGTAAGGTTGGTAAGTCTTCTTAAGATGCATAAATCTGCCATTGGATGGACTATAGCCGATATCAAAGGTATTAGTCCCTCTACTTGCATGCATAGAATCTTACTTGAGCCTAATAGTAAGCCGTCTAGGGATCCTCAAAGAAAATTGAACCCTGTCATGAAAGAAGTTGTGCTTAAAGAAATTCTTAAATTGCTTGATCTAGGGATTATTTATCCGATTTCTGATAGTACATGGGTCAGTCCTGTTCATGTGGTTCCTAAGAAGTCTGGTTTTCAATTGGTTAAGAATGAGAAGAATGAGTTGATTCCCATGAGGTTGCAAACTGGTTGGCGTATGTGCATTGATTTTAGGAAGTTGAATAATGCTACTAGGAAAGATCATTTTCCATTACCTTTCATTGATGAGATGCTTGAGCGATTGGCTGGTAAGGAATTCTTTTGTTTTCTTGATGGCTACTCTGGATATTTTCAAATTTTTGTAGCTCAGGAAGATCAAGAGAAAACCACTTTTACTTGTCCTTTTGGCACTTTTGCATGGCGTCGTATGCCGTTTGGATTATGTAATGCTCCTGGTACTTTTCAGCGTTGTATGATGAGTCTATTTTCTGACATGATTGAGAGTTGCATAGAAATTTTCATGGATGATTTTACTGTGCATGGAGACTCTTTTGACCATTGTTTGACTAATCTTGAACAAGTTTTGCAGAGATGTGTCGACACTAATTTGGTGTTGAACTTTGAGAAATGCCATTTCATGGTGAGAGAGGGGATTGTTCTTGGGCATGTGATTTCTGCAAGAGGAGTAGAAGTTGATAAGGCGAAAATTGATTTGATTGTTAAGTTACCTTATCCTTCTAATGTGAAAGAGATTCGTGCTTTCTTAGGCCATGCAGGTTTTTATAGGCGTTTCATAAAAGACTTTGCAAAGACTGCTCAACCTCTCACTAGGTTGCTTCATCAAGATGTGTCTTTTGTGTTCGATGACAAGTGCAAGGAGGCCTTTGATTTGTTGAAGAGTAGACTCACTTCTGCCCCCATCATTCAACCACCAATTTGGGGAGAGCCTTTTGAAATCATGTGCGATGCAAGTGACTTCGCCGTTGGAGCAGTGCTAGGGCAGAAAGTTGGGAAAGAGAGCCATGTGATTTACTATGCTTCCAAAACTCTCAACCCGGCTCAATGCAATTACACAACCACGGAGAAGGAGCTTTTAGCCATCGTTTTTGCTTGTGAAAAATTTAGATCTTATTTGATTGGCTCTAAAGTTGTTGTTTATTCTGACCATGCAGCTCTTAAGTATTTGCTCTCTAAAAAAGAATCTAAGCCTCGCTTGATCCGTTGGATTCTGCTTTTGCAGGAATTTGACTTGGAGATTAAAGATAAAAAGGGAGCCGAGAACTTGGTAGCTGACCATTTAAGCAGACTGCAGACTGTGTCGGATGGTATGCCCATACCAGACGACTTTCCAGACGAACAGCTGCTGCACATCGATGGTAACACTCCTTGGTATGCTGATTTGGTTAATTTTCTTACTGCTGGAGTTTTTCCTAAGGGAATAGAGACAGCCCGTAAGAATAAGTTGAGGAGCCAAGCAAAATACTTCATATGGGATGATCCTTATTTGTGGAAGACCTGTGCGGATCAAGTGATACGACGTTGCATCCCTGATGAGGAGATTCATTCCATTTTGAATTTTTGCCATGCTCATGCTTGTGGAGGTCACTTTGGTCCCAAAAGAACGGCACGTAAGATTCTCGATTGTGGTTTTTATTGGGAAACTATTTTTAAGGATTCTTACAATTTCTGCAAAAATTGTGACAAGTGCCAAAGAACAGGTAATATCTCTTCTCGCAATGAAATGCCTCAAGTCCCTATTTTGGTTTGTGAAATCTTTGACATTTGGGGAATGGATTTTATGGGGCCGTTTCCTAGTTCTTTTGGAAATTCTTACATTCTTTTGGCTGTTGATTATGTTTCGAAGTGGGTGGAAGTGAAGGCCACCCGCACTAATGACTCTAAAGTTGTTGCAGGGTTCCTTAAGGCTAATATTTTTAACAGATTTGGAGTGCCCCGTGCCATCATCAGCGATCAAGGAACCCATTTTTGCAACCGCACTTTGGAAGCACTTTTCAAGAAATATGGAGTCCACCATCGAGTTGCCACGGCATATCATCCCCAATCCAACGGTCAAGCTGAAGTTTCTAACCGAGAAATCAAGAGCATCCTTGAGAAAACAGTCAACCCGAGATGAAAGGATTGGAGTTTGAGACTGGACGATGCAGTGTGGGCATACCGTACTGCTTTCAAGTCACCGATTGGTATGTCTCCATACCGGCTGATTTTTGGGAAGCAATGTCATCTACCTGTTGAGATGGAGCATAAAGCTTTTTGGGCCGTGAAGGAATTCTGTTTAGATGAGAAAATCGTTGGCAAAGAAAGGCAATTCCAACTGCAAGAATTAGAGGAGATTCGATTGGAGGCGTATGACCATGCAAGTCGTTACAAGGAACGAACCAAATTTCTGCACGACAAATACATTAGAAGGAAATCCTTTGAAGTTGGGCAGAAGGTTCTCTTGTTTAACGCACGCTTAAGGATTATGCCAGGAAAATTGAAATCTCGTTGGTTGGGCCCGTTTGAAGTTGTTAGTGTGAGTCCTCATGGAGCTGTGGAAATCCAAAGCCTCGAAACACGAAAGTGTTTTAAGGTTAATGGACAATTACTCAAGCCATATTATGTTGGAGTCGAGATGGAGTCGTTCAATGCGCTCAGCCTGACGTCTCCAACCATCGTGAAGGATTTTTGAATTTCTTTTCTGTCCAGCCAAGGACGTTAAATAAAGGCGCTCATCGGGAGGCAACCCGATTTTTTTCTTTCCCTTGTTTTTGTTTATTTTCGTTTTTCTTTAAAAAAAATGAAAAAAAAAATTATAATAATAAAAAAAAAATAATAAAAAAAAATAAAATACAAAAAATGGTATATTTGGGTGTGTTTTGGTCAATTTCGCAGGTTTGGGGATCTTTTTGCAGGATCTGAAGAATTGGGGGCTGCTACTCAATTTCTGAAAATTTGGGGACTCTTTTGAAAATTTTGGAGTTAGGGTTTATTTTGACCAAAGTCAAAATTCTCCCCACCAACTCCTCCATCCCCACCAACTCTTCCGCCGCTCCTCCTCCATTCCCACCGCTGCGCCATTTTCGACACCACCTCTTTCGGCCGAGCAGCACCACCGTCCGCCCAACCACCGCTCCGACCATCTCTCCATCGAGCAGCCACCATCTCCCCATCGGCCAAACCACAATCTGCCACCATCTCCCCATCGGCCAAACCACAATCTGCCACCGCTCCGACCATCGCGCCACCCGAGCCGCACCGCCGGAGCAGCGCCACTACAGCATACAGCCCCACTCCAGCCGTCCATCCCTGTTCCAGCCACAATTTCGGGCACTGCTAGTTCTCCCTCAACGGCGCGCCACTCCGCACCACCGGAGTCGGTCCACCACAACAGCCGCCATTTTCGATTTCGTACTACCAGTTCAGGGAAGTTTCTCTCTTTTTTTGCTTTTCATTTTTGAAACTTCTATTTCTTTTAGTTGTCTGTTGTTGTTTCTGTTTTGGTCTGTCATACTCTCACACAATGAGGACATTGTGTTGTCCAAGTGTGGGGGGGTGTCTTTGTTTGTGTGTCTTTGCTTTGTTGCTATGTTGGTTTTCTTGTCAGTTTCGAGTCCTTTGACAATTTTTATGATGGATGATGTGAAGAGTTAAGATTAGGATATTGGATTTGGTATGATAGGCTGTTGCTCTTGTGATGGAATTATGCATATGTTTGTAGGTGTTCTTGTATGAGAAAAACGTGCAAAATTTGATCAAAATTACTTGAAACCTACTAAATTGTGAGGATTGAGCCCTAATGAGCACACATGACTAGCTCTAATTGTTTCTTTGATGAGTGATTGATTCGAACTTCTATGCTGAATTTCTGGTTTGCCCTGTTGCCATAGTCAAAACTGAGTTTGAGAATTTAATGCATGAAAATGATTAAGGCATTTTGGAATAACCATTATTTTGGCCTGAACATATGATCCGAACCTTCGTTCTTCCCTTAGTGAGCCCGTTTGTGCCTAATTTGCTCCTGTTTTGTTTGATTAAAACTCACATATATTGAGCCTTAGCCTATTTTAGCCTGCTTTTGTCCTTTGAAAACATGTGAATGCACTAGGTTATGACAAGATGAGAAATGAGTATTTCTATCATTTTAGTGTGTTGAGTGATGATTCATTGAGTTATTGGGGATATATATGCTGTTGAAAAAAAAATTAAAAAAAAAGTGCAAAAGTGCAAAGGAAATAAAGGGCCTATTGTGTATACATTCATTCATGCTTATGCCCTATATGTTATATGTTGGAGTTGAGCACACCGTTTTGAGAATTGTGGATATGTTGAGGAGCTACTCTAGAGTTTTATTGATGGAAGGTTTGGTGTGTTGCATGTTTTCAGTCATATATTGAGCCTTTTTTATCCCTTTTCCTTGTTTATCCCACCTATACGCACCCTAGCCACATTACAACCAAATTGCAAGACCTTTTGATTTGTGCATTGGTTCCATATTTTGGTGGAGATAGTGACATAAGGGCAAGCTGTGTTTGAAGGCATAAAGTTGTGAATTGTGTGAATCAATTCTGTCCATATTTGTCTTTTGAGAGAAATTGAGTGAACTTGGCGAGGCAGGATTGAATTTGCACAATTTTTACTTGAATGAAGATCATGGCATAATCTTCTGAGCAAGAGCATGGTTAGTGGTTTGTGGATGATTGTATCTTGATCAAGACTTTGAGTAATATCTATCATATTATTGCCAAAGCTTTGTTTTTGCTGTTTTGAGTCTTCTTTTGTTCCTTCCCTGTCGTTTTATTCTTTTTGGTGCTCGAGGGCGAGCTTTGTTTAAGTGTGGGGGGATTTGATTGGGCGTATTTATACGCATTTATTTGAAAGTTTTTGATATGATTTTTGTACTTAATTCGTGTTAAATATCATCTTTAGGATATGATTATGATTTTATATGTATTTTGATGGTATTTGATAGGTTTTGGAGAAAATAATTGATTTTGAGAAGAGTTTTGAAGTGGTGAAGCCGTGTGAAGAGGAAGTTGTGCCCATTTTACTTGGACGTGGTCTAAATCCATGAAATTATGATGAAAATGCCATGTTTGACTAAAATGAATCAATGAAGGCTGCCATATTTTGATGAAAGTGGTTAAAAGGCCCCATGCGCCATTTTATTTTGATTTAAAGGCCACATACGCCACTTTAAGTTGTTTTAATTAGACTAGTTTGTTTTTTTGGACTTTATGTCATTTTTTTTTAGTTGCCTAATTAGACTAGGTTAGTATTATTTTAATTTCCTTAGTCATATATATATGTGAAGTCAGCTGCAACTGGAGACATATATCATAATTCACGCCAATCTTGAGAGAGCAGATTGGACGCAAGTTTGGAGACTTCAAATCAAGTTTTATTTCTTTCATCCCTTGCAATTTATTTATTTATTTCTTGTGTTATTTAATTATGTTTTCTAGCTAAATTTCTTTATTCCGGCATCGATTAGGGAAGCACTAGCGAAATTATTTTGTGAGATCTAATTATTCTTATACTTTATTTTTATGCTTGCATCTGCGATTCTTCATGTTTAATGATATTAATTGTTTTAATCCATTAGATAGTTGCAAATATTTATTGGGTTAGAATTAATTATATAACCAATTGAACCGGCCATCCGTAATTGTGGTTTAGGTTTGATTAGTGGTAAATTGACACATCGGGGTCAAGGGAAAAGCAGTCTTAATTCAATAATCATGTGTCAGAGTTTATTGGTTTTGAATCGGGTTTCTCTAAATATTAATGCTGTCGGCTCATTAAACCTATAGAGCGTCTCTTACGGTTGTCAGTCGATTAGGGTAGTAATTAGTGAAGCGTCTTCCTGATTATCGAATAATTAAGGAGAAATAATGTAACACCCCGTACCTTTCCCTATGATAAGAGATAGTGTTTTAACACTACTGAGAATACTGAGATGTCGAGATGTGAAGATTATGAGTTATGAGTGGACAAACTCATGATGGAGTTAGAGTGAAGAGATTAGAGAAACGAGTCGAGTTATAGATGCCGATTAATTTGAGTAGGGATTTTATTTATTTCCGACTACCGGGATTAGAATTTTCGGATACCGAGATATCAGAGGTTGACAGTCCTATTAAGAAAATAGGAATAATGAGTTTGACATAGAGTCAAGGAAGTTGCCGATGAATGGCAAGATGAGTAAAATGGGGATGTTGATAGAATTGAGAGTGATGTGCGAGTTGAGATGGAGATGGTAATTTGATTTTGATGATAAGATGAAAGACGAGAGATAGAGTCGAGGTAGTGATTGTGAATCACTATAAAGAGGATTAAGTTAGAGTGATGATGAGTGATGATCTGTTTTTAATGTGATAACGGTGTGAGTTATTTAATTGACGTTATGTGATTTACGTGATATGTGCGCACTAATATTATTTTGAGTTAGTCTGATTCTCGAAAATTAGCGTACATGATTTATTTTCCACCACACGTTCCTACACTCACACCCATTATTCTAATCTTTTTCCCCACATGTGGAAATAGCCGATTTAGGCTTGCTGCTAAGGGAGGAGACAAACTACTATTGAGCATTTAATGCTTCTTATCTTATGGAATAAGAATCTTGATAAAACCGAAGCATCTCTCTCTCTCCGTCATTTCTCTCATTTCGGCCTTTCAACTTCTTCTCTCTCCCTCAAGACATTTACTCTCTCCTCCATGGGAGACCAAGCTCGAGTTTACACAGACGTAACCATAGTGAAATCCTCCACTAAATCTAGTCCATAAACACTTACTACTCATAAATCAAGAAGTTTAGTGGAGTTTGATGCTTGAAGAATAGAGACCGAAGCTTTCCTTTTCTTGAAACTACCTGAGTAAGTGTTTGAATCCTTTGGGATCTAGACTTTTTATGTGATATATGTGTTTAGAAGGATGACTGAAGCATGAGAAACTCCCCCTTCACTTTATTCGCCATTTTCGAAAATGTGGGCTCATGCCCTTCAAAAATCTTTCTGATTATTTTCTAAAAATGGGGTGAGAAATGAGTTATATGTGATGAGATGTATGTTATACGTGATGATTTGAAGTGATTAAGAGGTGTTTTTCAAAACTGAGTCTTGAGCATGAGTTTTTACAAAATTTAGTCTGATGTAAGATTTTGGGAAAAATCTGTAAGTTATGTCTTGAATGATGTTTTGACGATGAGCATGAATAGATGAAAGGATTAATGTGATGTTTGATGATTTCTGGGTATGAAAAGTCGATGAAGTTTAGAAGTTACTCTTGTTCGCTTTGTTCTGCCTTGAGTTTTGCCATGCCGAGTTGTGATCCCGCTGGCATGCCAGAGAAGTCGTTTTTCCGCTGACATGCCAGAGAAGTCGCTTTCCCCGCTGGCATGACAGAGAGTTCATTTCCCCGCTGCTCTGCCAGCGAGTTCATTCCTCTGAGTTCGAGTCCTCTGAATTCGAATCCTCTGACGATCGATTCCTCTAACGATCGATTCCTCTGATTTTCGACTCCTCTGACGATCGATTCCTCTGACGATCGATTCCTCTGATTTTCGACTCCTCTGACGATCGATTCCTCTGACGTCTGATTCCTCTGACGATCGAGTCCTCTGATGATTGATTCCTCTGACGTTCACCATTCCTCTGGCGACAGAGAGTTCATGATTTCGCTGCCTTGGCAAGTTGATTCCTCTGCCCTGGCGAGTATTTTTCGCAGTATTGCCAAGCTGCTCCGCTCTGTTCTGCTGAGTTTTTCCACCTTGACCACCGAGCATTTCTCTGCTCTGGTCTCCGAGTCAGACTTATGACTGATTGTTTGTGATATGTTTATATGTGAAGTTGCATGCTTATATGATTGTGCATGCCGATGTGCTTTTGCTTTGAGTATGGTCCGAGTTAAGAGTTAAGTCGAGAGTAAGACGTGAGAATCCTTAGAAGTCGAGTATGCCTAGGGATTTAGTTTTACTGAGTAAATAGACGTTGAGTGAGAAGTTATCGATGAAACGAGATTGGATTTTAGTATTGAGATCTAACTGAAGTTTGTTTTATCACATGAACCTTCGTGATGATGTTGATGATTTATGAAGACCCGAGCAAGACGAAGAAGTAAGTCCCCTGTTCCTATCCGAGTTTAAGCGAAGGACTCCAGGTGGGCATTATTTTGAGTATTCAGTTTAAGAGCTTTTTCTAAACTGTTTAAATGATGATGAGATTATAAGATGTTTTGATGTTTTGAGATAAATGATGTTTATGAACTGTTTGACTTGCCAAAATTTTGATGATAAGTTTGTATGTTACCCTCTACTGATGAGACGAATTCGGTCCTGCCACAAGCGGGATTTTGTGCACAGATGTGACTGTGAGCCGTCTTCGGGTCGGCCAGTCACGGTACTTGAGAGGGAGGCCTACTTCTCAGTATCGATAATAATGATAATGTTGTAGACGTGGTACATACATGACGAATATTTTGACTGCAGTCATTTCTTTATGATGTTATGATGTTTAAAACTGCATGCACAGATTTCATTGATGATAAACTTATTTCTGTGTATTGCTGATGATATGGCAAGCTTCAAACATATAGCTCTAAGAGCGCCTTTGATGTTTTTCCGGCGATTGCCCACTGAGTATTATTACTCACGCCCTGCATATATTTTTAAATGTGCAGGCTAAGCAATGGAGCGAGATTGGACTGGTGCTGGTGGGGATGGTTTCACCGATGAAGTTTTCCTTGCTGTTTTTCTTTGATGTTGAAGTCTTAAGGACGATGTACTTTGTTTTCCTTCTGATGTTGATAAAACCTTAGTGAGATGATATACTAATCTTTTAAAATCAAGCAATATACTCGCGATTATATGTCTTCATACATATAATTGATACGTCTTTTGCTGTGTTACTCTTGATATTATGATTCCTTATGGAAAATAAGCAGTACCTACTTTGCTTTTCTTCTTGAAATTCCTAATATTCAAGAAGTCATAACGATATTGATGAATACACCCTTGAGTCGAATTATGAGTCTTTGCCTTGGCATGTTTTGATGTAAGCTTCCGCGCCGATGTTCAATTCAAGTCTTATGGTTCTTTATCCATTTATTTTAGTCGTATCGATACTCGTATCCCGCTATCACTAGCGTTTGGGAATCGGGCTGCGACAGAGTGGTATCAGAGCAGGTCGTCTGCTCTGAGTTAATTGCTTGATTGAGTACTAGTCTAATTTGAGTTCTTAGACTAGTTTGAGAGGGAGTCTTTGTGAAACGAAACCCCAGCACCCTATCTCCTCCGGCTTAACGAGGTAAGAAGTTGATGTTGTTTCTTATCGCTTTTCTGATGAGAACTGAGTTTGATGCACTAATGAGTTATGTATTGTTTTGATGACGAAGTTGTTTGATGATGATGAATTCTGATGTGAGGAAGTTGATGAAGAAGATGAGGAGAGATGTTGAGGCTAGTATGGCCAATGCCCCACCATACCAAATGAGGATGAGATGCCGAGTTATATTGAGATAGCGATGCAGCGATGGTTCAGGGAGTATATCCCGGACGAGGATGACACCTTGGGTGAACTCATGACACGAATGTCGAGGATGAGCCGAGCGATGATAATGTGTATCGGACCATAGACGAGTATGAGGAGAAAGAGACGACGTCGAGTGAGGATGCACCGACTGACGATGCTGAGAGTAGGATGTCAGATGATGGCAATGACGAAGACGAGATGGGAGAGTGATAGATGACGACTGAGACTATCTAGAGATGTATAGATATATCTATAGTGATGCTTAGCTAATGTACATAGCTAGAAGCATAGTATAAAACATATATGACGTTTAGTCCCTATGATGCTTGCATAGTTAGAGCATCATTTTGGAGTTAGAGCTTTGGTGCATAAGACCTTACTTTCGTAAAAGACCTCGAGAGAGAGGGGCAGTTTTCCCTTATATATATATATATATATATATATATATATATATATATATATATATATATATATACAGAGAGATTGATGATTAGTGAGTTTCACTTTCTTTAGCAGAGCTTTGAGAATGATGATGATGTAGATGCTTGATGATAGATGAGAAATAGAGACTGACGATAATTTCAAGAGTTGATAAACGAGAACTAGAGTGGACGAGAATGCTGAGAATTTAGAGATCACTTATGAGCTTTAGAAGCGATGTGAGAAAAAGAGAATTTGTATTTTGTTTTAACGAACTGCTAGTTTCGAAGTCGATAGTTTTATAATTGTTTTCCCTCTATGGTTTACCTCCGAGAAGAAGACGAAGAAGAGAAGCAGAAAGAGAGATAGTTGAGATAATGCGATAAGAGTTAGAGTTTTCATCGTGATTTATAGACATGACCCTACTAGGGCAAACGTAGTATGGAGACCTCATGGGATGCATAGATACTGTTGACCAATTGTACTTCGCAATAGAGGTACTTTCACCGGGACCGCGTTCACCATCGCTAGAGTAATCATGAGAGTAGACTCATTGAGTCCCTATCCCGCTTGGTCGTTTTGAGTTTTTTCTGCATCCAATTGAACTCCTACATGAGATGAACTATTTGCTATTGAGCAGATCCACTGTGTTCGAGCCTAAACCGTTTGTGTTGGAAATCTTTACCCCTTGTTTTAACAGTGGACAATTTATTCATTTATCCACTTAGTGGATTGCTTCTACTTCCAGTATTGGTTTACCCCCATCATATCATATCTCAGATTTCATCTGAGTTTCTGTCCTAACTTTTGATCTTCCTTTGATTATAACTTCTTCATTATCCTTGAGATAGCACTGGCTATTATGGAATCATTCCATTACTTGAGCTCGTCTTGTGCAAGATCAGACATTTTTATTCATCACATCCTAGTCCCTACCACATCCGACAAGAGATAAGAATGTCTAGGTAACTAGGATGGCATAGTAAGAAGAGTGTTTGGAAGAAACACGATTTATGGGAGCAGTCGTAGAATGTTATTACAGGACGAGCACAACAGTTAGATTATGGATTTTCTTATATTAGCCAAGTACGTAGAAAGCTAATCATTTCGAGGATGAGAAGAAGTGATGCTAAGCCAGAATAGGCAATAGCAGATTCAAGGAGATCGAGATGACAGATTAGAACAGATGACGTTTTTCACGATAGCAGACTGAGATGACGACTAGTATGGGAGTAGCAACGACGAAGTATTACGGGATATTTTATTTCCGTTATGCCCCGCTTAGAGTACAAGTTCTCGAAAGAGAAAATTTTTTCTTACATACCTATACGATGATGACCTGAGAGTCTCTATGCTTGAGTAGAGTTTTGAGCTGATGTTACGATGATAGACATGAGAGATGTCTTTGACGTTGAGTTATGAGGATTGAGGAAATGGTATGATGTTGAGTAAAAGTCTTATGACTTGCGAATTATGAGAATTTGTTCTAAGGTTGATACATGTCCCCTTAGATCTTGAAGAAGATGAGAAACCGATTGAAGAAAGAAATAGAGTTGATATGAGATAAGGTAATAAAACCATAAGCTAAATACGAACGTCAGTTTCGTGACTTGGTTCGGTGTGCCAAATATCGAGAAGAGATAAATGAGAAGATGTCAAAATTTCTTCGATTAGAATTGAGATAAGAGGTATGAGACGATGTAACGAGTCAAAGGAAGGTTATGAGTACTGATGCATTAAAAAGAGCTTTTGGATATAGAACTGGCAATGCAGCCAGAGAATGCGATTTAAGAAGGAAAGAGAAGACGGGATGACTGAAGTCAAGATCCTAAAAAGCCGTGGCAGAGTGAGAATGCGCCACCGCGATACTAAATTGAGACAAACGGCCTCATGATGGCCCAACTGCTCCAGAAGCAGTAGATCTTCAAGAATCGCGAGGGATGTCGCCTTGACGAAGAGCAATAAGCTACTTTTGAAACGATGTAAGATGAAACAGAACATCGGTTACACCTGCAGAAGGGTCGTGCACTACTCGAACTAGTGTCCGAATCGGCAGCAAAGTGGAAACGGAGGACAGCCGAGTCAGTTCGGCCGCAACTCAAAAGCAATGGAGGGAATCCTAGCGCTACCTCCACCACAGCGACAACAGCCAGCTTTTCGACCACGTTAATCAAGAAGGCAACCGCCAGCCCCGCAGGCGAATCAACCGCATCGACAGAGACTGTTCGCGCTTGAGCAGAAAGCACCAGACAAGAATCGAGGAAAATTTCCAGAGATAGACGAATTGAAAGATGTGCCCATAGTATTTTGTTCGACATCGAACGAAGAGCCTATTCCACAACCTCTAAAGAGTAATCACACTTATAGGCTAAACCACTACGGTTTCATCCGTGTGCCCTGACTCAGAATACGAGTGAGATCGATTAAGCTCGAGGCGAGAAACCTGAGATTGATGCCTACATGGCACTTGGATATAACTTCTAGAATGTACTGGTTAGAGGAAAACCATGTGACGATACAAGACAAGGAGAGACGAATAACGTTTCAATTTCCAGGCCAAGAGCCTACCTCGGTTATGGGTATTGATAAAAGATGGAAGAAGACGCTGATCATCTCAGCACTGCGAGCAAGAAAGTCCTTGCGGAGAAATGATACAACTGCGTATGTTGTATATCTGAGCAAGAGAGAGAGACGAATCCAAAGAAAAACGCTGATGATGGCCGTTGTGCGAGAGTATAGAGATGTTTTCCCTAAGACTTTATCGGGATTACCCCAGACCAACAGTTTGGGTTATGATTTATTTGGAGCCTGGCGTGTCACCGACGTCGAAAGAGCCATACAGAATGGCCCCCACCGAGTTGCAAGAGTTGAAGCTGCAACTACAAGAACATCTCGATATGGGTTTCATTCGACTTAGTGTTTCCCCGTGGGAAGCACCAGATTCGTTTGTTAGAAAGAAGGATGGAAGCTTGAGGTTGTGTATCGAGTATCGAGAATTGAATGAATGACGATAAAGAATGAGTATCCGTTACCCCGGATCGATGATCTGTTCGATCAACTGCAAAGAGCGAGCACTTTTTCGAAGTTTGATTTGAAAATGAGGTACCATCAGCTGAAGATACGATCGGAAAATATTTCCGAAGACAGCATTTCGTACGAGATATAGATACCATGAGTTTATAATGATGTCTTTTGGTTTGAACGAATGACCCGACCGTATTCATGGATCTCATGAATCGCGTTTTTCACGAATACTTAGACAAGTTCGTGTTAGTCTCCATAGACGATATCCTGATTTACTTGAAGAGTAAACGAGAACACGAAGAGCGGTTGAGGATCGCGTTAGAGAGATTGTGAATTGAGAAGTTAAATGCGAGTCTTGGACTTGAAGAGGTCAAGTTTGGTTGGCCGAACGTTTGTGAACAAAGTTTTCAAGAGCTAAAGAAGAGACTTAGTATGCAATTTACATTGATGCATCGAAGGATGGTCTAAGATGTGTGCTGATACAAGGGAGAAAAGATATCTTATCTTTCGATAGTTATAGCCGAGCTCTGCTCTGGAAGCAGAACTGAAGTTGAGCTCTGCTCTGCTCTGACGACAGAGCTGAAAGCATTCCTCTGCACTAGCGCCGATTTCTCTGCCCTCGTGCGGAACTAATGTTAGAACGAAAGGAGTTAAAGCAAGTGGAGACCACGCGAGATGAAGTATCTAACGCAAGATTTAGATTTAGCAGCCGTAGTGCATGCTTTGAAGACATGGAGACACCATCTTTGTGGAGTACGATGTGAGATGTACACTGATCGTAAAAGTCTCAAATTTTTCTTTGAGCAACGAAGGAGACGATCAGAGTCAATGAAGGACTACGAGCATGATTCATGAGTTTATAGAAGGATGATGATGATTTAAGTGAGATGAGTTACCCAAGATTTTGGGAAAAATCTTGGAGTTCATAAGTCGATTTGAGGATCTAAATGTATATGAGTTCTCGAGCATGCTATGATGTTAAATGCTAGTTGGATTGATGATTAGAAGTGTTGAAATGAGTTCTGTTTGTTTTGCCGAGTGCTGCTGAGTTTTAGCTCTGCTCTGGCAGAGAATTAGGGATTCCGCTGACAAAGTGATTCCGCGGACGAAGTAATCCCTTTTACGTTGTAACTGACGCGTTAAGAAGAGAGAATCGGGGAGAGTTAAGATTTCTCCTTACTCGAGAAGTGAATTAAGGAATTCGAGAAGATGAATTTGAAGGTAATAATACCCCCGCAAAGTACTGAGCACTACACCAGACTCACGACCGAAGAGCTCCACTCTACCAATAGAGCCTATGTGTTGAGCGGTCTTTGTTTTAGACAGAGCTGACGCCGATTCCTCTGCTCTGATAGAGAAATCTCGATTCCTCTGCTCTGGCAGAGAAGGATGAGAAGATGAGAATGTGGAAAGTTTTCGAATAATGTTTCGAACCGAAAGAGAGAAGAGAATTATTAAGAGGAGGCATAATGCCATTTTGTTTAAGGAAAGAGACTGAGCGTGCCTGATAAAGAAGAGCTGAAGAATAGAATCACGAGTGAATCCATACCTTTATGAGTTATAGTAGTATCGAGACACTGCAGAGAGTACTACGGTACTGAGATATGAGATTTTCATTAAGATGAGATGGAGTTATGATGATAAATAGAGATATTGAGCATTTGAGTTACACTTTTGATAAGACTAGAGCGCTGAGATATAAACATAAGGATAGGACGATGAGAGATTTCTGCGCCAGAACGGAAGCCATTTCTCTGACGTTTCAGTCCGCTGCTCTGGCATCCGATTCCTCTGGCTTTACGAATTCGCGGCTCTGACTAGTGATTCCTCTGCTCTGGCAGGGAGGTCACCACTTCTCCGCTGACAACTGCGGACAGAACTCGAGAGAAGACTGCTGAAGTATTATGAATGAAGATGATGTAAGTACAAAGGGTTATGACATCGATTAGCGAAATTGAGAGAAGGAAATTCGATAGTTGAGAAATCACTGATAGATTCTTTTGACGTTAGAAACGATGTTTACGTAAGTTTTCCCTATCTCGGGGAGCGTGTTAGTTCGAGTTATAGAAAGACTCAAACCGAGATATATATATATATATATATATATATAGGACCTTACGACGTATTAGAAGGAGTAGGCCAAGTAGCCTATAATTAGCGTTGCCTCCGAGCTTCGCGAACGTTCAAGACGTTTTCCCATGTTTCTCAACTGAGAAAGTAGGTGTTTGTTTCAAAACACGTCGCCCAGGAAGAAGAGTCCCTGGAACAAGTTTTGAGCTACGAAGAGAGAGACCTGATGCTATACTGGACCAGAAGATCCAACAATTGAGGACCAAGTCGATTCCTTTGGTGAAAATCCAATGGGGACATCACGGTCAAGGAGAGTCAACATGGGAACGTGAAGAAAAGATGATTGTAAACAGATGTTTAAAGCAACAGTTACAAAATAGCCAATCTCCAATAACCTCGAATGGCTACGGAGCACAAAATTCGAGATGACTAAAAAGCGAAGAAATTGATAGTCACATTTGATGGACTACTTGGAATTAACGGGAATGTATTCCCCAGAGATTGAAGAGAAGATGAAAGAGAAGTACCCAGAGCTTTATCCCGGAGATGAATAACTCAAATTTTGGGACGAAATTTCTTTTAAGGGGGGTAGGATGTAACACCCCGTACCTTTCCCTATGATAAGAGATAGTGTTTTAACACTACTGAGAATACTGAGATGTCGAGATGTGAAGATTATGAGTTATGAGTGGACAAACTCATGATGGAGTTAAAGTGAAGAGATTAGAGAAACGAGTCGAGTTATAGATGCCGATTAATTTGAGTCGGGATTTTATTTATTTCCGACTACCGGGATTAGAATTTCCGGATACCGAGATATCAGAGGTTGACAGTCCTATTAAGAAAATAGGAATAATGAGTTTGACATAGAGTCAAGGAAGTAACCGATGAATGGCAAGATGAGTAAAATGGGGATGTTGATAGAATTGAGAGTGATGTGCGAGTTGAGATGGAGATGGTAATTTGATTTTGATGATAAGATGAAAGACGAGAGATAGAGTCGAGGTAGTGATTGTGAATCACTATAAAGAGGATTAAGTTAGAGTGATGATGAGTGATGATCTGTTTTTAATGTGATAACGGTGTGAGTTATTTAATTGACGTTATGTGATTTACGTGATATGTGCGCACTAATATTATTTTGAGTTAGTCTGATTCTCGAAAATTAGCGTACATGATTTATTTTCCACCACACGTTCCTACACTCACACCCATTATTCTAATCTTTTTCCCCACATGTGGAAATAGCCGATTTAGGCTTGCTGCTAAGGGAGGAGACAAACTACTATTGAGCATTTAATGCTTCTTATCTTATGGAATAAGAATCTTGATAAAACCGAAGCATCTCTCTCTCTCCGTCATTTCTCTCATTTCGGCCTTTCAACTTCTTCTCTCTCCCTCAAGACATTTACTCTCTCCTCCATGGGAGACCAAGCTCGAGTTTACACAGACGTAACCATAGTGAAATCCTCCACTAAATCTAGTCCATAAACACTTACTACTCATAAATCAAGAAGTTTAGTGGAGTTTGATGCTTGAAGAATAGAGACCGAAGCTTTCCTTTTCTTGAAACTACCTGAGTAAGTGTTTGAATCCTTTGGGATCTAGACTTTTTATGTGATATATGTGTTTAGAAGGATGACTGAAGCATGAGAAACTCCCCCTTCACTTTATTCGCCATTTTCGAAAATGTGGGCTCATGCCCTTCAAAAATCTTTCTGATTATTTTCTAAAAATGGGGTGAGAAATGAGTTATATGTGATGAGATGTATGTTATACGTGATGATTTGAAGTGATTAAGAGGTGTTTTTCAAAACTGAGTCTTGAGCATGAGTTTTTACAAAATTTAGTCTGATGTAAGATTTTGGGAAAAATCTGTAAGTTATGTCTTGAATGATGTTTTGACGATGAGCATGAATAGATGAAAGGATTAATGTGATGTTTGATGATTTCTGGGTATGAAAAGTCGATGAAGTTTAGAAGTTACTCTTGTTCGCTTTGTTCTGCCTTGAGTTTTGCCATGCCGAGTTGTGATCCCGCTGGCATGCCAGAGAAGTCGTTTTTCCGCTGACATGCCAGAGAAGTCGCTTTCCCCGCTGGCATGACAGAGAGTTCATTTCCCCGCTGCTCTGCCAGCGAGTTCATTCCTCTGAGTTCGAGTCCTCTGAATTCGAATCCTCTGACGATCGATTCCTCTAACGATCGATTCCTCTGATTTTCGACTCCTCTGACGATCGATTCCTCTGACGATCGATTCCTCTGATTTTCGACTCCTCTGACGATCGATTCCTCTGACGTCTGATTCCTCTGACGATCGAGTCCTCTGATGATTGATTCCTCTGACGTTCACCATTCCTCTGGCGACAGAGAGTTCATGATTTCGCTGCCTTGGCAAGTTGATTCCTCTGCCCTGGCGAGTATTTTCCGCAGTATTGCCAAGCTGCTCCGCTCTGTTCTGCTGAGTTTTTCCACCTTGACCACCGAGCATTTCTCTGCTCTGGTCTCCGAGTCAGACTTATGACTGATTGTTTGTGATATGTTTATATGTGAAGTTGCATGCTTATATGATTGTGCATGCCGATGTGCTTTTGCTTTGAGTATGGTCCGAGTTAAGAGTTAAGTCGAGAGTAAGACGTGAGAATCCTTAGAAGTCGAGTATGCCTAGGGATTTAGTTTTACTGAGTAAATAGACGTTGAGTGAGAAGTTATCGATGAAACGAGATTGGATTTTAGTATTGAGATCTAACTGAAGTTTGTTTTATCACATGAACCTTCGTGATGATGTTGATGATTTATGAAGACCCGAGCAAGACGAAGAAGTAAGTCCCCTGTTCCTATCCGAGTTTAAGCGAAGGACTCCAGGTGGGCATTATTTTGAGTATTCAGTTTAAGAGCTTTTTCTAAACTGTTTAAATGATGATGAGATTATAAGATGTTTTGATGTTTTGAGATAAATGATGTTTATGAACTGTTTGACTTGCCAAAATTTTGATGATAAGTTTGTATGTTACCCTCTACTGATGAGACGAATTCGGTCCTGCCACAAGCGGGATTTTGTGCACAGATGTGACTGTGAGCCGTCTTCGGGTCGGCCAGTCACGGTACTTGAGAGGGAGGCCTACTTCTCAGTATCGATAATAATGATAATGTTGTAGACGTGGTACATACATGACGAATATTTTGACTGCAGTCATTTCTTTATGATGTTATGATGTTTAAAACTGCATGCACAGATTTCATTGATGATAAACTTATTTCTGTGTATTGCTGATGATATGGCAAGCTTCAAACATATAGCTCTAAGAGCGCCTTTGATGTTTTTCCGGCGATTGCCCACTGAGTATTATTACTCACGCCCTGCATATATTTCTAAATGTGCAGGCTAAGCAATGGAGCGAGATTGGACTGGTGCTGGTGGGGATGGTTTCACCGATGAAGTTTTCCTTGCTGTTTTTCTTTGATGTTGAAGTCTTAAGGACGATGTACTTTGTTTTCCTTCTGATGTTGATAAAACCTTAGTGAGATGATATACTAATCTTTTAAAATCAAGCAATATACTCGCGATTATATGTCTTCATACATATAATTGATACGTCTTTTGCTGTGTTACTCTTGATATTATGATTCCTTATGGAAAATAAGCAGTACCTACTTTGCTTTTCTTCTTGAAATTCCTAATATTCAAGAAGTCATAACGATATTGATGAATACACCCTTGAGTCGAATTATGAGTCTTTGCCTTGGCATGTTTTGATGTAAGCTTCCGCGCCGATGTTCAATTCAAGTCTTATGGTTCTTTATCCATTTATTTTAGTCGTATCGATACTCGTACCCCGCTATCACTAGCGTTTGGGAATCGGGCTGCGACAAATAAGATCACGTCAGAAGCGTCTTCGGTGGTTATAACTGGTTTGTTTGCATAATTTAAAGTTATTTTTGCATCGATGATCGGAAGAATTGAGCTAGGGTGGACTTAATTGATTGCTGGAATTCTTTTATTAATTGTTGGAATTTTTATTCATCTTTTAGTTAATTGGAAAAATTGGTTTATTCGGATTTTATTTAAGTTTAGTATTTTCTATATTTTCTTCTCAAAATTTCGTGGTTACTTTGCAGACTTTAATTAGAGAAATTCTCGCCAGTCCCTTGGGAGACGATTTTGCTTACTGCTGTCTGCGCAGTGTGGGCATACCGGCTGACTGCCGGATATTTTTGGTGTAAAACGACGCACCAAGAAGCTATATTTTATTAATGCTACTAGAAGTCGAGGAATTATTCCGACTACAAAGCAGATTAAATCCACGGATTTAATTTAAGTCATATTACAGTTTTTCAATATTTGAAGCAAGGAAGCAAATATCAAACAGATACAGTAACGGATGATAGAGAATAGAAGCCAGTATTTTATTACAGTTCACGAATACAGTCTACTCCCCAGCTTGGGGAAAATCGTATAGTATATTACAAGGTTGAATTTACGTGGCCACCTTACTGCCACTCACTCAAGTTGGCACAACAATCAAAGAAAGAGAGAAGGTTTAAAAGTAGAGTGCTGCAGGAGGATACTTTTATTTACAAAGAAAGAAGAGAGATAGAAAAGTCAATAAAGCTAGTAGAAAGAAAATGAGTATGATGCCGACCACCCTCTGCACCCCATCTCTTCAAGCTGCCTCCAATGGCTGCAATGTTCCCTCAAACCTCAACCTCCAGCCACCCTATTTTCCTGCACATCCTGCTAGCATACTCAAGTATGCAGCAACAAAGTCTTCCACTAAGCATAAATCCCAACCAGCAAATGCAAACTTTCACTCTCACTTCATTTCAGCAAAAATTATCAAAGAGCAGCAGCGAGTTCTGCCAAAGCATCGAGGTAAGGCTTGGCCTCAATGCTCCTTCTCCTTTGATTAAGTTCACCTGCAATAACACAAGAACCATCGTTCACCTGCAATACCCCGAGTATCGTTCGGAAATGTTAAGTTCATGCATACAAGATTCATGCATAGTTAAATTACGCTTTCTCATTAATTGAGAATTTTCCTCGAGCCAATGTCTTATTTTACATTCTCGTGATTAAGGTCAAGCGCGAGAGTAAGAACTACTCAAGGAGTCAGTACCTTAGCAAAACCTTGCTATCAGGTGGGCAATTTCTTACGCGTAAATAAAATGCTATTGAAAGACTATGCAAGTGTTATGCTTTAAAATGCAATTGGATCTTCAAGTGTGTTATGCTTTATTACGCTTAAATGAGTTAAGCTTCATTATGCTTTACGCTAAATGATTTACGCTGTGCTATTTACGCCTATTTACGCTTGAATGCTTTACGCTAATAAGTTTATGCATGTGTTTGATGCTTGCGTCTGTTGGGGGAGGCCTCCCTCAACAGTACGATGCCGTGTCCGCTGAGGAGGGCCTTCCTCACGGCGCGATGCCCGTGTCCGCTGAGGGAGGCCTCCCTCGCGGCACGATGCCAGTATGCCAGTGTTCCAGCGTCCGTTGGGGAAAACCACCCTCGACGGTACGATACTAGCGTCTATTGGAGGAGGCCTCCCTCAATAGTACGATGCCGTGACCGCTGAGGGAGGCCCCTCTCACGGCGCGATGCCCGTGTTCGTTGGGGAAGGCCTTCTCCACGACACGATGCTTGTTTATGATTGTCAATGATGAAGAATGCCCTTATGCTATTTATGAATTTGGAAATGTTTAATGAGCAAATGATATGAAAGAAACTTATGCCTCTTATGCGAAGTTGTGTTTTGTTGATGATGTTAAGTTTATGCTTTAGCTTTGGCAACTGCCCACTAAGTACTCTTGTACTTAGCCCTTCGTATGTTTATGTTTGTGCAGGTTGAGCTGTGATGGGCGATGAAGTGTTGCTGAGTGGAGTTTTTGTCGAACGTAAAGTAGGCTCAGAAAGGATATATGTCTTCATACATGTATCTCAGTTATGCTTTCCGCTGTAAACTCTGATAATGTTTTAGTCAAGCCTCTAACGATGCCTTTTTCCTTTTAAGGAATATAACGTGTATTCAAGTTCTTTAAGTATCCTTTTTATGCAAACTATGCCTTTTTCCTTTTAAGGAATATTTCACGCATATTCAAGTTCTTTTAGAATCCTTTTTGTGCGCCCTTTCTAAACCTGCTTCTTAACCTCCCTTCCCTGGTCATGGTTTCCCGACTTAATTATCCTTAATTAAGGCCGGTCGTGACAAGGAATACCTTCGACTATTGGAGACGATGATTTGGATGGTTCATGGTAACTTGCAAACGGGACGTTTGTAGGAATAAATGTGTTTGATATGGAATGTATAACCAACATCAATACAAACGTCCACAAGTCTGACTTCCCCGTGGTGGGATAGTATCCGAAAATGACAAATGCACACTCTTGTGGAACGTCCGAAAATAGTGTGGGCGCATATATAATAAGTTAATAATTAATCGAGAACAATCAATCCACATGTTGAGAACCGTCCGGAAAACATACAACTTACATAAAATTACCGATATACAGAGTCAAGTTGAAGGAGAGTTCGATGAGAAAGATTTGATGGGGAAATGTTGCAAATGGTGGTGTTGATTTGATCTCTCTGCCATTTTATCGAATCTCCATCTTGTTGTGCTGAAGCAATCGAAAAATGCATACCTAATTTGCATCATCTTCAACTCATTGCAAATGAGATGCGAAATGAAGGACTTAAAGCCATCCTTGATGGTTGTCCACGCCTTGAATCACTTGACATCCGACAATGCTTTAAGAAGGTCACTTTATCGTCGTTGTTGCACATTAATGTTTGATTTCTTGTGCCATGTCTTTATATATTAATTATGCTTCTCTTTTCATATGCTAGTGCAATATTAACTTTGGTGTGGTATTTGATCTATACTACACTTCTCGTTTGTCTTCTATACTAAGATTTGCGGACACAACTTGCTCGATAAAATGGCAGAGAGATCAAATCAACACCACCATTTGCAAAAAAATTCCATCAAATCTTTCTCACCGAATCTCTCCTTCAACTTGACTCTGCAACTCCAATGCAGATCTCTCTCTCTTTTTCAAATTATCGGTAATTTTATGTAAGTTGTATGTTTTTTCGACGGTTCTCAACATGCGGATTGATTGTTCCCGATTAATTATTGACTTATTATATATGTGCTCACACTATTTTCGGACGTTCCACAAGAGTGTGCATTTGCCATTTTCGGATACTATCCCACCACGGGGAAGTCAGACTTGTGGACGTTTGTATTTATGTTGGTTATACATTCCATATCAAACACATTTATTCCTACAAACGTCCCGTTTGCAAGTTACCATGAACCATCCAAATCATCGTCTCCAATAGTCGAAGGTATTCCTTGAAGAAAAGCAATGTGGCACAGATTTAAATTCAACAGACTGAACCAAAGAATTATTTTCGAATCTCTACTTTCTCATGGGAATGTCCAGACTAAGGTATATGATAACTGATTTAGGTGATATTCACAAAGCCATTTCACTCACCTAATTTAGAACAGATACTTTACTGATCCCCTCCAATTTTGCAGGCGAGTTTCTCCAGCTTAAATGTCTATCCTGAATCACAGGGCATCCCACGTCGAAAGGTAGGGATGGCAATCGGGTACGACGGGTACGGATAGTGACTATCCATACCCATACCCACGAACTAAATGGAAAGTGGTTGCTACCCACGAAACTATCCATGGATATCAAATGGTATCCAAACCCGCTACCCGCGGATACCCGCTACCCGTCGGGTATCCGCGAAACCCGCTATCCGACGGGTATCCGTCACCCACTATCCGACGGATACCCGCTATCCGCCGGATACCCACGAAATAGAATTTAAATATAAATTTACAACAAATTTAATAGAAAAAAAAAATCAACACAAATAGCATAGTTTAAATCCACAAAGAACAATGTTTAAATTCAAATTCACAAAGAACAATGTTCAAATTCATCAACTAAAATATAAAATCCAACAAAGAACAATGTCTATAATTGCTCGACAGTATAAATAGAACCCTCTTCATTGAACTCTTCATCTTCATCTTCAAGACGAGTCCAAAAGCTTCAATTCTTTCCTTGACCTATGAAATAAGCAATTATTTACATTAGATATATGAAATAAAAGATTAATTATAATTACAAATTTACATACCTTCAAGTTGATTTCGTAGCCAATTTTGAGTACACATTAATGCTTCTAATAGCTTTGGTTTGAGACGACTGCGATGCTCACTTAGAACCCTCCCACTAGTGCTAAAGCTGATTCGGAAGCCACTGTGGTGATTTTGGCCTATTTTAAAATATAAAATACTAGCCCATAATCTCAAAATATGTATTTAAAGCCCATATTTTATAGAATTTTTTGTGGATATTTGGCGGGTAATTGACGGATAATTGACGGGTAATTGGCGGGTATTTTTCGCGGGTAAACGGGTTTCGCGGGTATGGATAGTAAGTATCCAAACCCATACCCACGAACTAAATGGATAGTGAATTGTACCCACGAAACTATCCGTGGATATAAAATGGTATCCAAACCCACCCTAATGGGTTCGGGTTTTCGCGGATATCCGCTACCCGCGGGTAGATTGCCATCCCTATCGAAAGGTGCCAAGACCCTTGTCCACGATTAGTCCTATGCAACTTAATTTTTCCTAGGCGAGTTTCTCCAACTCAAATGTCGATTTGACGATTTGGTTTAGAACAGAGATTCATGCATGTGTCTCATATTGGGTATTGATGACTGATTTGGTTTGACATTTAATTGAAATATTTTACAAATACGGCCACATTCATATCAGATCACTTTGCATATGACCTCTTTTTATCTAATGCACGCACCTTCTAATTATTAAAGTTTTTTGGTCAAGATAGATTTAAATTTTTTTCTAGACTCGTGTTGTAGCTAAAAAAACACAGCAATTGGACGAATGTAGATTTTCTTTACATAAAATTTTCCATTTTTCCACAATTTTATTTTGAAGAGTTAACTAAAAACAGATACTTCATTGATCCACAATTTTGCAGGCGAGTTTCTCCAGCCCAAGTGTCACTCTTGAAGCCCACGACAGCCCATGTCGAGAGCGTAACTGTGATCCTGAACTCCCCCAGGACAGCCCATGTCGTGAGCTGCCTAACTGTGATCTTGAACTCCCCGATTTCATCCGTTCTTTTACTCACCATCTTTAAGCTTCTCAATTTTGTTTCTTTTCTGTATATACCGTGTTTCAGCTACCAATGCAGGAGAACTCGTACGATTGTGGCGTTTTCCTGCTTCACTATGTAGAACAATTTCTTGAGCTGACTTCAAACAGGACAACTGACTTTGTAAGTTGTTATTATGTTTTGTACTTTTTCTTCATATCAAGAGCTGGATTTGTTGATGCACTGATATCTCTAATTTTCTTTTCAGATGGAATAGCTTGATCAGAATTGGTTTGTTTCTTCTGATGTTTCTCTCAAGAAACGTGATGATATTAGAACACTTATTTATCAACTCCATGATGATGCCGTGAAGGAAACCCAACCTGCAGATGAAAATGTCCAGACTAAGGTATATGATAACTGATTTAGGTGATATTCACAAAGCCATTTCACTCACCTGATTTAGAATAGATACTTTACTGATCCACTCCAATTTTGCAGGCGAGTTTCTCCAGCTTAAATGTCTCTCCTGAATCACAGGGCATCCCACGTCGAAAGGTGCCAAGACTTATCCACGATTAGTCCTATGCAACTTAATTTTTCTCAGGCGAGTTTCTCCAACTCAAATGTCGATTTGACGATTCGGTTTAGAACAGAGATTCATGCTATTTGTGTCTCATATTGGGTAATGATGACTAATTTGGTTTGACATTTCATTGAAATATTTTTACAAATACGGCCACATTCATATCAGATCACTTTGCATATGACCTCTTTTTATCTAATGCACGCACCTTCTAATTATTAAAGTTTTTTGGTCAAGATAGATTTAAATTTTTTTTCTAGACTCGTGTTGTAGCTAAAAAAACACAGCAATTGGACGAATGTAGATTTTCTTTACATAAAATTTTCCATTTTTCCACAATTTTATTTTGAAGAGTTAACTAAAAACAGATACTTCACTGATTTGGTTTGACATTTCATTGAAATATTTTTACAAATACGGCCACAATCATATCAGATCACTTTGCATATGACCTCTTTTTATCTAATGCACGCACCTTCTAATTATTAAAGTTTTTTGGTCAAGATTGATTTAAATTTTTTCTAGACTCGTGTTGTAGCTAAAAAAAACACAGCAATTGGACGAATGTAGATTTTCTTTACATAAAATTTTCCATTTTCCCACAATTTTATTTTTGAAGAGTTAACTAAAAATAGATACATATATATATATATATATGTGTGTGTGTGTGTAATAACAATATGAGGCACTCTCTCGTGCAATCGGTTGCACCGTGCAACTGGTTTCTGAATGTCACTACTTAAACATGCAAATGACACTTGAAGATCTTCAAGTGTCATTTGTATGTTCAAGTAGTGTCATTCGGAAATGTTCAAGTGTCATTTCCCGAATGAAGTAGTGTAATTTCCCGAATGAAGTAGTGTCATTTTGGAAACCAGTTGCACATGGGGGTGTGCAGCGGGTCGGATCCGGACCGACCCGTCGGGTCCGCTGGACCGAAAATTTTGAGAGGACGGACCAACTCAGACCGAAAAATATGTGCGGACCGACCCGGACCTGGACCGAACCCGAGCAACGGGTCCGGTTCGGTCCGGGTTCAACCCGCTGAGGCCAAAATTATTTTCTTTTCCTGTTTCGCACTTAATTTTCATACATAAAACATATAATAAATACGATACCAACACATATCAATATCATAGTCCCACCATTCGCAATCCACAACTCAATCTTTAGGGTTAGAAATCTGAATTTTAAATTTTATTAATACTATTTTAAATATTAAATATATAAAAAAATAATTAATTTATAAAAACATGGCTCGGTCCGGGTTCGATCGGGTTTCGACCCGGACCGGACCGACCTGATAAAAGTTTGGTCCAAGAAAACTGACCCGAACCGAACCGAACATAGGTCTTGGGCCGGTCCGGACTGGTTCGGCGGGTTCGGGTTGGGTCTTCACACCCCTAGTTGCACAGGAGTATTTGTGTAACAGTATACTAACATAATTTTTTCGACCAATTATTCAAAAGAGTTTTCAACCAAAATAAAAGAAAAGAGAATGCACCAAGAAATCAACACTAATGGTGTAATCTAAATGATGAAAAGAACCTTCATAACACGAACATATGTTTTGAAATTCTATTTTTATTTTTAAGAAAAAATAATTTATCTACATACTATTATAAAAATGATCTCCAAAAATTTGGGGGCCTAAACAGCAGCATGTTGAGCATATGGTCAAGTACGAGTCTGCTCTTGCATGGATGAAATGCAGTTGGCCTTTCTATTTGGCTTTGAGCGCCGGTGGCCTAGGTAGTGGCTGCATTGTAATTTTTTCAGATGCTCGGTGAGCTAGGATCTGGTTTTGGTGGAGCCGGGCTTTTCAGGTTTTTATCTTATTTTTCTTTTTTGATTGTAATACATGGATACTCTTTTTCCTTTATCGGTGTTTTGGAATTTCATCAGAAAGATTTTAATGAGGCTCGATTCTTTTTCTAGCGTCATTATGCTATCAAGGAGTTATTAGAATTTTTTTTCTTTAATAAAAGTTCAATTTAATAATATGTTAATCTACCGTATCTTATTACCTCCAAAAATCATGAAGTATATAATTTTGCAATATTACTATCACATGCACATCATATCTTCCCAAGTCCCAACATTCCATTGAAACACAACACGAATCAATTCAAAACATTAGAAACTAACCCAACAAATGTTACTAAATGTTACTCTCTTCGTCCATAAAAGAATTATCTAGGAGTGATATATACAAATTTTAAGAGAAATATTATTGAGTGTATTGCGAATAGTGAAAATATATTATAATTAATATTTGAGAGTGGTGAAAAGGTGAATAGGTGAAAAAAAAAGTAAATAGAGTATTATAAGTGGTGGGTATAATGTATTTAATAGAGTTTTATATAAAAAGGAAAAAGAAAAAACCCTTGAAGGCACAAGAAAGCAAACTTAGGGCCCGAGACTCGAAAAGAGCTCGTAAAACAAAAACATCAACGCATAGGACATCTTAAGTCAAAAGACAACACTTGGAACAAAATCAATAAGGAAAATCCTTGTTGGAATGAAAGTCGTCCAACTCCATTTCATCCGACCAACGGCCGTGCGCGATATTGTTCATAGCACGCATAGCACTATTGTTGCTATGATCAACCACAAAGTCCGTCGGCTTATATCCCTGTTCCTCAGCATTTCTTAGACGACCTTTTATGTAATCTACCGGATTCGGATTCAGTGGCACGCGCGAACGTTCCATACCCTTTTTAGGACGACCCGGTCCACGCTTAGGTGGAACTTGCTCAACGAGCAATTCCATCCCTTGACTAACCTGCGCCTCGAGCCTGCTAATACGATTAGCAATATCCTCTTGATCCGGAATGATCCCCTGAGACTCCGCCCTATCCTTCAAATCAGGAGTAGGGTCCTTCTCCCGTTGTGTATTCATGGCAGCTGCTTTCTGAACCTCATCAATATCCTCCGACTGCATATTTGGAGAAGTAACAACCTCTTCCCCATGCTGACCTTTGCTGCTCCCGGAGTCTTCATCTCCTATGAAAGTCGTAGCTCCCTTACCAGCCGACAAATCATGTCGCTTAGTGATGCAATGATCCTCCTGAAAATCATCAGCCCCATCCGCATTCAAACGCTCCGCACTAACCTCCCCAATTTCATTTAGAGACATATCGGGAGACTCAACAACAAAGTTTTCGTCCACCCTGTCACTATCTGTTTCGGCCACCTTCTCATCATATTTATGAAACACGCCGTAACGGTTTTCCAATCCAATCGGCGGAAGATCACTATCCTTGACATTAGGGTAATAAACCTGTTCCTTAGGCTGCCAAGCAGACTTGGGATCCACCTTAGCATCTCCTTTATGATTCTCCTCAACTTGATCAGCCGCTTCCTCATTCTTCTGCTTGCCTTTTTCTTTTGCAGCTCTCCGACATTTGTCCGTGGAATGACCAGTGATTTTACAACGAGAACAGAACAGCGGCAAAGATTCGAAACCAAATTCAATGTAGAAAGAATTATTACCATCATCAATGTACATTGAATTGAGAAGGGGCAACGCCATATTGATTTCCACAAGGACCCTGGCGAAGTGCCCCACTTGGCCATTAGCAGAGACGTTGTCAATACGCAATGGATGTCCTAGGGCTCGACCAATATTAGCAATGATAACTGGAGTCCATAATTCCACCGGGAGATAATACACCCTTACCCACACTTGCGCAAGAGATGAGGTTTCTTTATAAGGATCAAAGTATCGGCACCATTCTCGAAGACGTATGTGACCTGTTGAAAGCTGGAGGACCGCATTTACTTTTGCCTTCTTTTTTGCTTCCAGCGTCTTGAATTTGATAGTAAAGAAACCCTTAGCCATAGGAATGAATTGGCAATCCGAACACTGCCAGATACGCTGCAACTCTAGTGTAATATCCGCGAACGTACGCGGCTTGTCGCCTTTGCGAAGGATCATCCTCCCGATCAAAGCAAACTGGAATTCATCAAGACGCTGTTGATACTCTGATTTCGGGATCGATAAAGTAACGACCTCCCCCTCACGTTTCGAATGAAGAGTACGAAGACCATAAGCAGGAAAATCCGGCTTCTTGATCATGGTAGGCCGAACTTTCGCGGCATAAGAGATAGGTTCGCTGGACGACGGGATTACCTGTTCCGAGTCGTTTAATCCTCCAGAAGGCTTTTCTGTATGAGCATGAGGCGTCGACTGCTGCCTAGCAGCCACTGCGTCGGAAGACAGTTGCCGATACAGAACAGGGGATTTCGATCGAAACCCGTCAAAGTTAGATGATACCAGGGGAAGGTTGAGGCCCCCCTTTTCACGATAGAAAGTCGGCGAACTCAAGTCCATCACCGGCGGACTTGAATGACAGCCGGCGGCGATTGACGTGGGAGCGACTGGGAGAGGTGGGTAGATCTAGATCTGAAAAAAAGATCCACCAAAGTATCACGCGCCGGGAAGTCGCGCGACTCGTGCCTGGGCGTCGGAATCGCCTGTGCTTGGCGACGCGGAGGAGTGGCGGATGGGCTGTTGGTGCTTGGGCTGTTGGCGAAGCCGTAGCCGGAGGAGAGGCGCCTGGGCAGCGGCTGTGACGACTCGCGCCTGGGTTGGGCCGCAACTGTGATGCGCCTGGGCAGCGGCGACTGCCGTGAAGGCTGGAGAGCGGCGCGGCCCGCGGCTGAGACACCTGCTGCGTCGGAGATCTGCTGCAGCTATTGCTACAGTGAACGCGCAGCTGTAAGACTGCTCGTGTTGCGTCGTCAAAGGCGAGCCAACGAAGGAGAAGCCGGGGTGGAGGCGGTCACTGGTGGCGGATCTGACTGGGATCGGCTGACAAGGAACAGCTGCAGACGGCGGGGGAAGAAAGCTGCTGCTTCTGCGGAGGTTGCCTGACATAGGCGGGGCGACGGGGAAGTCGCGCACTGCTGCTGTCGATCGAAGGAGACGGGGCTGGGAGGCGCGCCGCAGTTGTGCTGCCTGCCACCATGGTGGGTATAATGTAAAAATAGGTATGAAATTTATTTTTGGACATACCAAAAATGAAAAATAAGAAGTTCTTTCATGGACGAAGATAGTATTATTTAAAAAAAATTAACAAATGAAAGAGATACAATAGGCAAAACATATTTTACAAGATAAATATTATTTTTATTTTTTTTTATCGGGCAAAGTCATCTTAGATGTTAGTAATTAGTTCCCCGTCCACTCCAAGAACCACCTTATCTCTCCATTCACCAAATCCACCTTATATCTCCAATCTCCAATTCGTTCCCAAGAGGGATCGAACCTGGGTCACTTCACAAGATAAATATTATATTACACCCAAATTAGGTTATATCAAAAACATTACGTGTCTATTGTTCGATCCTCGAAATCATGACATCGCTCGTTGAATGCCACCGTATAATTAATATTTTATTTTTTTGAATGAAATGACACAAAACAATGTCATTTTGTGCCATATGAATTGATTAACTCACTTTTTAAGGTTAATTTATCCAACGTCGACTTAATTTTTATAATTGATATAGCATAAAACAACGTGGAATATAAACCTAAGTGTCATTTTTAATGAAATGAATATAGTTTAAAATTTAATATGAGATTTATCCTATTTTTTACTTCCTTCGTTTCATTAGCATTGTCCCACTACTTTTGGGCACATAGATTAAGAAAAATGTAGTTATTGTATAAAATAAGTGAAAGATATTTAAGAATTATTTGAAATGAGTTGATATATAAAATGAACTCGACTCACTATTAATAATATTCTAAATAATTAACTTTTTACTAAAAAGAGTATTAAATATTATTAATGAAATGGAGGAACTATTATCTACTAACAAATAGATGAGTTGGAAGCAATTTTCAGTTTAACAAAAAAAAGTTTGAAGGAATGACCAGTATCAGGGGCGGATCCAGGACTAAACCATGGGAGGGGGGGCTAAATTTATTGAACTACGACATCTGAAAATATTTGCACGGGCCTGAAGTAAAGTCCGTAGTTTCATCTTCTAAACAAATAAACTATTTTTCACTATTAATAGTATGTAATTTTACTTTAACTTTAGGGATTGACTTTAAATTCAATATTAAAAAGTAACTAAGAAAGAAAAATAGGATAAAACTAACATAAATTTAACAAATTAATGTAAAATATTAAGCAATTAACATGGATATTATTGTTATTAAAACAATCTATTACTCTCTCTGTCCCATAACAAATGACGTCCAAGTTTGTTTCGGCACGAGAATTTAGGTAAGTATGATTAAAGAGAAAAAAAATAAAAAGTTGTGGAGAGTGTTGGAACCCACTTTTATTTTGTGAGAGAAATAAAATTAAAGTGAAGATGATTAAAGTTAAAAGGTGGCGAAACTCACTTTCTAATTTTAGAACTAAGACACTTGTTATGGGACAACTCAAATAAGAAATTAGGACAATTGCTATGGGACAAAGGGGGTATATTTTTTTTATTGTATTTCTTATTTATATACATACACACACACACACACATATATATATATATATATACTCTCTCCGTCCATGATCGATGTTCCCCACTTTTTTCGGTGCGGACTTTAAAAAAAATTAGATGAATGTATTGTGAATTGAGTTTGAAATCGGTACATTAAAGGTGTTAGTATGAAAAAAAATTAAAAATTATAAAACAAAAATCAAAATTTACTGAAAGTTCATCTATTTTACGGCAAATATCCATTGTAATTACCAAGGAATTAAACAAGTTGGTAAATTCATGCATGACTCTTCAACTTAATCTTAATGGAATCAATTGTACGAAGTAAACTATTCCACCATATCTTATTATTACCGCCGAAAACCACGAAGTGTATAATTTTGCAATGTCATATCTTCCCAACATTCTATTGAAACACAACACGAATCAATTCAAAAAATTAGAAACTAACCCAACAAATTAATGTATTGAAAAGCCACATCTTGTTGGAAATATGGTTTTTAGACCATTCTGAAATTAATTATTTAATTAAATATTTATTATTTAATTGAAATAATTATTGGATGTTAATCTACGTCTCGAGTAGATGAACGTGGTATACTTGAAGTCTCAAAACTGATTTCCGGTGAGTGAGATATTGTATATCAAAGTTTGGATGTTGAGAAGGGAAATAACACTTGTAAAGTGTTATTGTCCCACATTGGAAAACAAGGGAAGAATACTCTTGTATAAGAATAGCAATGCTCATGGAGCTAATAACTTGTGGGCTTGCTAGTGGGCTTGGATGAAGGCCTTGGCCTCGCGCGCACACACACGCGCGCCGCCGCCGACGATCGCTCGGATGGACGGGCGGGTCGGGCGGGTCGGGTACGGGCCGCGGCCAAGGACTTGGATCTTAACAATTGGTGTTTGGGTCCAAACTATATAATTTTTTGGACAAAATACTTTTGGGCTTTTGATTATTTTTATTCTTGGCCCAACGGTTTATTATTTGTTTCCAGCCCAACCAATTTGTATCAGCCCAAGCCCATTAACGTTAGAGAAGCAGAAGTAGCAACACAGCATGGCAGTTTCGAAACTGTTTGAATTCAGAAACTGACGAACAGTTTTGAATTCTTTTGAATTCCTGCAGCCAGCTTCAAATGTTGTAACATCCAGACAGTTACATGGTGGATTAATTTCCCATTATGCAGTTTTAATTCCCCTCATGGTGAATGGCTTATAAATAGAGGTCTTAGGGCATAAGCATGAACACTACGAAAATCTGCATATTGCTCACTTACTCTCACTGCATATTACTCAGTTCTCGATCCCGTTACGTTCGTCGGAGCTCGCCGGATTGTGGTGCTACATCCAACGAGACGTCGTCGTTTTACCTTTGGGGAAGATTCGCCAACACCGTGAGCACTACCGGAGCGATAATCTTCTTGCGGGAAGAGTTTCATCTCGACTCGACGCTTTCCACGTTTGTTTTATTTCCATTGTAATTTCATTCCAGTTTCCTTGTTACTTCTAATTTCTTTATTTTCTTAGTTCAGTTCTCTAGCTCCGATTGTTTTAGTTTGAGTTGTAATAGTTCCCTCGATCTTGCACCCCGTTTGTAACACATCTTTGGTCCACAATACAATATACTACTTTAATACTTTATTCTTTTTGTTGGCGAAGTGGGTGAGCATATGGTTGGAAAGGGGAGGGATCTCTCACTTTAGTTATATTATTTTTTAAATAGTTTATTAAGATTTGTAATGTGATGAATTTTGACCGCAGCAAATAATAAAAATCTTGTGCAAGCTTTCCGATTGAAATTCCAGTTGAACTTTAAGGCCAAGAACGGGAACAACGACGACAATGGTGAAGACGGGTGATTCTGAAAGGTCAAAAGAATATTTTTTAATGGCTCGACTTTTAAATTTTTTTATTTAATACTCATTAATTTATATATATATATAAAAAAGACAAGTGATTCTGATTGGTTGATAAATCTATAACTAGATATACAATTTCTTATAATTTCAAATTCTTTATAATAAATACATTAATTAAAATTCATTTAGTTATGAGGCCCAAGACATGTTTATAGTTGGAATGTGGCCCAAAACATGGTGGGCCCATTAAAATTCGTTAAAAGTCCGATATCGAGCTTAGACGGTGACAGTCCAAATCACACAATATCCTAATCTCGCCGACCGACATGTGTACGGTTGTCGGTGACCCACTAACATAAAGCACAGACATAATCCTGACCGTCCAAACACTATTCCTCACACCTCACCATAATTTACCGCCGTGCAATTTAATGAGTGCGCCCAATGTCTATATTTCACAAAATATGTTGATAATGTTTTATATCTTATGATTGGGTTATTCATTTATTCCTTGGTTTTCTCATGTAATCTAATTACTCGCGGCTCTAGTATCTATTTTCAAATAAATATTGTCAGCCATTGAAACATATATATCCCTATATATATATATATATATATATATATATATATATATATATATATATATATATTTTCAGCTTGATATCATTGCAAAGTATCATTCCTTCTGCAACTATTTCTGCAGAAATATCTCCATAGGTTAAGTTTTCCCATGCAATATTACCATTAACAAATTTTGTTTTTAATCTATTGTTAACTCTTTCTGCAAAGAGTGGCGGAAGACCAGCTATAAATTTTTCTTTCCAGAAATTCATATTACAATCATTTCTAGTAAGAACTTTGGTCATAAAAACATCTTTATACCACTGGTAATCAGAAAGCTTTGAGCATTTTAAATTCATTAATTGTTTTTGAGATTTACTTAACTGAAGCTCATTAGCTCCAACAAAATTAGATAGGATAGTATAAATTAATGTATTAACAGCATCGGATTCTTCTTTCCTATATATATATATATATATATATATATATATATATATATATATATATAGTGCGGTTATAGTGAGAACCACACTTATCGTGAGAACATAAGAACCATTAAAATCAATGCATCTACTATATAAATTAATGCATTCGCTATTAAATTTAATGCATCCGAAAATAATAAATTTTTTGCTCCCTTCAGGATTCGAACCCAGGATCTGCATTCATCCACCAAGATGATGCATCCACCGTAGATCTTGATGATCGAATGGCTTAAAATGGTTCTTTGTTCTAATTTTATTTAGTGGTTCTTATTTGAACCTCTCCCTATATATATATATATATATATATATATAAACATTTGAGAAGATTTATGATTTTCACCTTTGATTATTGTTGGGAATTTGAGGAGTTTGTAAAATTATAATATAAATAAAAAATTAAATAAGGATATAGATAATATACAATCAAATATGGAGTAGTAAAATGCTATACATCAAATAATGAAAATGTGTATTATGGTACTTCATCCATCTCACTTTACTTGACCTATTTTTTTTTTTGGGACTGTCCCATCCGATTTGACCTATTTTTTTAGTAATAAATTTACACTACAATAAAAATATAGGTGTACATACTTTATTTTATTTTATATTATAATCTTACTTTCTTTAATAATTGTGCCAAACATAATTAGATCAATTGAGGTGGAACGGAGGAAGTATTTAATTACTAAGTAATTGTATTTAAAAAGAGTGTTGTGTACATAAATAACTAGTATATTGCACGAGAAAATATTTTAATTTTTATATATTTATATAAAATTAATACTAATTCAATTATTATACTTATAAATATAATAAAAAATTAATTTTAATTAAATATATTCGAATTGAATATTGACAAAATAAAAAAATAAGTTAAAAAAATTAAAAATAAAATACTAATTAAAAAAATTAAAAATAGATTTATTCAAAAAAGATGAGAGAGGAGAGAGAAATTTATAAAACTTTAATATTTAAATGAATTTAAATTTTACATTTTAAATCAAATATTTTCATAAAATATAGTATCATGTTAAAGCTCTTATCGTGATATTTAATTTGACATGCATATTAAATATTTTATAATTAATCGAATTTCACAATTTTGGAAAGAAATATAACAACAAATAAGAAGTTGAAGAAAATGAAAATAAAAAGGAAAATATATAGTTTAAACATAAAACTTTAATTTTATTATAACTACAAAATTGTCACTCAATTTTGAAATTCATTTGAAATTGATTTCAAATTGAAACTCTGCTTTTAATAGGATAAATATCATGAAAACCCTTGAACTATACCCATTTTATCAAAAATACCCTGAAACTTTTGAAATGTTCTCTAAACCCTCAAACTATCAGGTTTTTATCAAATATATCCTGCATCTATTTTTTGGTTACCAGAAACGTGATGTGGCTCGCCGGATGACACAATGTAATTTATATTCTATTTTTTTAATGACGTGGAAAAAACGACTTCATTTCGTACCATATTCATTCGCGTTTATCCATAATTCTAAGTTATTAGCGTGAATTTCAAACATGATATGAGTGAATTTTAAATTTTACAGTGATTTTTTTAACTGATATGGTGCGAAAACGTACTTTTTGTCATTACATTTTTAAAAAATAGAACATAAATTATATTGTGGCATCTTGTGACCGAAAAATAGATGAGGGGTATATTTGATAAAAATTTGATAGTTTGAGAATTTAGAGAACATTTTAAAAGTTTTACGGTATTTTTGATGAAGCGGGTATACTTCAAATATTTTCATGATATTTACCCTTTTTAATACATATAGATGGGGTTAAGGTACATTTCCCGTACATTTTATTCTCATTTTGCCCATATAAATAAATATAAAATCTTCCGAAGCGAACTCCGAACATGAGGCTCGGGTTCCCCTTCGGTCATAAAACCCACACTCAACAATCATCCCACGCACTCCATCTGCTCTTTTTGCTTAGCTGAGAAGAAGCCTTTTTCTGTTCGAATTTTTCGATTTTCAGTAATATTGGCTCGATTTCGGAATTTGGATCGGCGTGTGTGATCATCGATGGCGGAGCAGGAGGAGATATCGGATCCGAGAACGGAGTCGTTGACTGATAAAATCTCCGATAAGATTCACGGAGACGGCGACGGTGACGTCCACACGAGTTCTTCTTCTTCGTCGGAGTCTGAATCGGACCACGAGGATAAGAAAAAAGCGTCGGAATCTTCGGTGAAGGAGAAGAATTATGAAGTGTTCGGCAGTGAAAAGCCGGTTCACAAGGTTTTTGGTGGAGGCAAGCGTACGTATCACGCGCTCACTCTTTGTAACCTTATCTGCTCGCCTTTTTTTTTATTGTAGTTTATTTCCTGTGATTTTTTTAAAGTTTATTTTAATGTTTTCGCTTATCGTTTTTTATGTGCATATGATGAGTTATGCTGAGATTCCATTCGAGCGAAGGTGCTGTGTTGGTTATGTGAGTTCGCAATTAGCATTTAATAGTTTGATGAATTTGAGCTGTATTTGCAATTAGGCTTAAAAATTTGCTAGGTTTTAATAGTGAATTTATGATCAATGTTGCCATTTCTGTTAGTGCTTTGCCTTTCACCTTGCCTGTTTGACAAGCTGTTTAGTGATACATTTCTACTGTTTTGAGGATTGTGTTGAATTTAATTTAGGTTCATGGTTTTGCTTGCTACTTATGTAATGCTTTTGAGTGGTTTTTTGACCTTTCATGTTGGTGTAGTCCGTTACGTTATATGGTAAAAAATTTGATTAGTGTTTTAAAAGATTGCTGTAGTATTCATCTAAATATAAAACCTAACAAATGTGTGGTGAAATTATTTTGTAGCTGCTGATGTGTTCTTGTGGAGGAACAAGAAAATATCTGCCTCACTGCTTGGTGTAGCAACAGCAGTCTGGGTGCTTTTTGAAATAGTCGAATACCATTTGCTTACTCTGATCTGCCACGTTGCTATCCTTGTGCTATCTCTGTCGTTCTTATGGTCCAATGCATCAGTTTTCGTTAACAAGTGAGCTCATGAAACAGCTTCCTTGTAAGTTCATTCTCTGAAAATGTCATGTTGCAGTTAATATAGACTTGTGTCTGCAGGTGGCCTCCCCATATTCCAGAAGTTCGCCTCCCCCAGGAACCATTTGTAGAGATTGCTTCAGCTCTTCGTTCTGAGATCAATCATGCGTTTGCAGTGATGAGAGAAATTGCATCTGGCAGGGATCTTAAGAAATTCCTTGGGGTAATATTAATTGGATATTGAACTTCTTTTTCTTTTTTTTATCTTCAAGTCCTAAAGTTAAATAACTTTCTCATGCTTTTACCTTTACCCCTTTGCTGGTGATCGAACCTTGAGGAATTTTCCTTCCCACGATGCATGCTAATCTTTACTCGAGATCATATATAATTTACTATGGATGGGTAATGATGATGAAATTAGTGTTGAAACTTAATTGCAAACTTTTCATGACAAATCTAGCAATTAGTTTCAGATTTTAATTTAGTTAAGGATCCTTGTTTGTGTTTCAAAATTCTGATTTCCACATTTCTTCCCTTATTTCATCGGATTGCTTGGTTACTTCTCGTTCATCCAATATTTTGACATTCATTATCAGGTTGTATTTGGCCTTTGGTTTCTTTCGATTGTGGGCAGCTGCTGCAGCTTCTTGACATTGTCTTACATAAGTAAGAATAGTTGCACCTCAAAATAAACAGGTTATTAGGTAGTGATTCATTCAAACTGACTTTCCTTGTCTTCTCTTATTTTTCATAGTATTTGTTTCGCTGCACACCGTGCCTGTTTTGTACGAAAAGTATGGTGATAAGATCGATCCATATACTGAGAAAGCAATGCATGAAATCCAGAAGCAGTATGCCGTCTTTGACCACAAAATCTTGAGCAAGATACCCAACAAGAAACGAGCTTAGGGAGATTTATGGTGACATTCAAATATATGCTTTTTGCTTTCGCTTGCAGATTCCAGTCTAATTTTGCATTCTTCAGTTCCATTTAGTTTGATGTGAAAGGGTTTTGTGGTTACCGTTAATTTGCATGTTCAGATGAGCACAAAACCTAAGCAGTTAATGTGCAGGGGAATTTGAGGTTCATTTCTACCCTACATTCATAAATTTTCTTTCACATATCATAGTTAGGGGGACATTTGCTTTCTTAATTGGTAAGATTCGTGGTTAAATATTCTTGTTCTCATTATCAGGATATTTTTAATCCCACCCTTTCAATGACTTATGAATCAAGTAAAATTATATTATCAAGAGTTCTCGAAGTTTCAATTTATCCTAGTAAGGAACGTCATTCACGAGTTTTATTAAAAATAGTTATTGTATTGTGAGTGGAGAAAGTGTTCTATTTAAAAAGTAGTGTTTATAATAATAATTAATTATATTGTAAGTGGATAATAGAGCCCACATCATGTGTTTAGATAGTTTTCAAAAATAGAAATTGATTAATTTTTATGAAAATTTTAAAATGATAAAAACGGATTATTTTTTGTGGACGAAGAGAGTAATAAATTAATTTTACTCCCTCCGTCTCATATCATAAATGAAAGATATTTAAAAATTATTTTAAATAAATTTAATTGAATCAATTGTTATTAATATTTTAAATAATTATTTTTTATTAAAAACATTATAAAATATTATTAATGAAACATTTCAATATGGTAATTAAAACATTATTAATAAGACGAAGGAAATATTATTTTATTTATTTTTTTAAGAATAATCTTCAAAAGTAAACCACCTTTGTATTTCTCATGATAATCCTTTGAAAATAAATTTACTGCTACAAAACCCCTCAAAAAAAAGGGCAAAAAAAAATAAAAAAATTACTGCTACAAATGAACTTGTACAAATAACAAAAGAAATCATGTCGAGTTTGGACAATTCTGTGTTTACGGTTTCGATATGGTGTTTCTATATACAATTCACACATTCTTTAGCAAATCTATCTATATCTGTTCATCTTTGGTCTACCAAAAGTTTCAAGTGAGTGGCTCCTTCATACAGGGTTTACAATGCCCGTACATACACTCTCCCATGGGCCGCTGCTGCTGCTTCTCTTCGTTTTTTTTTTTTCAACAAATTAGACAAAGAATCGAAAGAACTTTTAGGCATCACAGGTGGAAAAATTGTGTATTTACAGTCGGAACTTACATAAATAATCAGTATCTCGGTGGTAGTCTCGAGCCTTGCAAACTACTCTCTGATGAGGTGAGGGGAACCGTCGAAAACTCTGAATCTGAAGGTTCGCGTCGCAAGAAGTTGCCGTGAGATAAAGAGGGAATTTGATTTAGGCTTTGGTTTTGGTTGAGGTAAGGAGGCGTAGTCCTTCCATAATCTGGCAAAGGAAGTGTGTTTCCTGTTGACTTTTGATCTGGATTTGAATTATTGGCAGACTCCCTCTTTTCCCTTTCCGTCTCAGTGAGAAGAAAGTCCACCCACAAATCCGCGAACGACTGGAACAAGGATTTTCCAGCAATAGTTTAGAAAATATATCGACAGCATCAGAAAACGGTCTATGTTCACATATGAACGAGGCACATAGTGAGAGGAGATTACAAACTTTTTGTATACGCAATATTCATGGAAGTGGACAAGTGCAAATTACAAGTTAAGGAGAAAGACTAATCTGAACATGCATTCAAGGAATAGTGTCTATGTTTGCATGTGAGCGTGTGTGTGAGAGAGAGGAGTGTGTAAAGGCAGTGGACAAGAAATACCTGGTCATCGGATGCCATAGCTGAATGAGCTTCAGAGGCGCTGCCGCCGCCCAGGATGCCCCCAACAAGTCGACCTGGAAGGCCTAATACACCCCGAACTACACCTTTGCCAGGCCCTTGCTGAGCAACACCAATTCTTTGCTTTTCTTCATCAGAAAATCCCAGCATGCGACACATTAGATCGAGAACCTGGAGAGATCAGTCAAATAAAAATCAAGGTTGTATATAGGACAGCAGTTTGCTTCTCTCTTAGCATGAAATACACCTCCTTAAATAGGGGACGGACAGGGAATTCTGGCAGGAATTTGAAAACCATCATTGGGACAGCTTTACTAGCTCTCAACGAGCCACCTAATGTTTTGGAAGGCCAGTCATGAATGAAGCAGACGCACCTCTTTACTGTGGTTTCGCTGGAAGTATGTCACCAGTAATTTGATAACAATCCGCCTGCAGATGTGACCATCAATAATAACAGAATATTACTGCCTTCATGGGCTGTAAATAAATGTATTGGCATGATACGTAGTTGCAAAATAATGGAACTTCCAGCAACGAAAAAATTGTCAAAAAATCACAAGGCAGTTATTTGTTGATTGATGACACCTGCTGCTCTTTAAGGCTAGCTTTCCAAATTCCAGTAATAGAGCCCCCCCCCCCCCCCCAAATAAAAATAAATAAATAAAAATAAATAAATATTCCAATGGCATGAGGGCTTTAGTCTGGGCAGACTAACCTGTCAACAAGAAAATCGGAGTCCACAGACATCCTGTTTAATCTTGTCATGCTTTGCTCGAGAGCTCGACGGAGTTTTTCATTATCTTCCTCGAGTTTCTTAACTCTGTTCTTTCCTTCAGCAAACACACTATCAGCATGTGAAAGCTTTCCTAAAAGCTCCTCCTTCTCCCTCTTTGATGCTTCTGCTAGTTGGTGTGCTTCCTGGAAGTTTACGCAACGGAAACTTAAATAAATTTACAGAATGCGGTCCGAAATACAAATCCAGAAACGACAAGTGCATGAACATTCATTTATAACTCACAAGCTTTGTAGAAAACAATTCATAAAATACAAAGCTCATTATGCTTTGCTTATACAGAGTAGAGAGCAGACAAATCATAACAACAATGTTAATATTGTGATCAAGCTAAGAAGGCACACCTTTAACTGCTTGATAAGTCTAGCTGATTCCTCTTTTGTGACTGACAACTCTTCGGCAAGACGTTCCTGGAAAAAAGATAAAATTCAAAGCATGTACTCTTTTCCCTTTGCTCATATTATGTCACTGATGAAAAAGAGCATACCTTAGCCTCAATTTCAGCATAATACTGGCCAAGAGCAGTTTGCAGATTAAGAACTTCCATATTCTTGGCATCTATTGTGCTAAAACAGCTAGTCAATTTTCTATTAAGCTCGTCTATAGTTTCTTTGGCCTTCACAAGTTCACTGTTGTTAGACATTTTTACTTCTTCATGTCTGGAGATTGCCTGCTTGAGAGCCTTTTCCAAATGTGAGATTTGAACCTTTTGTTGTTCATTAATTCCTCGCAGTTCCTCAATGATCTTACTGTCCTCGTCCATTTTCTCTGATTCTTCGGATTCCTAAAAGTTAATTAAGTCATTACATTTTAGCAGACAGATTCTATAACATAATAACACATTTCCTGGTTTGTCTATGATGGTCAGCTTATAGAGAAGTTGGAGAAGAGATAAAACCTTTTCCAATAAATGTTGTTTGAGACGATTCAATTCTTGCAAGGCTTTGTCCTTTTGCAGACGTGCTTCCTTAAGGTCATTCTCTAGTTTAAGCATAGACTTCTGCATTTCCTCCTTCTCCAGCAGTCCCTGCAGAGACTTTATTGGTTAGACTGAAGCACAACTTGTACAATTTAAATGCATACATGGATATCCATGTAAAACCATATTGCACGAATGTTGAACTAATCAACATGCATATGAGTAAAACAGCAAGAATGAGATAAAAGCTCAAAAGTAGAGAGTTATTTGGATGAAAGCTAACTGAATTTAGGAAAGGGGCAATGAAAAAGGGATGCTCATCAGACAACAGGAAAAGGTTAAATAAATACCTCATTCATACTACTTGAATGTTTACTTGAAAGATGCAGGCCATCAGGTTTGTCGTCGCGAACTGGAGAAGAACGAGTTGCATTTAACGCAGCCTCAAATTCTTCTTTTTCTTTCTACCATGAAAAATTGGTAAGGTCCAACGTCTGTATGAATATGCTTGTGAATGTGTACACATACATAGCTAAACCAAACAAAATACACATACAAGGACGACTGAAACACACATGAAGCATGTAAAACAATTATTGAAAGGAATTATTAGAAAACCATAGGAAGATATAGACCTTAATATTTATGTTCTCTCTCTCCAAAGAAGCAATTATTTTTTTCAATTTCTCCACGTTGTTGTCTGGTTCTCTTCGATCTCCTCTCTGTAACTCCATTTGCAACCTTCCTATCTCTGACATCTTCTGACTTAACTCATCCTGTGTTCTGTTTATCTCTTTCAACATCTGAAATATATAGGTGAAAAAAGTAGAAATGGGTAAGATTACCATCTATAAGGCAGAAACAACGTAACCACATAAGAATGCTAATGGAAATTATTTCTAATTACAGCGGAATAAAAGGGGTTATACTAGTAACTATAATTGATATGGATCCCAAATCTAATATACATCTCTGAAATTTGAAAATGTCAACAACTTTTATTCACAGCAATACATGAATAGTTATAAGAGGTTTCATTTTTTCAGTACATAACAGAACCACATACAAGCAACACAGTACATGCGTGATAATATCAAAAAAAATAAAAAATACATACTCTATGCACTTATGAAGAGCATTCAAATAACTTCATATATATTAACTTTGTCAACTGTTTTAAGTGATGCCAGAGGCCCAGCTGTACCAATAATAGAGGCAAGAAGGCAACTATATTTTATAAACACTCACTTTATGTTTCTCATCTTTTAGCGAGCTCAACTCCTGTTGAAATGATCCATTCAACTTCTGCTCCTCTAGAAACAGAAGAAATGACTCAATCAAATATCCAAAGATGCATAACTCTGAAACAAGATCTTCAAGTAGTAGATGTGTACCTTGTAAACTCAGCTGGATACTTGCCAGCTTGCCACGTTCTTTATCAAGTTCCACCATCATTTGTTTCATTTGAGATTCATGAGTTGATTGCATCACTGTGAAGGATCTAATTTTGTCTTCCATTGCATCGAGTTCCTACAAGACATTAAAAAAGCAACAACTCGCTGTAATGCTAAAGAGTTCCTAGGATTCAACACTTCTAGAAATAACAAGAGACTTCCAATCATGAAAGCCACGAGGTTGATAGCAACAAGAGTTTTGATTAGTTTAGAAGCATGCGTAGTAGATTACTCATAATTCCTATTAGAGGGTAAAAAAATTGAGAGTTATAAAACAAACAAATGCCAAGCATTAGAGACAGGCACATAACCTCCCTAACTGGGGAAAAGAATGGTTCTCCTACCCTTGAATTGGTTGAAGTTGTCCCATTGCTTAACCCATCATGCTTTGTCACAATACCATTAGGCAATGTGCTTCCAGCACCACGGTATTTTGTTGCAGCTTTACTATACCGATTAGGGGACATATCACCATTACCCTGAGGAATTTTAGTATCAATCAGACAGCAAACAATATCAAAGCTGAAATTGCTGCAAAGAAGTTTGGTGAAATTTATACAATATATGTTGTTATCACATTGTGTTGGACTTTCTTCTCATCACTCAAGTCCTATAGCTAACTACGTCTACACAAGGTAGGCAGTAATAATCCAAAACAACCTTCAGAATGCCTACTTACCAGAGTTGATTTTGTCTCCATAACTGATGTATATATTTCTTGACAAGTCGAATACAAAATTATTTAAATGTGATCATAAATATTAACTCAATAGAAGACGAATAAAAGCACAACTACATTTGATTAGATCTGAATATTATCCCAAAAATCATATAACTGAAATACGATCAGTTTCAACTAGTCTATCCACCTTCAGAACAGTTTTAGGTGCACCATGAGCAGCATTTGTGCTAAGAAGATTCTGTTTCAGTGAGCCATTTTCTTCAGTCAATCTCAAAATCTGATCCTGCCAAGAATAAAATCAAGAAACTGCATAAGAGACAGTTCAACTTGAAAGCCCAGGACATAGCCACGTAAGAATCCCATCACCAAACAAAACCTTGACATATGAGTTAACTTAATTTGCGAGTAACAGGCAACAAGAGGTCAACTCAATATTCCAATCTCAGGATTTATACAATAAGAATTAAGAAGACTGATAATCGGTGCAACTGGCGACACGCAGCTCTTACCAAGTGGAGAGACATTAGCAATCAGCATGAGAAACATTGTTATTGGGTAGGGATAGATAAGCATTTATAACCATCAAACTTTGACAGCGCACATAAAATCAGGACGCGCCTGATTGAACTCAAAATATCTCTCGACAGTACTTATTTAGAGAAAATAAATCAGAAGATGGTAGTTATAAATCTTATGATAGCAGAAGATCGTTGTACCTCTTTTTCCTTCAGTAAAGCCGCATAATTAACTGAGAGAGCCTTTATTTCTGACTCAGATTCCTGAAGCTTCTTAATTTTTGTTTTGTACAGCTCAATCTGATAAAATAGCGGACGAATATTAGGGGGAAAAAATGTTCAAAACCAAGAAGCATAAAGGAAAAAGAGCTCCACCGTGGCCAAATAAATGACTTGCACCATTTGAACATATTTCTCGCTTCTTTTTAGACAACAAAAATATGTTCAGAATAATACAAAATACTCTTGTCCAAAATAACTGATTAAGTCACATGATCCATCAAAGAAGCACAAAAATAAAGATGAACTGCTTATCACGAATCACAAGCCACAGCACTTGCTGCCTTCATCATAAACTCTAGAATCGGGCAAGTAAATACATTAAGATGAAAATAAGATGTCGATAAATATCCCCCCCCCCCCCAACCCACACACACAACACACGAAAACAAATCCAAAGTGAGATCAAACTAATAAAACACAAATGAATCCTAAATACCTCGTGATTAGAAGGGGAATCAAATCCATTGACGATTGGCGAATGCGTCGGTGCACTGGAATTGCGAGAAACTCTCGGCTCCGAACCTGAACTGGCGTTGTCGGATTGATCGCGCGGCGGAGAAGTGTACAGTGATAGCTCTTCATCGTCGTCGTCATGGACATCCAGTGCGATTTTACTCAGACTTTCCTTCAAATTCGCCACCGAGCTCCACATCGGCATCGAGATTTACGCGCCAAAATCTCAATTTCCCTCTTTCCGCTCCACCTAGAATTCGGAATTTGGCAAAAAAAATGAGGAGAAAATTCTTAGGGGGAAACTTGACGAGATTGAATTGAATTTTTGATTTGATTTAAGGGGTTTTGATGCTACGCTAGATCTGACTGAGAGAGAGACAACGAAAATAAATAAAAACAAATAAAAATAATAATATTATCTGACCTGGAATTTGCAAATCTCGGTATTCGTCGGGTGATGTAATAAAATAGATAAGTGGGCCAATCCTTTGCTTGGCTATATCAAAAATAGGCTTGCAACAAGGCCCACTACACCACATCGTATACAGAATTATCGTATATACTGCGCTCGTCAAGTTTTGGGCCCACTAGGCCCACTAGGCCAGCTAAGGCCCATGGACTATGAAGAGTAACCATAAAATTTAAGGCTCAATTGCACCCACAAACACGAATTTTAGTCACTTTTTCATTTTGCACACTAATCTTAAAATTTACTAGTACATTTTAAATAATGAATTTTACAACTAGTTCAATTTTTTTCATAAAATTCAATTTCGACATCCTAAAATCTGACATGTCATTTAACATGCCACGCATATATACACGTGTCTTAGTAAAATCGGTGTCGTTTCAACATTGCGTAATTAAACTAAATCGTATTATAGTTAAATGACATCGTTTTGATGTTTTTACTCAAATTAGTCTTCTAATTAGAGCATTATACTAAGGGGAAACATAATTATGAAAAAAATTGAACGAATTTTACAGTTCATGATTTAAAATATACTACATCTGCCCCAATTTTAGTATCCATATTTCCTTTTTTGGTCATCCCACATTTTGGTGTCCATTTCTATTTTTAGTAAAAGTAAGTGGACTCTTGTTCCACTTCGGATCGTTATCGGGTCGACCTGATATTGACCCGACCTGTTAAGGGAATGCCCGAACCCGACACGAACCCAACACGATTTACCTAAACTCGAACCCGACACGAATCCGATAACAACATGATTCAAAGCGTGTTGACACGACACGATAGTAACACGATCAGATTACAACATGATGACAACACGAATTTAGAGCTGATCTGATAACAACCTGATCTGATTTGCCCAAATTCATTCACATCAATAATAATAATAATAATAATAATAATAATAATAATAAATACAAGTAAATATTTAATAAAAGCTAAACTAAAGTGTAGAAAAAAATCATGAATAAAAAATTAAAAATAAATATTTAATAAAAATTTAATTCTATCGGGTTACCCGAACCCGACACGAAATTATCAGGTCGACCCGAACCTTATCGTGCGTGTCACTAACCCATTAATTTCGTGCGATTTCGTATCGTGCTTTCGTGTCGTGTCGAAAATTGTCAGCCCTACTCTTAGGGCATTGCTGGTATGTAGGAATGGAATGGTGATTCATGCGTCTATTCCCAATCCTATGGCTGATACGGTCTTTGTGATGAGAATCGTCATTTCTGATGGAATACCTATTCTCATGCGTCCATTCCCACATGGTATTGTGCATTTCTACGGATATGATATTACTCAATAATAAAAATTTATTTATTTTAAATAATAATAATAATAATAGTAAAATAATTTAATTTTATTAATATAATAAATAATAATAATTGTAAAAAATAAAATAATTTTAATAATAATATAATATAATATAATATAATATAATAAAAATAAAAATAATAATAGTAGTAAAATTATTAAATAATAATTAATAATAATAATATTTGTAAAAAATAAAATAATAATAATAATAATAATAATAATAATAATAATAATTAATATTATTATTTATTATTAATTATTAGTTGTTACATTTTATTATTATTATTATTATTGTGTTAATTTTATTTCATTTATATCCATTCATTCCTTACAAATACCAACCATGAGAATCCTATATTTCATTCGGATGAAGCATGAAACCAACACCTAATCTAAAAAGCAATAATCGAGACATGATTTACGTGGTTCGGTCGTTAAGACCTACATCCACGGGTGTTTGCGAGCTCTTCTACTATGCTTTGAGATAATTACATTTTACAAGTGTGTTGCTCCCAAATAAACCATAATCATCCAATGCTATAAACCTTCTATTTATAGATGTGAGAGTGAGCCCTAAAGGCCTTAGGCTAGGCCCATGAACTCTAATAATTGGATTTAGGCCCTTTAATGCCTTAATACACTTAACTTTAGTCTTGATTTGACCCATCTGCGCTGTCCTTCGTTGCCCGTGTTGAGTAGTTCCCTTGAGCTGCGCAGGCGGGTCTGTGCTGGCAAGTAGCTTGGGTAGTCTGCGCCGCCAAGTCCCTTCGTCTGCGCTGCCCAGTCCCTTCATTGCTGGTCTCAGGCCTTGCGAAGGCATTCTGGTAGCCTGTCTTTGGTAACTCTTGCAGGGCAGGCAGCTCTGCTATGGCGAGGCGGGTTGAGCTCTGCTTCTGGCAGGGCGGTTAGCTCTGCTCTGGCTCCTCGGCAGAGTTGGGGTATGCTCTGGTATTGCTAAGCACAGCGCTGATGAGTATTACAGTCCTCATCACATTCCATTTTATTCTCATTGTCATTCCATTCCAAAATTTATTGCATTCCCTTTTAATTTCGTTCTTGCATACCAGCTATCATTCCACTCACAACATACCCAATCACTTTATTAAAACTCGTGTCACTCTTAAATGGATACTAAAAGTTGGAACCGATGGAGTAATTTTTAAAATTCGTGTGTAAAATAAAAAAGTGACTGAAGAAATTCTTGTATTTTGATTTAAATAACTCTAAATTTAATATGGGCGAGTAAAATGAGCGCTATAAATAGAATCACCATTTAACATTTTCAAATATGAAATCATGCTCGTTAAGATTTGGGGATGCTGGAATTTCATCAACCAAACTTCCCACTTCTTTAAACGCTCTTTCGAATCTACGCGTGTGTGACTGGTCGTGCTTTGTGATTTCAATTTTCAATATTGATCCCTGCGAACTGAATTAATTGAAAATTGTGACATATTTTGAGCAAAACTTGATATCAATTTACATAAAATTGAGCAAAAAAGTTTTTATAGTACAGCAGGGAACGAATTAATCGCAAGATCGAGAGGATTTAAAAGATGTTTTCAGAACTCATAAACTCCTTCAAAATTATCTCTGCGGCGGCTTCCAATTCTCCTTCTAATATTGCACAAAAAATTGAGCAGAACCATGCACAGCAACTAGGCTTTTCAACTCCATTGGCCTTTTTCTAAATTGAAGTTGAATGCTGAGAGAGAGAGAGAGAGAATTGGGAACACGATGTCTCCTGAGATCATTAGCATTCTTCTTGTTCTATAATCTATTCCATCAAGATGAAGACCTCCTAGCCTCGCGTCATTTTCAGTTCTCGACTTCTCAGAGCCAAGAAGGACGTCCAGTGGCTAGACATGCCAGCAAGGGAGCTTATTCGGCAAAGCCAGCTTCCCATCCGAGGTTAAGATCATTTAGGTTTTACCAAGTAGGATGCCCATATCTCATCTGCTGGAGGTGGCGGTTGAACCCAGTGCCCTGGTGTGCGGCTGCATCCAAGTTCCAAAACAAGTAAAAAAACTTGATAAAGAAACAGATAAATTGAGTTGGTTGTCGTAAAAAATAGCAGTTGAACAGCGAGGATGAGATTCACATACCTTCCTCCAGGTCTTATGTATGCATCCCATGTTCTTCTCACCTAAAATAAAGGATAAAACGAATTATAGCAACAGAATAATTTCTTTAGATTGACTAACAATAATCTTAAAAGATTTTCACCAACTGATGCTGAGTTGATTCATAATAGCTTATCCTCAAATATAATCAACTACACAGAGAAAGGTAACTAGGTAAGTGAAGCAAGACCAATAGTAACAAGAAGCTTCTATAGTGGAGCCGTGGAGGATTATAAAGCAGTACAATGACAACTCCACCCATATGAGGGAAAATATCATAGCAAGACAGAAGTTCAATAAAATTTCTTATAGGAATTACCTCGATGAGTGTGCCCATATCGGTGTTACTACCATGATAATAATGGTAAAATTCCATGGGTAAATTAGCAACGGAATCGTAGGCACTGCCAAAACCAGGTCCAGCGGCATTAGGTTTTCTAGATTCATCATGGGAGGTGTTCTTTGAAATCCTGTCGCTGTCTGTATCAGGTTTCTGGTTTTGGGTTTCTGTATCTCCACTATCATTGACGTCTGGTTGTTTTGCATCTGGTGTATGACTCTTGATGTGTTTTCTTGATTCCTTAATAGTAGCAATAGCATCTTTAGCAGCATCTGTATCCACAGCAGCCATTGATAGTCGCTCTTCCTCCTCAACTGCAGCTCTAACTCGTTCAAGAAATTTGTCATCCTCTTCTGGAAGAAAATGGCCTGCATGGTGCCATTCATGGATTGAGCAAGCTGTTTAATTCATTTTCTGACGATGCTTGGCAATTGTAGATTTCACCTCTTAGTTATTTTGAAAAGATAGAGCCTCTCTAGAAAGTTGACAAAATGCCTAAAAGTCCTACTCGTAAAAGAAATACAGAGTATCCGTCTCATCTATAAGTTCATGTTTTTCACCTTGTTTTTTCATTTTTTGTATTCTGAGAGAACGTAGTTCCTGCAGCTTTTCGACAATCAACACCAGCTCAAGCTGAAATTGAAACATACATATATACATAGTTATGATTCCATATCTTGAGAAACAAAGAAAACAAGAAAAAGAATTAACACACTCAATTGATCAGGCAGAAGCAGCAAATGCAGCCACATCAAATGAGCAACCTTAAAACAATTGAAATATATATGTGAAAAAATCTATAATCAATATAGTAATGTAGAATAATCAAGACTTTTCCAACTATTGAAGATGCACAACTTTCCAGTTATTCAAATAGCTTAAATGCCTACAAAGATATAAGAGTCCTTACCTCGGATTCCAGTCTTTTCTTCTCCTCTTTTGCCTTAAGCTTGGCTATCTCCTTCATTTTTTCTACCTGCACAATGTTAATACTTTCTTGCTCAGGAAAAGAAATAAGAGGATGTCTTATCTCAAGAATTACCTAAAAGGAGGTTTCCCTGTTTACAAAACAATGATTAACAAACTTGAAAAGAAAACGAAAAGAAAATAACCTAATAAGTGAAATAAAATAAACCATAATAACATGTATGCATGATACTTACTAAAATATCATCAGACATATCATCAAATTTTACTCTGTATTTGTACTGAGACCAAAATGCAAAGTAAGTTCATGTAAAGAGAAAGGTTGAGCTCATGCCAGAAGAAGTATAGCATACACAGAAATTGCTTATGTCGTAACAGTTTGGACATTATGCATCATATTTTAAAGTATTTGACATCATTCTGTACACAAAACGTCAAGCTCATCTCTCATTTATAACTCCACTAAACTATATATCACGTCTGATCTGAGTCAAAGAGTCTTCAATTTCAAAATCAATCATAGGGATTTAGCATGCCTTTTAGCCTACACATTATACTTAATAAGGTGGCAACATCTTAAAACTGCATCCTCGCAATTTCTTGGAGTTGGAGGGAACATATATTACATAACATAAATACATAGTGAAGACATGATGCCAAGTTTTCACAAAGTCTGCAGTCTATACCTTCTGTTGAGCAATGTCTTTGGCTATCTCCATTTTCCTCCATTCATCCGCTTCCTTATCTATTTTATCAAATTGCTCATGCTCCTAAAACAACAAAGACAAACAGCCAATTAAAAACCTAAACTCGTACAGGATGACAGGAACTTCTTCTAGGTAAAGTCTGCTATATTTTGACACCTTAGCTAAGTTCTCCGCCACGCGCCTCCTTTTCCTTTTCCGCCATAGTTTATTTCTTTTATACTTCTCCATTTTATCAGCCAACCTTTTCACAGCAGACTTCTCCTCCCAAGGACTGTTCTCATCCGCAACAACCCTGAATGGCTCCAGAAGAAATCTGAGCTTCGACATCACAGCATTTGCAGTACTCAACGACATCGTTTCTTGAAATTCAACTCCAATACCGTTGTCCTTCATGAACCTAGAAAACCTACTAATCGACACGTTGCCACGCCCAAAATCTTCACCTTCACTACTCCCATCCCCTTCTTTCATCCGAATCAACATCTCCAACTCTTTCTGCCTGATCAAGCAAACTTCAATCAAAATTCAGTAACACAACAAATTCAGATTTCAGGAAACAATTTCTTAACCAGCCAACATATAATCAAAGCTTTTGCCGTGCTCCTAAACTAACCACCGCTTCACGTGATAGTAAACCACTAATTTCAGCGGCGAAAACGCAGAACAGTCATTCAATGTAAGAATCAGCTAAAATTCAATAAACAAAAATTCAGCTCAAATAACACCAATTGAAGCTTGAAGGACAGAGATGTCGTTACATGGCTTTGGCGAGGTTTAAAGTGTCGTGAAGTTCTTTGAGGCGGCTGCTCACGTTTGCCGAAGTCCAGAACGAAGCAGATGGAGGGGGCATATGCGGCAGCTGCGGCGGCGGTGGCGGGCCCCACGGCGGTAGGGCCTGGTTAAATGGAGGCATCCCCATCGGATTCATAGTGTTCGTTCAATTTTACCGCTAGCAAAACGAAATCGCTCCGTTTTATATGAGCTCCGATTTACATTGATTTTCGAGTCACACTCACATTCCACTCACATGACTTGAACCCCGATCTATATTTGTCAGGAATTGGGTTAGTTTCACCTTCATTATTTGCTTGTTTTTAGCTACTGTGTTATTTAAATTACTAGGCTGCAACAATTGCAGATTATATAATTCCTATACATAGACTGGTGCAGAGAGATATATACACGCATGAAACAATAGCACCTGCGAGTGAGAGATATACCTGAAAGAGATCGAACGGTGGAGAAGTGAAGATACGCTGAGGAGAGACCGGAGCACTGGTTTCGCCATTTGACAGAGACATTAAGCTTTATGCCTACCTGCAGCTATTTCCAAGCATAACATGAAATCCTTTTCTTCGTAGAAGTCTTAATTTAGTAACTGTAGAAGCTAAGGATATAAATTTTTCAAGAACGCGTTAAAGAGGGCGACATCTTGAGCTCTTCGAACCCAGGATGGAATAGACAATGTGCACAAACTTAGACATGGCATTCTCACAAGCATTTCATCAAACAGTTATTGCCCAAAACTCATGACATAAACGCGCACACATTCATTCATAAGGTAATGAATTTTACAGTAAAATCCCACAAGATTAATCTTCATTCTTCACTAATGCGAATCAAAACTTTGATTGTATAAATGGCATTAGAAAAGAACACTTCGAACCACCAAAATGATCATTTTCAAATATTGCTTCTGCTTCTCTAAAGCCTAGTGACTTCAACAACGCTTCTAGCTCGATTTTCCATTTTCAATCAAAGAGGGTAACGAATTACATAATGCAAACCGCAAAATTCTGGGATTTGAGCCTGGAGCTGCGCTCCACGCGGCGGTGGGAGCACTGGGAGGTGAGCGTGCTCTACGCGGCAGCGCGGCGAACTGGTGGTGTGGGGGTGGGGGTGGGGTTGCGGAGGTCGCCGGTGGCCGGAGTTCGAGAAGAAGAGATAAAAGGGAACAGACAATGTGCCCTAATTTCAAATCGCCGATCTCTCTGACTGTATAATTCATTTCTACTTGCATTTGCATCCCGTGCATTTGCACGGGAAAACATTTTTAATATTTATATTTATATAAAATTAATACTAATTCAATTATTATACTTATAAATATAATAAAAAAATTAATTTTAATTGAATACATGTATTTGAATTAAATATTGAAAAAATAAAAAAAAATTCATAATTATAAAATTTGATATTATGAAAAAAAATATGTTAAAAAAATAAAAAATAAAATACTAATTAAAAAGAATTTAAAATATATTTATTCAAAAAAGATTAGAGAAGAGAGAGAAATTTATAAAACTTTAATATTTAAACAAATTTAATTTTTACATTTTAAATCAAATATTTTTATAAAATATATCATATTAAAGCTCTTATCGTGGTCTTTAATTTAATATGCATATTAAATATTTTATAATTAATCGAATTTGACAATGTTGGAAATAAATGTAACAATAAATAAGAAGTTAAAGAAAATGAAAACAAAAAGAAAAATATATAATTTAAACATAAACCTTCAATTTTATTATAACTACAAAATTGTCACTCAATTTTGAAATTGATTTCAAATTGGAAACTCTCTTTTTAATATAGTATAGATTATTTTCGGATATATTTATATTAAACTAATTTAAATGTACTCTAATTATTTTGTGCAATTTTAGTATAATTTCATTTTGTGTTAATTTGTGTCACTTCACATGTGACTCTCTGCATTATTGTCACTATATTTTCAAAAGCATTAATTTTCGGTGGCCTTATGATCCATGTGACTTTTGTATTATTGTCACTATATTTTCAAAAGCATTAACTTTCGGTGGTCTTACCCATGTGACTTCTGCATTATTGTCACTATATTTTCAAAAGCATTAATTTTCGGTGGCCCTACTACATTTAACTCTGTATAAGATTGCATATGACACTTATCATGCTTGTGTTTTTACCTTCTATATATATTTATCCATGTACTATGTCAAATGGCAAAACAATTCTCTCTTACATACTCTTGATATAACAACTTTTCTTCAAAAAATGGCATCTAATTCTAATATTGATGCTTCAAATTCTAGCAATGATGAAGTATGAAAACAAAGCGTTGCCGAACATAATCGACAATTTGACCGCATCATTGAGGATGTGGTCATCCATACCGCAAATCTATATGTACAACCTATCAATCATGCCATTAGAGCTACGAGATGGTATATTGAAAGAAAACGTGAGAAATGTCATAAAGGTGTGTTCGAACAATACTTCTCAGAAGATCCAATCTATCCCCCACAATATTTTTTGAACAAGGTTTCACATGCGAAAGCCTTTGTTTGAACGTATAATGAACAAGCCCGTCGCCACAGATAAATTTTTTCAACAACACCCTGATGCAGCTAGTCATCTTGGTATATCTCCAAGTCAAAAATGTACTGCAGGCTGCAGCTATGAGGGTGTTGGCATACGACAACTCAATCGATTTGCATGATGAATACTTATGAATGAGCGCCCAAGCTATTCGTAAATCAGTCATCAAATTAGTTGAAGGTGTAATTTCCAATTTCGGAGCTGAGTACCTCATAAAGCCCACTGAAGAAGACATGGCAGCTCTTCTTTATGTCGGAGAACGACAAGGTTTCCCAGTCATGATGGGCAGTATTGACTGTATGCATTGGGAATGGAAAAATTGTCCCTCTACATGGACGGGACAATATGCAGGACGAAGCGGTACACCAACAATCATTTTGGAAGTAGTTGCATCACAAGACCTATGGATCTAGCATGCATTTTTTGAAACCGCAGGTTCAAGAAATTATATCAATGTACTTGTTCAATCTCCTATTTTTAATGATATCTTGGAAGGCCGAGCACCAAAGGTCAATTATATCGTTAATGGCCGCGAAAAGAATATGAGATATTATCTCACTGATGACATATATCCTCAATGGACAGCATTTGTCAAATCTATTCCTGCTCCACAACTTCGAAAGCACCAGTTGTTTGCTCAACATCAAGAGGTTGCCCGAAAAGATGTGAGCGAGCATTTTGAGTTTTATAGACTCATTTTGCTTTTATCAAATGACCATGTCTTATTTGAGATCGTGATATTACGAGGAAAATAATAATTGCTTGCATCATCATGCATAATATGATAGTGGAAGATGAAAGAAGCACTTACCTTAACTATCATGATCTGATAAAATTTATCGAATATCGACTAAGACATAATACTCGTCGAAGTGAACATGGAGAGGAAAATAATGATTTCGTATACTCTACGAATAGAATTGCAAGCCTAGCGAGTTATATGAGAACTATGTCCCAACTTCGCAATAGAAAAGCTCACAACTCTCTATTACATGACTTGATCGAGCATATATGGCAAAAGTTTGGCGATGATAATTAAATACTTAGTATGAATTGTTTTTTTATTTTCAATTTTTTGTTTGGATTGTTGTAATTTATATTTTTAGTTTGTCGTAATTTAAGTTTTCATTAGTTTGTTATTTTTTCCATTTTATTTTTTTACAGTATTTTAATTTATATTTAATATTACTAAAATTATTACGATTAAAAATAAGAATAAAATAACTATATATAATGTTGTGATTGGGGTGGTCATTGATAAATCAACAAAAATAGAGGTGGTTGGATTGTGATGAATATTGGTGATGTGGAATATAGAGAAATTATTTAAATATTAAAGATGGTTGTATGGTTGGGTGGTTGCTGACAAACATAGAGTAAATATCATTCTAAAACCTCAAATTATACTATATCATTTTAAAACCTCAAATTATTTGTGTATTATCAATTATATTTTAAATTATTAAAAATGTTTGTCATTTAAAATTATTAATTTTATATTAATTGTGTCATTTGTTCATTTCTCTGGCTTTGAAAATTTGACGTGGCACGTCGAATGCCACGATCTATTTATAATTATTCTTTTTAAACGTACATTGTACAAAACAGTGTCATTATATGCCTTACTAATTGCAAATTTAAAGGGTGAAATAATGAATGGAGGATACAAATTTGATAGTTTAAGGTTTAAAAAAATATTTCCGATAGTTCAGGATATAATTGATGGTGCGAAAATAGTTTAAAGTGATATTTACCTTAAAAATTAAATTCAGTGTTTTTTATTTGCTTTCTTTATTTGAAGAATGGAGTAGTAGAATTTATTTAAATTTAAAAAAATAAATATCACTTTAAATCTCAAATTATTTTTACACTATCAAATATATTCTGAATTACCGAAAATGTATTTTTAAACCTTGAACTAACAATTTTTTTGTATCAATTGTATCATTCATCAATTTTCCATCCTTTAAATTTTTAATTAGTAAGGCATATAATGATGTCGTTTTGTACAATCTATAATATATTAAAAACACAATTTTCAATTTGAAATTAATAGCAAATCAATTTTAAAATTGAGTAATAATTTTTAAATTATAATTAATTTGATGGTTTTTGTATATTTTTATTTTTATTTCATTTTCCTTTATCTTCTTATTTTTATTTTTTATTTATTTTCTAAAATTGTGAATTTTGGTTAATTATAAAATACTTCCTCCGTCTACGATATCGCTTCCACTTTTGTCATTTTTGTTTGTCCATAATATTGTTTTCACTTTCATTTATAGCATTAGAGTCCACAAACTTCTACTCACAATAATAGTGGACCCAAACTCACTCACAACAATACGCACTACTATCCACCACTTTCTTAAAACTCGTGTCATCCACAAAGTGGAAACGTTATCATGGACAGATAGAGTATTTGATATGCATAACAAATTAAAGATCACCATAAAAAACTTTAATTTGATACTTTATGTAAATATTATATTTAAAATATAAATATTATATTTATTTATTGATTAAAATATAATAATTTTCTTTCTCATCTATCATCTTTTTTGAATAAATTTATTTTCCAATTCTCTTTTATTTTTATTTTTATTTCTTTTAAGTTTTTTTCATAACATCAATTCTTAATTTTTTATTTTTTATTTTGTTCTATATGCAACTTAAATATATTTCAATTAAAATTATGTGTTGTATATAAAGAAATATAAAAAAATAGACGAGTCACGCCAAATTTTCGATAATACATAGTGGCATTCGGCGAGCCACGTCAATTGTTTGGAGCTAAAAAGACCAATGATAAAATTTATATAAAATTGATAATTCAAGAATAAAAAATTATTTTCAATAATTCATGATATAATTGATAATGCATAAATAATTTGACATTCAAATTTAAAACTAGGCCATTGCATGATTTTATTTTTATTGAAGACTCTCATTTCTAGATCAACGATTCAAATTTGAATTTATATCTATTTTGGCATGGTGAATAGTTGGAAAAATTATTAATGACTACGTTTTTTTCTTTTTGGATTTTATTCTTAAAGGTAGATGTATATATAAATAATTGGTTTTCTACGCTTTCTTTTTATGAACAGATAAAAACAATTTTCTTCAATTAAAGTTTAAGAATAAAAAGAATATCTTACATATTAATTAAAATTTAACAAAGACTTAAACATGAAGTCAGGATGGCCGAGTGGTCTAAGGCGCCAGACTCAAGTTCTGGTCTTCGTGAGAAGGCGTGGGTTCAAATCCCACTTCTGACATCATTTTTTTTGCTTCTTAACCTTCTTATTTTTCTATTTTTTTTGCTTCTTAACCTTCTTATTTTTCTATTTTTTTTGCTTCTTAACCTTCTTATTTTTCTAAGTTACTTTTTTAATGCTTTTTCTTATGTCTAATTTAAAATTTCTTAACCTTCTTGTTTTTCTAAGTCAAAAACATTCTTGATTTTCTAAGTCAAAAACATTCTTGAACCAAATTCTTGAACGCTGACAACAACATGATTACACCAAGGTTCTACAGTTTCACATGACATGGAGATTTTCCCATTATACATGATATATCATCCTTTTTTTTTAGAATATTATATATCATCCTTTTCAGTGAGAGAGAGAGAGGGATGTTGTTTGTTTTACTCAACTCTCTCATGCATCCATTTCAGATAATTGTTACACAAAGCTGCTCACTTCATATTGAAAACTCCTCACTTGTGTTGTGGAGATAGGATGATGATGGTGCATTGAACCTAACATTCAGCACTTAATTTCATGTGCTGCATAACGGCAAAAGCATGACTTCCCTCTTTAATGTATTGTCCTTTCATGGCAAAAACAAAAGCTCAAAGCCGACTTCTCCGACATGCTCGATGCTACTTATAGCGATGTCTCTAGCCCTTATAGTCCTGCCAACAGACTTTGCTTTTCCCAAGGAAAAAACTCTCTTGAAAAATTCTTGTCTTAAACTTGCATTCTTGTCCTCATCTTATCTGCTCATCTCTATTTTTATGATTTCCAGTTAGTTTTCCTTAACAGATTGCCAATATTAAATGTCTTAAACTTTCATTCTTGGATCAAGAAACTGGCAGTAATAATAACTAATTACTCTGAGTCTGTAACTACTTGATGTCTTTCATGTTTTCAACCAATTCACAAAGTTTGAAACTTTTTCAGCCTTGCTCTCTTCATATCTTGCTCTTGTGGTGAAGTTTTCAACTGGGAGTAAGGCCAAAAACGCGTGGTTGGTTAATACAAGAACCGAGTAACACTTAGTGAGGACAAGTAGGATGTCTTAAGGGGTTGGTCCCCCACAATCTAGGCTATTTTGAGATGTATTCGAAACTTGAAGTCTTAGACGTTAGCGAATGAAAATAGTGCTGCTTCACCAATAAGGGGAATGGATAAGCAAACAGACAGAGAAAATGGCAGATAGAAACAAGAATGTGTTGCTGTTGTTATGGCCTATCTTCAGCAGCGTGTTGCCCCGATGGAGCCCCTATGTCCCCGGATGTTCCCAAACGAAAGAGTTAGGTTTCGCTTGCTTGTAGGATTTGAGATCCTTTAGTTCATGGTCCATGTAATGTTCAAACTTGACAGGAATTAGGCATCACTCCTATAATTGATCATAGCAGATTAGTGTAAAAAAAATGGGACCTTTTTTTTTTGGTGGTGTTGTTTTGAATGATGTGGATATGTTACATAAGTTGGGATTGATCATGTCTGAAAGTAAATGATGAATCTTCTGCTATTCTCATCTGTTTTGTTTCTTCTTGTTAACCACTGTTAAAAATGGGCAGTATCTCAATCTGGTGGAAGTAATGTAATAATGTGAGAATGTCTTTACCTAGAATGATCACAAATAGTTGTGGACCAAGCATCAATTTTTTGTTAATTTTGAAACACTTGACAAAATGGAATAAACAATATCCCACAAAGGTACAAAAAGAGAGAAATGGGAACATGTGAGGCCCCTTTGAAACCTCATCCTAACAAAACCAAGCATGAGCTAACAAGATGCCAAAGGTATCTTCATCTCTAACAACTAGCCTTTCCTCTTCTTTTGCTCAAGAATCATTCATCACAACAAAATAATTAAATTATGAAGGTGAAACTAAATCATGATGTGATCATTAAGAAGTGACTACAGATCTGTTTTTCTCCATGACAGATATCAGAATCATATATACAATGGGGAGAATTTTTCATTTTACAACACAAGGATTGACAGATTGCACAATGCCCTGAGTAAAGGAATTTCCAAAAATTTGTCTTGCCTTTTTCTTTTTCTTTTTTCTTTTTTCCTACTAAAAAGATAGGACAAAACTAAGAGGAGCCTAAATAATACACCATGAGGCTAAAGGAAAAGGGCTGCATTTCTTGAATTTGATTTCTCTCCAGCTTGATCCTGTGGTTTTTTTCTCTGTGCAGGTGACAAATTCCCTCTACTTTTCTGAATTTTTTGGAAAAATCAAATCATTAGTCTTAATTCAAGACTATTTTTAAAGAAAAAAGAAAAAAGGAAAGGAAAGGAAAGAAAATCAAGAATCAGCTGGACTTAACAGCTCAACTACCTATTGATCTTTTACAGTAGAGAATTGCTTCATGGATTGAGCTCTCATCACCACACCAAGCACTACTAGCACGAGACGGGCTCAATCTAGGCGAGGCTTGAGGCGAAGCGCCCCAACTCCTCACCTTCTTGAGTGAAGCAGCTGAGCTAGGCCTTGGTGATGCTTGCAGAGAATTAGTCCAGCTCCGGACCTCACAAACCTTTCTCTCGAGATCATCGACTCTATTGTTCTTCCTCGAGCTTCTGTACAACGGCCTAATCAATCCAAAACACTTGTGCAAGATCCTCTTTGATGATCTTCTCCACTTCTCAACCAAGCAAGACTCTTTCTTGGCTCCATCAAATGGACTTCTCGTTGCATACGAGAAGAGAGGCGATGCAGGGACAGAAGCCGGAGTTTCTTTGAAGGCGTAGACCGGCATGAGCTGCCCGTCTGCAAAGATTTCATCAGCATGAACAAGGGCAGCATGGAATGCTGTCAAAGAAACATCAAAGTTGAAGTTTTGGTCTTTTTCATATGATTTTTGTGGCAAATTTGGCTTGATGATCTCAGTTAAGACATCAAGAGAGTGCTGTTTTCTGTCTACTAACCAACTGTAAGAAAAGCTCTCTGTGGCTAATGGCTTGGAGTTTTCCATGGTGAAATGGGATACTTTGGGAAGAAAAATGGAGAAAGAAATGGTTTTTTAAACTGGGAATTTTGGGTGGAAAAAGTGTGGGAATTCCTTTTTATTGGTGCCACAATATAGCAAGGCCTTTTATGTGTGGGGAATAAATGGAGTTTTCTTCAACAACACATGGCTTGTCACATATCACTCTAACACAAGTTTGGTAATTTGCAATTTTGATAATATGTTTCAAGAATATATCAATGTTTGAAAGCGAATGTTTGAACATATTTTCTTGATTTTTCCCACATATATTCATAGGGTGTTACTTTTTGAGATTAATTATTTGTCAATCTAGCTTCTTGATTTTCTTCCTTTTCCTAACTTAGATGTCCAAGTTTTGCCCATCTAATTTCTAGAACAATTTCATCTTTGCCTACTCATTGTTGATGGAATTTATCAAGAAATGCAACCGTGCACGCAATATTCAATCCTCCACAAGGATTTGGATCAAATACTCCAGTTTCATGTTCCCTATTTTTTCCCTCAAATTTTTCGATGACGAAGAAATATCCATATTTTGCAATAACACAAGAGAAGCAAATCGAACTAGACAAGATATGCATAACAAATCCAATTTAGAAAATATTTGTGGGAATATTCGATCTTATAATCAATCACAAACTCGTCCACTTCTTCAATAAAATCGTTTCGAAATAAAATTTAAACTAGCATTTGCACCTCGTGCAATGGAAATAATATATATCTATATTTATATAAAATTGATATCAACTCAATTATTATATTTATAAATATAAAAAAAAAAATTAATACTCCTTTCGACGAATCTTGACACGTTTGGTTTCGGCACGAGAATTAAGAAATTGTAAATTAGTGTTTTAAGTGTGTAGCTAATAAAGTATAAAAGTGATAAAGTAGAAGAGAGAATGTAATAAAATGATAAAGTATGAGAGAGAATGTAATTAAGACCCCTTATTTTTGGACTAATTATTACCTTATTTGGAAATGCGTCAAGATTCGTGGGACGGATGAAGTAGTATATTTGAGCTTAATATTGAAAAAAATATTAAAAAAATAAAGAAGAATTCACAATAATAAAAATTTATTATGAAAAGGCAACAAAAAGTCTTTAAAAAAATAGAATTATTCAAAAAAATATGAGAGGGGAGAAATATATTTTTTTATTTATAATTTTTAAATAAATATAACTTTTACATTTTAAATCAAATATTTACATAAAATATCAAATTAAAGCTCGTACCGTGAATTTTAATTTGACATGCATATTAACTAGTATTTTGTATTTAGTTAAATTTCACAATTTTAGAAAGAAATAAAACAAGAAAAAAATAAAGAAAAATAAAATAAAACATAAAAAAAATATAATTAAAGATAATCTTTGATTTTATTATAATTATAAAATTGACATTCAATTTTTAAATTGAAAATTATCTTTTCAGTGTAGTATAGATAGATTATACATTTCTTTTTATTTCCTATAGATAGATTATACATTTCTTTTTATTTCCTTGGACATGATTTATCCTAAAGAACATAAAGCTTATGATATGATAGAAAAGAGGCAACCTTAGCGAGTGGACCATAGAAATTATGTTGTTGGATGTAATTAACAATATAAAGTCGCTGCAATATATAAAAAACATTTATATTTTCTGTCGAATGCATTTGGAATATACATAGAGAACATCCGGATAAATCAGACTTCTAATCATTACTATAATAAGCACTGGAGCCCTAAAAATTGATGACAAACATTTAAGGGTCCTCTGCAAAAATATCTAAATATATATAATCTCAACTAAACAATTAATAACAATTAATCAAATACTAATTAAATTTTGTCACTAATACAATTATGAAAGGACAAACTAATTATTAATTCATTATTCATTTTGAAGAAGGTTTGTGGGCAGGATTGAAACAAATTGCCAGCTGAATAAGGCATGGACCATGCTTCGGACAGTGACGTTCCTTGTCTTAAAACATTTAAAACAGCAGAAGCTGCCAATTACAAACCTCCAATATGTATCACAAAACTTACCTTGTTACACGTCATTAAGTGATAATATAAAATAATAGTAAATGCAATATAAACGTTCCAATATTTATCACAATTGTATAAAAGCTTAAGGGGGTGGAATTTAAAGTACCCATTTTCATAAGATGTCTATGAAAAATACCCACTCAAGGGATGTACCATACAATAGTGTTGTGATGTTGATAGGTTTGCATGAATTTTTGTAAAAGTTCTTACACTTTTCTTACACAAGTACAATTGTGTAAGAAAATGTGTAAGATATGTAGTTAAAAATGCACAAAATCTGATAAATGTGCAATTATTGTAAAGGCACGTGACCTTGTAAGCCTAAAATGCCCTAAGTTTGAAAATAATGAAGATAAGTTTGTGTATAATAAAACAGTAATACGAGGACGTAAAAAATTGTAATTTAAGTATATTTGGAATCAAAAAAAAATTCTGAACCTAATGGATAAAATACCCGCCAGTAAACCATAGCCGCTCCCAATAGCCGCCGGTGTTTTATCCCGACGGCTATTGGGAGCGGCTATGGTTTACTGGCGGGTATTTTATCCATTAGGTGCATAATTTTTTTTTTTATTCACAATATACTTAAAATTTGAATTTTTCAGCCCTTGTATTACTGTTTTATTATATACAAACGTATCCTCATTTTGTATTTTTTTTAAAATATATTTTATGAAGTAGAAATACATAATAGAGAAGGAGATTGACAAATTTGGATTATAGTGGGGTAATAAGTCTCAAATTTTTTATTTTATTTTATTTAACATGAATTAATATAGCGTAACACATAAAATAATAGAAAATGTTGGGTAAAAAAATATAAAATCATATATTATGAAACAATAAAACATTAGAGAGCTTACCACATACATACCCGTCAGTATTTAGTATCCAAAAGACGTAGCCGCGTGAAAGAAACCCGGAGCGGCTACATCCAGCGGTTACTTTTTACTGGCGGGTTTTTATACCATTTCATTTATAACTGGTTTTTATATTACAATATACATAAATTTTATTTATTAGACTTCATATTAATGGTTGTTGTATTTTTTTCAAATTTGAAGACCTAAGTCTAAGTCATTTTATGATTGGACAATTCAATTGGCTAGGGGGAAGCTTTATAGGGTGGGAATCTATAGGCTTTGCAGCAAATTAACTCACGGGTATTGGAATTGAGCGGGCACGGCTTTTGTGGGATTTGTTTGACCACATTAAAGATTTGATAAGAGAGATAAATTGGGTAGGGCCCATTTACACTATATTTTACGTTAAATTAGGGTGTTGGGGTAGAGAAGCAGCCGCACTATCCATCAAAGAAGCAGCCGCACTTCATTTTTCGTGTGAGAGTGGAAGGAAAAGACGGCAATTGAGAGAGGGAAGGCATATACGCCATTTTCAAAGACAAGGTAAGGTCTCGTGTGTTTGTATTGAATTTTTTTGTCGAAAACAATAGTCATGTTCTAACTTGTAATATTGTGTTATGAAATTTGAAGTGTTTTTGGGGGACAATTCACGGTTATTGTTTGGTCTTCTTCAAATCCATTCACGCCATGACTTCTTCTTCAAACCAAGTAAGTATACTACATTTTTAAGTATTATTTGGTATATGTTTGGTGAATACATCGGTGTATATGTTAGATGAGTTTATTTGTTATTTGTTTTGTATATGTTAGATATATTTATATGTTTCGAATTTATATGTTAGATATATAGTATTGAATTTTGTTTTGTATTTGTAAGAAAATGTTAGATATATATGTTAGTTATATATGTTTTGTATGTGTTAGATACATTTTTTGTATTTTTCGAAAAAGTATTGAATTTATATGTTAGATATATATATTTAGATATATGTTAGATATATAGTATTGAATTTTTGTAAAAGTTCAATACCGTACAAAAATAAATACTATTGATTTAGATATATAGTATTTATTTTTTATTTCGTAAATGTTAGAATTTATATGTTTCGAATTTTTATATGTTTTGTATAGTATTGAATTTTGATTTTTTATTTCGTATATGTTAGATTTATTTATATGTTTCGTATATGTTAGATATAGTGTAGTTGAGTGTTGTTAGAAGTTGAGTATAGTTTGAGTGTTGTTATAATTTTTATTTAGTTGAAGCATATTTAGATATATTTAATCGTCTATTTAGATCATTAGGTTAATTTTACTGTATTACGCATAAAATAATAACGTTTTTTAGGTTATTCAGAATTTAAAAATTTATAAAATATTAATAAAAATTATTAAATCATAATTAACAAAATACCCGCCAGTAATTAATTGTTTTAAGAAGTAGCCGCTGGGTTTTCAAACCCGGCGGCTACTTCTTAAAACAATTAATTACTGGCGGGTATTGGTTAATTTTAGTTCTATATTTTTTTAATTATGTTTCTAGTAATTTAATACTCCCTCCGCCCCGGCCAAGACGCTACATTTACCTTTCGGCACGAGATTTAAGGAGTTGTAGATTAATGTTTTAAGTGTGTAATAATAAAGTGATAAAGTATGAGAGAGAAAGTGATAAAGTAAGAAAGAGAAGGTAATAAAGTGATAAAGTAGGAGAGAGAAAGTGATAAAGTAAGAAAGAGAAGATAATAAAGTGATAAAGTAGGAGAGATAATGTAATAAATAAATACTTAATTAGTGTTAATTAAGTGTTTAAAATTCCTTATTTTTGCCAAATATAGAAATGTAGCATATTCGTTGGGACGGCCCAAAAAGGAATATGTAGCATCTTGGGCGGGACGGAGGGAGTAGTTAATTATGCATTATTATTAGTTGATGTTTGTTAATTCATTATGTTTTGTAAATTGAGTTATTTTTTGTATTGAACAGGTCCCTTATTCGAGGCCCGAGACGATCAATCGTCCAACAGTTGAGATCAGTACGTACTACAATATTAAGTACATGTCGACAGTAGTGGGGATACTACAGGAAATTGGCGGTTTTGCACTGGAGAATACGTTTAGGTTGGGGTGCTTTGGTATGTTGTTGGATTGGACGCCGGGCCACAAGTGCAACACTGCATTGCACCATATTGCCACTAAGACTTGTTTCTTGTTGTGAGACGTAGGAGCGTGTATTGTCTGTATCGGGCATACACACGTATTTTGCTCGCACCGCACGACGGTGTCAGTTACTGCGACATCTTCGATTCACAGTTGTTCAAGACCCTGGCGCAGAAGCGCTTCGATGTGATCGCCACTCTATATCCGCTGCAGTGCCTTTTGGGCAGGCTGCTTGACGTGGCCAAGTGGTTCGAAAGGACACAGATTGTCCAAAACCCGTTGGAAAACCTCTCATGGCGAAAGTTGACAATCCGCTATGCCGAGGAGAATGAGCAGTTTCAGCAGCCAGATCAATGCAGCTCCGGTGTTTATGCGTGCATATATGTGGAGCATCTGATATCAGGCTCGCCGAGCCTTGCGTGGGGCAATGGGCACGCCGCCGACTATAGGCGCAAGATAGGCAGTAGCATCTATGAGTTTTGCATCCCCCCGGAGCAATAGATTATGTATTTCTACTTTTCAGTGATAATTATGCACATTGACGTTTTGATTAGATGTTGGAGTATCTGTTTGAGTATGTTTCTATGAGTTTCCAATTGCAGCCAACATAAAATTATGAAATAAGATGAAATATACAAGTACCCGCCAGTAAATACGTAGCCGCTATCAGTAGCCGCTTGAAAAAATGTCAGCGGCTAATGACGGCGGGTAATGAATTTCTGGCGGGTACTTGTATATTTAATCTTATTTTATAGTTTAATGCATAACCAAACTATCTCAGGTTATCTTATGCTATTTACTTGACGTTTATATAAAACATTGTTCACTTCTCCAAAGTCTCATTTATAATTTCAACTCATAATTGTTAAGACATGTCCATGTTGGTCATTACTAAAGGCGTGTGTTTTATGCTTCAAATATTTCAAATCAAACAACATAACAGCTTCTAAAACATCAAAAGAATGCTAAAATTTGTAGTAGCCGCCATAAAATGATTACCCGCGCTCAGTAGCCGCGGAATTTTTTTTTGGGCGGCTACTGGTGCTAAAGAATGAATTTATGGCAGCTACTGAAAATGTTGTTGTTTTTGGTAGTTCATAGATATTATGCAAGTGATATCGCATCGAAAAATATTGAATCCAATGCTGCCAACTTCAGCACATCAATTACTGGAATGAAAAAACATCAGTACCCATCGAATATTGTGCTGACAAGAAATTAAACTACTGCTCCCATCCCGTACCCTTGCATGCTCTACGTGTGTGGCCAGGCGAGCCACATAGACCACAGCTTTTGGGTGCTCGTTTTTTTCGACTACTTGATGCATCCACTGTAGTAGTCCTCTGCGTCGGCCTCTCACCAGCTGAAGGAATTCTAGATTCTCTTGGTCGACCAGCTTGTCGCCGAGAAAGATTTTGCAAAACAATATCAGTTGCAATTTCAAACGGAATTTCCCAATGCTCTAAGGGAGGCAAGTGATTTACTGAACCGGAGTATGTTTGAACCAGTGAACTCCGCTTGTAGTAATCTTCCACTGGCTCGTTCGCCTCACTGCGAAAAGAATGATTATATTTAGCAGGCATCTAATAACTGTAATTTTATAATAAAATAAATTTAGCATACGTAATTGCTGCGATCGCATGAGAACACAGCATGCCGTCCAGGTTGAATTCATTGCATTCACAGCTTCGCGTTTGAAGGTCAACCATGAAGCGACGATCACCAGCACGAACCCTGTATTTTCTCTCGGAGGTCCTCTTCGCAGTGTAACGATGACTCTTTGAAATCTCTGCACTTATCTTCTGTGTTGCCTCCGGAGTAAGAAGATCATCGCTCTCTTCCGCAGACGTAAGTCTGTCATTGAACCACTGCTCCAGAACCATCCTGATTGCCTCCAACATGGAGCATATAGACAGGCGTCTGGCTCACAACAAACGGGCATTCAAAGCTTCGGCAGCATTAGATGTAAGAGAACTATAACGGGTCACCGGACATTGTGATCGTGCCCACTTCTCAGGGCCTACGCACATCAACTTCCCGTACGCCGCCGACTTCAATTGAGCCATAGCCGACATTGGACGTGAAAATTCGGAGTCCTCGTAGGCGTATGCAGCCTGGCGGAAAAAGCTCAACAAAAGCTTGCCCGTAGCCCTTAATTTTGTTCTGCAAGTGGTAGTAGCAAAGACCGTGAGTAGCACTTGATAACTCGCTCTTCACAGCATTAGAAATGGAGACATGCGCATCAGAGACAACTAGTAAGTTGTCGGGCTGACCGAAAGTTTGTCTCGCATGTGACAGGAACCACTTCCATGACTTATCATTCTCGATCGGCCCGACACCGAATGCCAACAGAAAAACTTGCTCGTTTCCGTCTTTTGTCACGGCGACGAACAAAATACCATTGTTCTTCCCCTTCAAGTGTGTACCATCGACCACAATCACTGGTCGAAGAGAAAAGAAGAAAGGTGAGATGGAAGCCGCAAGAGCAACAAACAGATGTTTGAACCGGTTGTTTTCATCTACTTCCATGCGCATCGAGGTGTCTGGATTCGCTTGCCTTAGGGCATACAAATATTTTGGCAGAAGAAGGAACGAATCATCAATTCGATCGTATATCTTCTCTAAGCTGAGATTTCTTGCACGCAGCGCGACATCATATTTGATTCTGACGCCAAATTCACGTAACAACTCCGCCATAATAGATTTTGGCTTAATGACCTCTCCATCATTGGGTATTCTTTTTTCCACATAAGCTGCAACCACATTCGAGTGTACCTTTATTCGTTTCAAAATGCCCAATTCCCCTTCGCAAGAGTGCTCTTTAAACTTATGCACTCCCCACATCCCTCCGCCGTGACAAGATGCACGCACATCGAACTTGCACTTATCAGAGTGCTTGCACTTGTAATAGAGGCGTCCCTGATCTGAGCGTCCAACTTTTGCCTCAGCCCCTTGCTTCATATTCCAGAAGCCAACAGCAAGGACCAATTCTTCTTTACTGTTGTAAAAAGAGTTCTTCCCCAAATCAGCAACTCTGGACAGGTCACTCTCACGAGCAACGAGCGAAGTCGTGGCGTCCACTGGAATCAACGGATCGAACTATCCAATTAGATAGATCACCGGTCGAGTCCGTCGGATTTCCGTGACAGGTTCTGCTTTGTCGGATCCAACCTGCTCGCTCGGTCGCCGTGAACTCTATCAAATCATCATCTAATAAATCCTCAGAGGCGGTAGAATCTGTGCCTGACTCGTTCGTTGGATCGTATTCTTCGTTTTCTTCATCAGAATCGTCATCAGGTTCTTCGGCTTCGTCTTCAGGTTGTACGGCTTCATCCGTCCGCACCTGGTTGAATCTCCCGCATATTTCATTCAGATTCCATGCGGATTCGTCCAACGGTTGCCCATCCCATGAAAAGTATTGTGTTGGAGGCGCGCTCTCGCGACCATGATACGACGTCTCATACTGACTAGATTGTGCTTCATCTCTGTATCCCGAAGCCTGGGCAAAATCAAAAGTAGGGATGTACGCTTCTTCGACCGGGTCGTTGTTGTGCTCAACGTACACCATGGGATATTTGGCAGTTGCCAACAAGCCTTGCACATCATCGTCGTCAGTCAAGCCACATTTCGTCTCCCTTCCAAATCGATTGGTCGCCAAATAATACAATTGATAGTTCGGGCTCAACGAATGTGTTGTCATTATATTGCTGATGCTGTATATCAAGCTCGCAACAGTTTCATTTAAGAGGGGAAGGACCTCCGTAGCCCCGCCAACATAGTATATACCATCGACGACTTCGTTGTATCTCTCATATATGTATCTCATAAAAAAATCTATAAAACCACATAAAATATAGTATTAAAATACGCTTAAAAAGTTAAAAACATCACAATAAGCACGAAAAATGAAGTAGCCGCCAGAATCTTGTTAGCCGTCGCCAGTAGCCGCTGACCTTGTGGGGTCGGCGGCTACTGTCGTCGACTAATGAGATTCTGGCGGCTACTTCATTTTTCGTGTTCAAAACATTCAATTATATTAGAAACAAGTTTAATATTTCCCTAAAATGCTTGTAAATTTCAGATAATAAATAAATTCATTAAAATAACGTAAAACATGTTCTCAACGTTAAAAACAACATACGATTAAACATGCAAACTATAATTTATACAAACAATACAGGAGAATCACCTTTTCAGGCTGAAATTCAACACAAATTGCATGCTCTCGCACAAAACCACTCAAATCTTTAGGGTATATATTCTTAAATTTCTTTTCTGAAATTCAGGGTGAGTATTTCAATTTGTGTTTTGCTCATTCACAAATGCAGCCTTATAAGGACTGAACTTGATTCCTTAGTACAAGTTCACGTGAAGTGTAGTGTTCATTCAGTACAATTCAATCTATTACTGCATGTCACCTCACGCATGCATAAAATGAGTATTAATGCCCCACTACAACCAAATTTTTTTGCAGAGTAACCTTCTCAGTGTGTACTTTTAATTTTTACTAAAAAATTAACAAAAAAAAAAACAACAAATACAAAAGAGGAATGCATATGTTATATTGAAACATTCATAACAAGCCGAAAAATTAAAACATTATACATATTTTGACACAAAAAAATATTTCTGCCTAAAACACCCAATAGCCGCCAGTAAAGCGTTCAACGGAGCCAGTAGCCGCCCTCTTTTTTTTTTTTTTTTTACGCGGCTACTGATGCCGAAAAACAGTTTTATGGCGGCTACTTTACTTTTTGGCTTTAGAATATTATTTCATTTCCGAATATATGAATTTTCAAATTTTTAATCGATAATTTCTTATGATTTTATGTGCAAGTCTATTATTTTATGTGCAATCAAATCATGCATAAAGTGAGTGTTATTACCCCCCAATATAATCCAAATTTTGGCAGATTCATTATCTCTCATATTTCCCATCCATGTGTACTTCTTGTACTGTAAATTTAAAATTAAATATAAATCAAAAAATAACGGTACATATGTTACAATAAAAATTCACGAAGGATAAAAATTCATAATTATGTTAATTATGAACAAATAAATAATTAAGGAGCGAATAACCCAAGTACCCGCCAGAAATTAGTAGCAGGCGAACAGTAGTCGCCGGTCACAAAAGTGAGCGGCTACTGCTGCCGGCTACGAATTTCTGGCGGGTAAGTGGGTCATTCGTTTCAAAAAATTTTTTTGCTTAATAGTACACATAATCGTGAATTTTTTGGCCTTCGTATTAATGTTTGTAACACACAAACGTCCCCTAGTTTATTCAAAAATTTCAAATCTATTTCATCTTATAATGCAGGAAAGTGACGTGAGTTGACATTTATTGTGTCTTTCTCACATTTTGTATCAATTTTAACTACCCATCTTACACAACTCTTACACAATTTCCATCACCATCAACTTTTACACAAAAAACCAAGCAAGCCATCACCATCAAGTTTACTTTTCGGTACTTTTACAAGGGGGTGGGTATTTTTCATAGACAAACTATAAGGATGGGTAGATTCCCCTATTAACACAAAGCTTAATTATATATAGTTCATGCCAAGTAAACAACAAAAGGGTGGGCTGAAGCCCCCCTCAGCAATTTTCTTTCCACAGAATAGGGTGGCTGAAGCCCCCGATTGTTTTCTTCGTTTCAAAAAGTTATTTATCGTTCGTGTATATTTCAAAATGTTGTTGTTTTTTTTTTTTATGTCTCTCACTTATTATTAATAAAAGAGATTTTGGTAGATAAAATTACGAACTGGGTCGAGATTGCAATTTTAACGTGATTTTTGAAGTGTGGTGAATTAAATAACCATCTTTTCAGTTTTTATAATTTCGCCCCCCGCCCCCCATTTTTGCGATCGCCTTATATTCATGTTACAACGTTGTTTGTAATAAAATTGCTTAATATTGAAAATTATATATGGTGCAAATATAGGATACAGTCCTCTAATAATTTAAGAAATTTTCTAATTAAAATTGTACGATACTGCATCATTTAAGCCTCACGTAAGCTTCAATTTAGCATTTTAGTGATCGAGAAACAAAAATAAGGAACCGAAATTGTAAAAATTGAAAAGATGATGATTTAATTTGTCACGCTTCAAAAATCACATTAAAATTATAATTTCAAAATAATTTATTATTTTATTTATCAAACCCTTTAGTAAATTAATATGGAGCATCCACTGCGAATTTTGATGGTTGGAAATTGGAATAGTCACACATGCACTCCCAATAAATGTGAATGTTCTGTTGTTTTCACCTTAAATTTGGATTAACAAATTTACCAAAAAAAAAGAAAATGTAAATAAGAAGAGCAAAAGTAGCAGACAAGGGTCCCAATTTGTGGGGGCGAAGCGCAAAGGAAAGCCAAAAAAAGTATAAATAAACAAGAAAAAAAGGTTAAAAATTTGAACAAAGTAGAGGTCCCAAATTTTGATTTCCACCAACATAAAACTAAAGGCTGTCTGCTCATTTCCCTAATTATTTTCCAGACATTTTTGCTTTTTAATGATGTCAACTTTATGAATTTTCATTTTTCTTTAATGTATAGTATATATAAATTTGCATTCAAAAGTAGTAAGCCATGGTTAGTGCAGAGATTCACTTTATCAAAAAGAGGAAACTAGTGACATTTTTTTAGTGTTCGGTTTGTTACCATTTTGTTAGTTTCTCCAACTCGGGAAGGAAATGAAAGTGGTAAAATGGCATATTCTTGATCTAACTTTAATTTTTTTTTTTCACTTATGCAATTACAGTGAACTTTTAATTTATATAAAATTATGTTTGCACATTATTCATAATAAGAAGATTGAGGCTCGACTAGACATATGTAAAAAATTTTGGGCTTGTTTTGATACGCAGTATAAGATAAAATGTGCTATGTTTGAGGTTGAGTACGAATAGTTATACATAATTTTTTTCTATTATATAACATATTATTATCTTATTTGATAGATAGTATTAAAATATTTGTTATATATAATTCATTGTTTGGTATGATTTATTAAATTTATATATAATTGACCATTGGTATAATACGTATATTTTCAATTGATATACTATAAAATTACACAAATCAGCATATTATATTTAGGTTTTTGATTTATAAAGAACTATGAGTTTTATATCAAACAAAAATATACTAGTCTATGGTTGATACGAGCCTCTCATGATTTTAATAGTAGATACCAACTTAATTAATCATCCGTATGATACGAGCACTTTGTGTATGGGTGTATAATTGGTCGATCAGTTCCATACAAAATCGAAAGTTAAACTTAAAAAAAAATAAAAATCTAATCGAACTAATAAACAAATCTTAGTTATTCGGTTGGGTAGTTTGGTTATCGATTTATTCAAATTTATATAAACTATTTTGTAATTTCCTAACCATTTTTGCCTTCAAAGTAAGCTTCCCCCTTCTATTAGGAACAAAATAAAGCTTCTATAAACATTAATATTAGTAAATAACAAGCCACATGTCACAATAAATGATACTTATAGTTATAAATTAACCTAATTGAATTAGTGTACGTACTTCAAAAATAATTACTTGCGAATTGAGGAAGAGAAGTTAATAAATAAAGTTTGTTGTTGATACTTCTCTTTGGACATGAGTCACAATAAAGGCTATTACAGTGAGAAGTTAACCTAATCGAATTAGTGTACTTCACATAATTAGTTGAATATTGAAGAAGAAAAGTTAAAACATATTGTTGCAAAGTTTGTTGTTGATCAGTAATATTAATTTCAATTCCTTAACCTAGTGGTATTTATCGGTAATATAATAATTCGGCTCTAAGAAAAAGGTTATATTAACAATTCATCTTCAGATCTTATTGTGGAAAATAAAAAATGAGAGACACTTTTGAAGCTAACCTAACAGGGTGCGTTTAATCAAGCGTAAGATAGTATTATCCTTCCTTATTTTCACTTTAAGAATAGATAATATTATCCATCCTTAAAGTGAAAATAAGAAAGGAAAAATTGTGGAACTTCTCTTTTATGTAAAATGTGATAAAAGAAAAAAGATAGTACTACTTTACAAGCATAAAATTTTGTTATTCTTTCTTTTTTCATGATAAATTTATTCATCAAACTACACGCATCCACAGTAAAATAGATGTGTTCGTTACTAAGTTAGTTATAATCGATCATCTCAAATAAATTATCTAGTGGAATTAGCTTATGTGTTAATAGGCAAAAGTGCCCCATTCCTTATTCATATTTTGAAAAATGCCCACCATTATCATGCAAAGCTATCCATGCCCTAAATTACTAATTAACTCTTCAGTGGGTCAACATCTTAAGTAATCATTTCGGTCTTCTTACACAATCTTACACATTTTTAAGTTCCCATGCATTTTTGTACAATAATTTGTGATGTTGACCGAAATGATTACACATTGAGTGTCCGAAATGATTTTTTTAAACTGTATATATATATATAGTGTTCATATGTTTAAATTGAAAATATTATAGACCGGACACTAATTAACACTTAAACAATATATTAAATTAAATTCAGCAAAATAGTAAAAATTAATATAAAAATACAAATAGATAGAATACAAACTTTTATGTCGATATATCATCGATCCGGCCGGTAAAATGGCCAGAGAAATGTATCCGACCGGGTACATTTCAGGTTAAAAATGACCCGGCCGGATACATTTTTCCTTGACAATTACCGGCCGGATCGATATTATTTAGGCATAAAATATTCTATTTTATTCAATTTCATAAAAAAAAAAAAAAATCAAGACGCTAATAATATATATCCATTCGTATCTATCTTAAATTTTTTATTTTTTTTCCCTTTAATATCTTAATTTCAATACATATATTCTTTGAAATTATTTGTATATATATACCTCTATATATATTGTGTTATTCTTGAATGTTGATATATAGTACTATATAACACTATATATATCGTGTAAATCAATTGATATCTTTAAATCTAAAATATATATATTAACACACATATATATATATATATATACTCAATATCTGTCCCAAATAAATGCATGCTTGTTACCCAAAAAAATCATGCATGTTACCGATACATAAAGGTAAAAAATATCTTTCTTCAAAATTTGATTCCCTTTTGATAGACATAAAGCCGATTGTATCGGTCCGTTCACTTACTTTAAAATACTAGGGTTTTTTAACACTTTTTACTTTACCACACACCTCTATCGGCTTCTTCACTTTTACCCACCGAGAGAGAGAGTTCAAAAGATTGAAGCACCCTCGGACTCATCCATGGCATCTTCTTCACAGGTATTTATTTTTAATTTTCACGAAATTGAATATAATAGAATAATGTATGCTAAAACACGATCGGTCCGGCCGGTGAAGTGGCCGGATAAATCGATCCGGCCGAAAACATTATTTAAATGAAACATACGGCCGGATCGATTTATCCGGCCACTTCACCAGCCGGACCGAGCGTGTTTTAGCATAAATTATTCCATTTTAATTAGTTGTATGTTTATATTAATCATTAGAAATTTACTGAATTTAATTTAATTATATTTGTTTAAGTAATCATTATTGAATTATTATTGCGAGTTTTGCTGGGTATTACATTGCATTGTTTGTGTGGTTTTTGTGTAATTTAATAAAATAAAGTATTTTATGCCTATAGAGAAACTATCCGGCCGGCACTATGCCCGGAATAATGCGTCCGGCCGGAACAGTTTCAATCTGAAATGTACCCGGCCGGATACATTTTACCGGACACTTCACCGGCCGGATAGTTTCTTTTTAGGCATAAAATACTTTACTAAATCTATTTGTATGTTTACGTTAATTATTACTATTTTACTGAATTTAATTTCATTATAATTGTTTAATTATTAATTATTGAAACTGTTATTGCTTGGTATTAATTAAATTGCAGTTTTTTCATATATTACTGAATTTAATTAAATTGCTTGGTATTAATTGCAGTTTAATATTGTTTACTGAATTTTTACTGAATTTAATATTAAATTGCTGAATTACTCGAATTTTACTGAATTTAATATTAAATTGCTGAATTTTACTGAATTTAATTGCAGTTTAATATTACTGAATTTTACTTAATTTTAATATTTTAATATTACTCAGAGGAAATGTTTTAATATTTTACTGAATTTTACTATTTTACTCGAATTTTACTATTTTACTGAATTACTGAAATTTAATATTCTTTTTTAATTATGCCTATTTGTATTATTTTTTAATATTTTACTGAATTTAATATGTTTTCATTTTGTAAATGAATAGGCGAATGTCCCATATCTTCGTCGCGACACTATAGACCAGACGGAGGTTGCTATCAGCACCTACTATAGGGATTCACATTTTCCGGAGCTGGTTGAAACTTTAAATGTGGTCGGCGAACAGTGCAATTCAGATTTATTGGGAAGATTTAGAGCATCATGTTTTGGGCATTTCACTGATTGGAGGCCCGGCCCGAAGAGCAATAAAGCATTACACCAGATTGTATCGAGGCAGATTGTGTCAGAAGATGATGAGATGTGCTTCTTTCTGTGCGGAGCACGAGTCAGATTTTCTCCTGCGGACTACGCATTAGTGACTGGGCTCAATTTCGGGGGATCGATGTTCGATGCGACATTACAGCACGACTGCAGTCGCGTGGAGGCATACCGACGATTCTGCGGTACGCGAAGCATGACCATACAGTCGCTCATCAAACGCGTGTGCGATTTGGATCGTCGAGTGGATGATGAGGATGAGAGCCTGTACCTTCGTGCTGTCCTCGTGTGTGTGGCTCACACCCTTGTTCTTGGGTTGGATACGCGGGTACAGCCGTGGCTTTGGGTCTTGGTGGATGATCTGGCTACATTTGATAGATTCTCCTGGGGCGCGTATTCGTATAAGATGTTATACTATTATACGCATGAGATAGGAACCGGCGAGAAGTATCACTTCTACGGTCCTTCGTGGGCTTTATATGTCTGGGCATTGGAGCGCGTCCCGGGCTTCGGACACATGGTCGCAGCATCTAGCGGTGATCCGACAGCGCACCCTCGGTGTTTGAGATGGACTTTCAGGGGTAAGCCCCGGCTTCACGGTCTGCGCGATCTATTCGAGGGACAGGTAATCAGTTATTTAAGATTTAGTGTTTCACCGTTACTGGTTTTACTTATGTTCTAATATATTATCTTTGTTGCTTTCTAGGGTGGTGTCCTGCCCCTGGAGCCCGATGGTGACGATCTGTCGAGTCACTACTTCATATCAGCGCTGACACCGGGCGAACTCTCGGTGAGCTTCAGGCCCCCCGACAACCCATTAGCTCGGGGTGTCCAATTTCCACAGCAGACCGGAGCCCGTGTTGTGGAGGAGCGCGGGGACGAGGAGGATGTACCTAGACAACCTCGTATGACTCGCAGTCACAGTGTTCGGGGCCCTGTGAGGGATGCTCGACCCTACGAGCCGGCTCGTCATTTAGTAGATCCGGGCAAGCGCCCAGCGCCGCTTACTTCTTCATCGTCGAGCGGATCTCGGACTGTATCCAGTCCCAGCGAGGGTGAGGTGGACCGTAAGTGGGTGAAGAAGACGATCCGTCAGGAGATTAAGTTGGCCTTCGGCAAATTCGTGGATAAACTGAAGGGCAAGGGTAAAAAGGATAGGTGCAAGAAGAGCAAACATTTCCGAGTGCCCGACTCCCCTGATGATGATGACCAGCGACGGTCCCCTGATGATTACCAGCCACGGGCTCCTCCACAGCGACGGTCTCCTCCACCCAGTGCTTCAGGGCCCGACGCTTCAGGGCCAAGCGTTTCACGTCCCTGCGACGACGACCCCCGCGATGAGGAACCACGCCATCCAGAGACCCAGGTCTACCCATCACGCCCTTCAGATTATGCCCATTCCCGCCCAGCAGAGACCCCGGATTACAACGAGCAGTGGCGGGCCATGAATCAGTCTGTTCAGGGCGACTACACACCGGCAGAGCAGACTTTCGACTGGTCGACCCAGGTCTACCCTCATTGGTCTTCCCCATTCCTGAAGCCGCAGTATAGCACAGAGACCCCGATATTCTTTGCTGAACCGCTCACTTCTATTGCACCACATGAGTGGGGACAGTCCAGTTCGGCAGGGCAGGCTCAGACGGAGGAGCCTGAGCCACAGGCAGAGCAGCCACAGGTACTGCTGCTGCAGCAGCCAGAGCAGCCGCCGGCAGAGCAGCCACCAGCAGAGCCCCCGCGTCGCAGTCAGAGGGTGAGGCGTCCGTCTAACTTTCAGAGATCGCCTTGGGTTAATAGCCGAATGCCACGTCCAGTGACACAATACTGCAGTGACCATTATGAGAAGTGGATGGCTAGGTGTCGAGAGGGTAGGGGTGGTGAGATTTATGTCAAGGCAAGTGGTGGTTTGCGGGAGTACGACGACTTCGCGCGCGTGGATAATGTCAGCCAGGAATTCACAACTGGGGTAAATAATCTATTGATTTTAACATTGTTAAATTACTTTCTACTAACTTATTGATTTTAACTTTGTTGCAGGATATTGACTTGTATTTCTTGACCTTGAGAAATAGACTTCGAGATTCCCTGGATTTACTGGATGACGTAGATATGAATAACACAATCATAGTAGACACGGATTGGTTTGTAAGTAAACTTTCATTATTTATATGTTTTCATTGGTGTGGATATAAATTATTAATTACTTATTTGATATGTAGATATACCTCAAGAAAGAGTGGGACGCTCTATTGGAGAAGTGGGCAGGAAGTGAGTTTACTCCAGAGGAGTATCATATATTGACGCATGGAGCAATAGCTGATGGTTGGGAGCCTGAGATAGACTGGCTCTGCCAAGTACGTGGAAAATCCGTTAGGGGCCATGAACTTCCTCCTGGTCATATAGGATGGATGGATGCCACACAGGTTATCAGTTAAACAATTATTGTTACTTGTCATTTGTGCTTTATCGATGTTTCTTATCAATTCATTGTGGTTTTTCATAGGTTCTCGTACCAGTCATAATTGGCCACCATTTTATCCTATGTCGGATTCGGTTAGGAGAATTGGTTTGCGAGGTCTATGACCCAGTATTCCACAAGCTATCACCTCGACAGCAGGATGCTCGAGTTGGTGAACTACTACCTTTACTGAGATTGTTGCCAGTTGTCCTTCAGTTGTCGAGGTGGATAGACGACACATCCATTGATTCGACAGTGGCAAAGGCCAAGTACCCACTTATGACGTCGGAGTTTGCTCCAGCGGAGGTTCAGTTTCACCAGCAGGACTCTGTCAGCTGCGGGCCTTTCGTCTGCATGTATGCAGAACGACTGATATCTGGCTCTCCATCCATTGAGTGGGGTAACCACAACGTGGCGGCATATAGGAGCAAGATTGCTAGATCTATATTTTCGTTGTGTGAAACTTGGAGGGCCCGTACCACTAGACTTGGTTTTGCATAGTGTTTTATATTGTTACATTAATGAGTGCTTCTATTTGGTTATTCAACGAGATTTATTTCCAGTAAATCATTCCAGCTTATCGAATAATAAGATAATTCAATCAATATCATTAACTGTTACAGCACACAAATACATCCCACTACTCCCTGGGCTCAGTCGCCCTGCCAGCGCACGTTCTCTTGCTGTGGCCTTCTTCATGGCAGATGCTGCACTTCTTTGGTTTACGACGCCTGATACTAGAAGACTCATCTGCTTGTGTGCGGCTCTCTTCATAAACTTCAGGGCGTTCATAGCCCTATTGAGCTCGGACTTCTCGTACGCAAATGCAGCTTGTCGATACACCTCGACCACTGCCTTACCGTAATGCTTCAGGTTATTTTGCAAATGGTAGTAGCATAGGCCATAGGTTGCATTTGGTAACTCATTCCTGATAGCATTGGCAATGGAGATATGCTGATCAGAGACAATCAAAAGTGGATCGGCTTGGCCATAAACACGTCGAATGCGTGACATGAAATAAGTCTACGATTCATCGTTTTCTTTCGGGCCAACACCATATGCGAGTGGGAACAAACTCTCGTTGCCGTCCTTCGTCACTGCAACAAACAAAATACCCCTATTCTTGCCCTTCAAGTGTGTGCCGTCGACGACAATCACTGGCCGTAAGCTGAACATGAAAGGGGTAGCCGAAGCTGCAAGAGCAACAAATAAGTGTTTGAATCGGCCATCATCGTCAACTTCCCACTCCACCATCGAACCGGGATTGGATTGTCTCAACATGTATAAGTACTTGGGCAGCATCTCGAAGGACTGATCATGTCGACCATAAACCATCTCAGTGGCTCGATTACGGGCTCGCAATGCAACATCGTACTTGATCTGTACGCCAAACTCACGTCGCAGCTCCAGCTGGATGGCCTTCGGTTTCAAGATCTCGCAATCGTTGTGTATTTTCTGTGCTAAATATGTTGCGACGACTTTTGCGGGGGCCTTTATTCGCGCTACGCGCCCTAGCTCACCGTCGCATGAGTGCTCATTGGTGAACTTATACACTCCCCAAATGGCTCCATCTTGTGACGATGCATGGAGCTTGAAGGGGCACGTATCTGAATGCTTGCATTTGAAGTAGACTCGTCTGCTGTCTGATTTGCTGACAGAAAATTCCTTGCCCTGCTTCATGTTCCACAGACCGATTGCAACGATAAGATCATCTTTGCTATTGAAATACATATTCTTTGACAACTCCCGAGGCAGTAGCTGATAATCTTCAATATCCACAAGCGCTGCTGCGGCGTCCAACGGTATCACCGGAACTAACCAATTAGTTAGTTCATCTGCTCCAGGAACCTGTTCGTCATCATCCTCGTCGATCTGCAAATTCTGCCAACCTGCATATTCAATCCCCGCCCTTCTCACGTTCTCTGGCTCCGACAAGTCTTCAGAGGCGCTTGTATCAGTCTCGGCTTCAGACGATGGAACATAATCTTCATCTACATTACCACCATCCTCCACAAACTGAGGCTCGTACGTATATTGATCATCAGCTGGACCCCAACAACGATCAGTTGTTGGGCGATCGTACTGGTACGGATTTGGCTCATCCCATGAAGGCCAACCCGTTGACTGATCATTACCCCAAGTGACCGACGGTTCAACACTTTGTTGCGCCGGTGAATCTCCGGCTGATAGGTCTAAATAAGCATATCTTTGGATTGCTTCCAATCCGTCCCCACCTTCGAATGTTGCACTGGATTCACCTCCATACCCGGAAGATTGAGGGAGATCGAACGAAGGAACATACACTCCTCCACTGTAATCGTCTTCGACAACATAAATCTCAGGAAAATGTGGCTGGGACGCCAGCAACTGAAGCAAATCATTGTCATCGGCAAGAATATTTTTACTGTATACCCACCCATTTAATCTCTTCGTCAAATAATACAAGCTGTAATTAGTGCTCAATGAATTCTCCAACATCAGGTGATTTATCATGTACACCGTACTGGCCATTGTGTCTCCGAAAATATGCAAATTCTTAGAAGAGCCGCTGATGTACTCATAACCATTGAAGGCACCTCCATAATTAACCACAAAGTATCTCCCATATTCATTCATCTACAGAAAAAATAATAAATAAATAAATATATGATGTAAAGGGAATAAAATGTTAAAATACAACATATAACATGTTAATACACTCGAAAAACATCTATCCGCCCGGGGAAGTTTTCGAGGAAATGTGTCCGGCCGTGTATTACATGATACATATTTACACACGGCCGGACACATTTTCAAGGCCACTTGTCCGGGCGGATACATGATTTTCGAGCATATTAACATGAGTTATGTAGCAATATATATGTATAGAACTAAAATGCAACTAATAATTACTAATTAATACTTTAAAACATGATAGAATGTGCTCTAATTCACATGTATTTCCTTCAAACGTGGCTTTAAATCATAGTATGCTATAATATGCTAATAATTCACATAAGCATATAGGATCAAACAAAACATTGAAAATAAACAATAACCAACTTAAATTACATTTCAAACGTAAAATGACATACCTTTAAACGTTCGGATGTGAGAATTCACAAATAATAGCTTCACCACTTGGAAAATATTAGAATTTCTAATGAGTTTGAGTGTTTTTTCACTTTGAGTGCTCGGATGAGAGGATGAGAGAATTCACTCATATATAAACAAAGATTCCTTCATTTCACGTGAATTTCAATGAAATTAGAGTGTTTGACATGAATACTTTACTGACAAGGCTATTTCACATCATATTTGTCGTTTATCATCAATTAAAAAAAAAAAATTATGTCCCTTAATTGAAGGCTAATTAATCGATGGAATATAAATACAAAAAATTAACACAATCCATATTAGCACTCAAAACACACATCGGAACCAAAAAAACATCTATCCGACCGAAACATATATGCGTCCGACCGATGAAACCTTATGTCCGGTCGGACACTTTGTTTTTCCGGTCGGACGCTCTTTTTTTTTCCAATATGTGTTTTGAGTGCTAATATCGATTGTGTTAATTTTTAATATTTATTTTCCATTGATTAATTAGCCTACGATTTACTTGTAAAACCTTCGATTTTAATTCAAAAATAAATAAATATTAATTTTTCTGTCAGTCTTTCACATGTTCCAACACTTATTTGACCGATTTCAATCTTTAAATTGATGAATTGATGTTTTTCTTACACTTTAACTACTTTTGTCATAGATGTGTAAGAACTTTTGCGGAAAACAATGCACATCCATCACATTCAAAGGGCATTTTCGGTTCTTCACTTATTTAGGGCATGTAGTGCTTTGCATGATAAGAGTGGACATTTTTCAAATTATTCATAAGAGAAAGGGCACTTTAAATTTCGCCCCTTAGCTTATTCTCCTTATTTTACCATGCATTGCATGTAGAAAATTTTCATACCATGAAAACTAAAAATTTTCGTTTTATATATTTTAGAATTGTTTTCTGGATAATTGTTTGTTATATATATACAATAATATTTCTATAACATCTTTTATATGATTATGTTGTTTTGTATAATATTCATGCTTCTTTTCATGACAATCATATTCATACATTGTGATTCAGATTGGTTTCTAATTCCTATATTAAAAAATATTTTTTATATGATCCTCTCTCTCTCTATATATATATTATGTTATTTTTAGTAAGAAATGAAAATAATGAAAAAGTCAGTATATAGTGTTGCATAAACTATTTTTGTAATAATTGAATAACAATATTCAATTAATTAATAAAATTTTCGCTCCCTCCAGGATTCGAACCTAGATAAAAATTCACGTACCTCTTTTAGATAATATTAGTCATACGATTTGAAAATCTAATGTTACAATTCATTCTCATTTCTTAATTATTGTAAGAAGGGAGAATCATTCCCAATCTTTCGATTATTAAGTTTTATGGTGGATGCATCATTTTGTTGGATGAATGTATCATATGAGATCAAATCTCATAAGGAGCGACAATTTCATTATTTTTAATACATTAAATTTAACTGTCAATACATTAATTGTATTATAACAATATATTATCATCATATTTTCATGAAAAATATAATTGTCAAAATAACCAACTCCTACTTGAAAAAGTAAAGTTACTAGTTTCCCTTAGGAGAATAAGTTTCAACCAATTCCTAGAGTGAAAACGTAGATTAGAAACATGTTTTTTTCATTTATATACAATAAGACCTTTTACGATGATGATTCTTTATATATACAATAATATTTTTTTATATACTTTATTAATATTTCTTTTCATGACAATACATCCTTATTTTAGCTCGGTCATTTATGCCTTATTACGATGATGATTCTTTATATATACAATAATATTTTTTATATACTTTATTAATATTTCTTTTCATGACAATACATCCTTATTTTAGCTCGGTCATTTATGCTTATTAGTGTTGATCATATGTATAGAGAGGCGAATACTGTAGCTCACAGTCTCGCGCAGTTTGCGCGCTTATGTCAATAATCTGTCTGTTGGATTGTTTTGATTTTCCTTGTTGGCTCCATGATTTGCTTCCGGAGGACTATTCATAATATATGAGTTGGTCCTGATTTTCAAGAAAATAATAAATCGTAAAAAGATCAATGACTCAAATTTATTTCAGTTCCTACTTTAGAAAAAGTTTTTATTTATCTTCTTTGAAGAAAAAGTTTTTTGAGTGGTACTCAACTACTCATTAGGCTAAAAAAATTCCCATTGGATTTTAAGGGGTTTGGGCCTTGGAGGGAGCCCAAAAGGCACTTCCGTAAAATCCAACATTACGTAATTGCTGATCCATATCTATATAGTTTGGATGCACATTTATGATAAGAAAAGTGATTTTTAGCCACTTAGGTGTCTAGGTTACATATTGGCTTTTAGGATTAATTTGATTGGATCATTTTTTTTGGAGTAGGTCTTGGGTGAGGTTGACCTCATAGCATGAGACGGGTCGGTTCGAGTCGGGGGCGCGGGTCGGGTCGGGTTTGGACGTGGGTCTGGGATAAAGTACACATTATCATTAATAAAAGTAACAATTATTGTGAACAAATGTAATAATTTAAAAACATTACATTTCTTCATGTCAATAATTACTTTTCATTATAATAACAATTACTTTGAATAACGGAGAAAATAAATAGAATATAGAAAAAAAAAATTAAATAATAATTTAAGTAATCATTATCTTGAGGAAAAATAACTATTGATATGATGAAATAATCAAATAATAATTCAAATAATCATTGTCTTGAGGAAAAGTAACTATTGATATGATGAAATGTAATGTTTCTAAATTATTACATTTGTTCATAATAATTATTACTTTTATTAATGAGAATGTGTACTTTATTTCTGGTATCCCAGACCCGCGCCCAAAACCCACCCGACCCGTCAAACCCGCGCCCCGACCCGACCCGACCCGTCTCATGGTATGAGGTTGACCTCACCCAAGTTTTTGTGTTTTTTTTGCTAATTTGTGGATTTACTAAAATATTATTTCCTTAAATTCTTCAACTACTTTTAATCTTATCCTATTTATTTTGTATTTTCGTTTTTTCCCTATTTTTTTCATTTTTTTTGCAATTTTTTTTATCGAATTGTATTTTATTTATTTTTTTCGATTTTTTTTAAATATCATTTCCTTAAATTCCTCAACTATTTTTAATCTTATCCTATTTATTTTGTATTTTCGTTTTTTTCCCTATTTTTCCATTTTTTCAAAAATTGTTTTTTTTTTTTTTTCTGAAAATTTTATGATTTTTTTTCGAATTGTTATTTATTTACTTATTTCCGAAATTTTATTATTTTTTTTCGACGAATTTATGAATTGTTGTAAACATAATCCTAGAGTAATTATTTTTTTATTGTTCCGAAAACATTTTTTTTGAAAATATTTTTTTTTGAAATTTATGTTATTTGTTTTTCGATTTTTTTTATTTTTTTCAAAAATTTATGAATTGACTATTTTTTCTTTTTAATTTGTCAGATTATTGAGGTTCTATTTTCAGCAATTTCTTCTTCTTCTTCTTTTTTTTTTCCCAAAAATTGTAGTATTAATTTTTTATTTGTTTCCACTAGAACATCCTTTCCAAAATTATCTCAACCGTTTTTTAATATTATTCGATTTTAATTCTTTCTATTTTCTGTTTTTTTACTTCTGTAATTTTAGATTATTTTTTTTCAAAAATTGTATTATTTATTTTTGGGTTATTACCGCCTAAATACACCAACTTTGGGGTTAGTTTGGTTTTGCACATGAACTTTAAAAGGTGTAAAAAATACATGAACTTTAATGTTGTAGCAATTTTATCACAAATTCAAATATTATATATTTGAACTCCATAAAAATCTTACGATTTACGAGTTTAGAGATGTCTTATACGATATCTTTTACAAATGTCTTATACGATGTCATAAATTCATTTTTTTTTTCTCAAATTAAAGATGACGTGGCAAGTCGAAATATCGACGTGTATTCAGAGGATGTTTTAAAAAAATACATCAAGATATCGTATAAGACATCTCTAAATCCGTAAATCGTAAGATTTTTATAGAGTTTGAATATCTACTATTTGAATTTGTGATAAAATTGCAACAACATTAAAGTTCATGTATTTTTTTACACCTTTCAAAGTTCATGTGCAAAACCAAACTACCCCCAAAGTTGGTGTATTTAAGAGCCAATAACCCTTTATTTTTTGATTTGTTTCCTTTAATATGGGTATTCTCCTAAAAAAATTTAAATTTGTTTCCACACATATTATTTTTTCCGAAAATCCAATTATTTATATTTTTTGATAATATTTTATTCATTTGTTTACATTTATTTTAGGATTCTCTTAAAAATACTTGTAGATTTGTTTCCATACGTATTATTTTTCTTGAAAATTTCTATTATTTATTTTTTTCGAAAATGCTGATTTTTTTTTATTTTTTCTCCATTAATATTTAAGTAAGATTAATACTTGTAAATAATGAAGTAATATATATTTTTTTTACTTTAATTTAAAATTATTAAGTAAGTTTATTAAATTAAAGAGCTTGATTGCACGCTATGTGTTTGTTAAAACGCCTGTTTGAATTTTCTATAAGATTTTGAGTGATTTTATCATCATTAAATTATATCATAATTTTTTACCATGAAGAAAATCTAAAAGATATTCACCACTCCTTTTAGATTTATTTGCCATGAAGAAAATCAAAATCAAATCTTCACAAAACAATGAAAAATTTTGGTCTTCTCATCTCCAAATCATCCACCAATTTTTTTTGCACGTTGTTGGGGTCCCGGAGGGTCACTGAACAGATGTATGGGGGGGAGGGAATACACATGTAGGTTATTTTTCGCAAAAACACTTGGTTGTAACCTGACTGATACAAAGATTTGTATTTAAAGGATTAGTTGAGTTGACCAGTCAAGATACTTAAACCAGTTTAGAATATTTGCGAAAGGGATGCGACTGATACTGATAGAACTATAAGTGGATGACTTGGGTCAATTGAGTGGATTAGTTAACTTCAGTTCACGTAAAGCTTCAGCCGCGGTTTGAACTAAAACAGAGTAGACTTATGAATCTTCATGACTATCGAAAGATAGATCAGTCAGACTTATAACTCCGGTAGCGGATATTTAAACTTAGTTCGAATAGCCTTTAGAAAATATTTGCCACTTAATCAAATCCTTAGTTCAAGTTTTCTGTTAGTCCAATTCAATTTGAAAGCAGTTTTACACATAGAGGAAATAACTTAAAGCATATAAAGGACACAAGAATTTTTACGTGGTTCGAAAGTTACGTTCCTACATCCACGGTCAGCTAAACTACTGACAAACACTCGTTTGTGCTTACGGGTGCACAGCAAACCTAACTGTGATGCTTACCGGGTGCAACGCAAACCCAGATGCTTGTCGGGTGCATCCTAAACCCAGATGCTTACCAGGTGCATCTTAAATCCAATACTGACAAGCAAACCACTCGCAGTAACCAACGCACTGGGTTGAATTTCTCTTAATGCACTTCAATTAATTAATACTTTATTATAAGAGATTAAATAATGTATATGTTATTTAAATTTTTCGCTCGATGTCCAATCGCATGAATCATTTTATTTTTAATTATAACCAAGGATTTATGCGGTTGCCACTACCGGACAAGGTGGCAAAGTATCATTCACATTTTATATAGGTCTCAAGTTCAAATCCCTCAAGCATCTTTTTCCTTATTTTGATTTTTTTAAAAAACAATCTTCAAAATGTTTTTTGCACATGAAATTTGAAAAAAAAATAATTTTCACAATTAAAATAACTTTTCCCTTATTTCGATTTTTTTTATATAAAAACGACTTCTAAATATTATTTTGGGCGAAAAGTTAAAAAAAATATCGAAAAA